>NC_045977.1:8833854-9172604 GCF_010909765.2 Amblyraja radiata
TTTTCCCACATGTTTCTGGGCAGTTGTAAAATGGATTCATTTCAAATTTTGTTCCATTACATGTGCAATAAGAAATTATTTAAATTTTTTTATTTTTTTTTAAATGATAAAGTTCCTTTAAAAAGTGATTTAGAAAAGAATAACCTCATAATCTCTATCCGTAGGCTCTCCTTCATGCTCAATAATAGCGTTCTCTTGTTCAAGTATTAAATTAATTTGCTCCATAGGAGTCATGGGTCGACTTTCGGTAAATTTGTCCTTTCTCCCAGGTACATATCCACGCTCTCCATTCCAATTAGCCAAGTCCCTAAAAGAAACCACAGTTTTATACTTCTCTCACAGAATCACATTTGCAGCACAGAAGTGTATTTAGCCCTCATGTCCCTCATAGCCCTCTCTACTAAAACTAATTTGTTCTCTAACTGTCCTTTTTCCAAATTCTTTCACCTTCTGTTTATTCAAATTCTCTCAAAGGCGACACCAGAATAGACTTCCAATTCCCACCACACACTGCATAAAAAAGTCAAAGCCTCATCTTCCAAAGAGGTCTATCATGTGTTTCAGACTCAACAATGAATTTAACAATTTCACATGCCAACCTTGAGGCTCATATTTCCAGCATTTAGTTTTTCTTAATCTCTCTTGCCCTCTGGTATTTCTGATGTCATTTACCTCTTCAGTTTAGACTTTCCACAAACACGTCGTCTGTTATTCATTAGCCTTACCACCCTCTTTCAGCTGGCACCAATCGTGTTATTTAATCTCTCCCGATCTCCAGCCTAACAAACCCTTCCCCATTTATTATGCAACCTACTTATTGTTAATATTTCATGTCTATTGAAAGGTCATTGACTTGAAATATTAATGCTATTTCTCTTTCCGCAAATGCTGCCTGCTCCATTGTACATTTTTGGCACTTCCAATTTCCAGCATCTGCAGTAATTCTTAGAGTCTTATTGCACCTGTCATCTTTCACCTTAAACCTACACCCCCTAGTTCTTGATTCCCTGACCTTGTGGAAAAATACTTTGTATGTTTACATTCCCATATGATGTTATATATCTCTATAAGATACCCTTCAGCCTCCAGCCTCCAGCACTCCAAAAAATGTCCTAGACTGTACAAGGTCTCCTTGTAGCTCAGGTTCTTCAGTCCTGGTAACATCCTCGTAAATATTCTGCACTCTTTCCAGCCTCATGATATATTTCTTATATCAGGTTGACCAGAACTGAGCACAATTCTGTAAGTGCAGCCTCACCAATGTTTTGTACAACTGCAAAATAATGTTCCAACTTCTATACTCAATTCCCTGACAGATGTGAGCCAGCATCCCAAAACCCCTCACCATGCTATCTCTGTGAGACCCCTTGTAGCCGGAGATCCTTCTGCTCTACAACACTCTCTAGGACTCTATCATTCACTCTTAAGTCCTACCCTGGTTTGACATTCCAAAATGCAATACCTCACACATCCGAATTAAACTCTATTTGCCATTCCTCGGCCCACTTGCCCAGCTATTCAAGATCCTGTTTATTTTTTGACAATCATCTTCACTATCTACTACTATACTAGTGTCATCTGAAAACTTAGTAATCGCGCCTTGTACATTATCATCCAAATCATTGATACAGATGACAAATAACAATGGGCCCAGCACCAATCCCCGAGGCACACCACTAGTCACAAGGCTCCAGTCCAAACAACAACCTTTCACTGGAACCCTCTATCATGAAGCTAATTCGGTATCCATTTAGCTAGCTCACTCTGAATGCCATGTAATCTAACCTTCCAGAGCTGTCTATCATGCAGATCATTATCAGAAGTCCATATAAAACGTGTCAACTGCCTTGCTCTCATCAACTTTCTCAATTATTTGTTAAAAAAATGGAATCAAATGCCTTGTTGAAGACCAAGTAAATTGAAGAGGGTCTGAAGAATGGGTTCCTACCCAAAATGTCACCTATTCCTTTTTTCCAGAGATGCTGCCTGACCCGCTGGGTTACTCCAACATTTTAGTGTCTGTCTTCCATATAAACTACATCTGCCCTCATCAACCTTCTTGGTTTCTTCTTCAAAACCCCAGTCAACAACACAATCTCAAATGTACATAAGATCATCAAATCCAGATTCAATTCTTCAATATTTATTTTGAATTCTTAATCACAAATGAAATGTATTAGTCTTAACCAATTACAAACGTAATCATTCAGCAGAATGTGTTTATTTAACAGTAAGTTCTTTGCGATATGAATAGAATTTGCGCGGCACGGTGGCGCAGCGGTAAAGTTGCTGCCTTACAGCGAATGCAGCGCCATAGATCAGGGTTTCGATCCTGACTACGGGTACTGTCTGTATGGAGTTGGTACGTTCTCCCCGTGACCTGCGTGGGTTTTCTTCGAGATCTTCGGTTTCCTCCCACACTCCAAAGACATACAGGTATGTAGGTTAATTGGCTTGGTAAATATAAAAATTGTCTCTAGCGTGTGTAGGATAGTGTTAATATGCGGGGATCGCTGGTCAGCGCGGAACTGGTGGGCCGAAGGGCCTGTTTCCACGCTGTATCTCTAAACTAAACTAAATTAATAGAGCTTAACTAAAGAAGAGATATTATGGTCTCGTGGTTGCAACTATTATGCTCTTCCTTTCTCTAAATCTCACTTTACAACTACTGTCACGTAGATTATTTATAATTGTTTACAATAACCAAAGCAAATTAGTGACCTTAAATGAATCATCATTTGTGAAAAAAATGTATAAATTACCCACTTGGTGCTGTTTGAAAGTTTCTGCCTCTTTGGGGCTGGTTGAGATGCTCGCGGAGCTGAACAAATCGGTTAAGGTTAATCTATTATTCTTTCAATTACTTTTATGCTTTAGATAGCAATGTTTTGTAACATGTATGAAACAATAAAAATTTAGATCTTTGAATAATTTTTGCTTGGATTTTTTTACTGAAAGAAAAATCACATTTTTCCTGTAGATCATTGTATCTTTGGCAATTTTGCTTTTCAGAAATAAGGGGAGTTCTCATTGATGTGTATGAGTAATCAATTCAAAATACCTTTGACATTCTGGCCCCTTAATTTCACTGATTTTACTTATTTGCGGCCATTGCTTCCCCTTCACATCTTCAGCTGCACGTTGACACCAAAGTGAGGCCCAACTGTCTTGATCACTGCCGAGATGACATCAGCCATAGTGCAAATATTGTCAGAGCCATGAGGAACAGTTTGGAAAGGAATATTTGCATTGTTTCTGTAACAAATATTCCCTGAAGAACACCCATAATTAGCAGTAAACACAAAATGCTTGAGTAACTCAACGGGGCAAGCAGCAGCTCTGAATAGAAGGAATGGGTGACGTTTCAGGTCATGACCCTTCTTCAGACAATCTGAAGAAGGGTCTCGACCCAAAACCTCACCCATTCCTTCTATCCAGAGATGCTGTCTATCTTGCCGAGTTACTCAAGCATTTTGTGTCCATCTTCTGTGTAAACCTTCCTACACACACATCATTAACAGCAATTGGAAACTGAAGCACGATTGATTAGGTAAATCGAGAATGTTTTCAAATGAAAGAGAGATGCTTTCGGGAACTATACTCAGTATTTAAGATTAAGGCAGCTAAGGAGAGTGTAAGGAGCCCATTAGTAAACCCTGCTGACAAAAGACGGCAGGTGCTGGAAGCTGGAGAACCTGTCAGGATCTTGCCATCTAATATGGTGTTTCCTCCTTCACCACTTGAATAATTAAATGCAACTTTTCAGGACATCTGGGCAAGTCACCCAATAACAAAGATGTCAAGTCCTTAGTAGACCATCATAATAAATAATAATAAATTTTATTTATGGGTGCCTTTCAAGAGTCTCAAGGACATTATTATTCTTTTAAAAGTCACCATATCATGGCATTTTTCTCTTGCTGCAGTCTTTGCTAGATTGGTGTGGTGAACTTAGACAACTTTGTTGCTAAAATTTCCTGAATTTAGACCAACTAAGTAGATGTAATTTATTTCAAGGTTTCTCATCAATTTAAACAGGATGATTTCATTAAATTAAGTGTTTGGTTCTTTCCTAAAAACCTTGACAAATTCTACATTTCACTTAACTTAATGCGTAAAGTTAGAAATGAAGTAGTATATAAAGAGAGAAATGGAAATCTTTCTATTAGCAAATAGCTCCAAACATTCACGTAAAAATGCCTGACAGTTTCAGCTCAGTGCCACTGTGTTAAAATACAATTTTATATAGGGCTAAATACATTATTATTCTTTTAAAAGTCACGATATTATGCCTCAGGTAAAAAGTACAAAACAATTTCAGCACCGAGACTGAATTATAGCACATTATATAAAAATAAAGCATTGCTAAGGAAGCAGTTTTTTGTTCTTTTATGTGATTCAGCCACAAATAAATTGATAAACAGATGGCTTCCCTTGATAGGATAAAGAAAACATATCTAGCAATTTTTATTGAAAGGATACAAGAATAATATTTAATTGTGCAGATTGGCATTTCAGGAACTGCCTTTTGAATACGACATGACCTCTTCAAATCTTTTATCTTCAGGTTGTTTGCAGTTGGTGTGTAGTTGTTGCCAATTGATTCACTTGGGCTTCTATGGTAGCGTTGCTCTTTGAAAGGGATTGCCAAAGGCCACGATATGTCTTGCATGATGGGAGGATACTGGCTGTGGTGCAATACAGTCTGAAAAGTAAACCATAGATTAGAAAATATCATGCAATGCTAAATCTAGCATTAAAATATCCTATGTATTATAAGCTTGGCCTAGGTCCACAATATTTTTGGCACATTTATTTCTAAAATACATCACTCCATCACTTTGCTTTCAACTCCTATTCCTTTATTATTATAAAAATATACAATCACTAGTTGTTAATGGATCCTATAACCTCCTTCCAAACTATTAATATGTCATCTAGGATAATTAAAAAAATATTCTCCACAAATCACACTGAATTTTCACTAAATTAACAATTGCATTCAACAGCTATGCAGCATTTCCAAATCATGCTAAATTCTAATGATTAAGTTCTTGCAAAAATGCTGAATTACATTTTAATTGAGCTTCCTTTTGGTCTTTGGCCAATGCACATCAGGTGATTAACTAACTAATCGCCTGGGACATACTCCAGATAATTTACTTTAACTTTTAAACCTGCTACTGTAATTTTTAGCTTTTTTTAAGTTTAGTTTGGTTTTAGTTTAAAGACCCTTCAGCCCACCAAATCCGTACCTACCAGCGATCCCCGCACACTTTCAATATCCTACACACTAGGGACAATTTACACATATACCAAACCAATTAACCTACCAACCTGTACGTCTTGGGAGTGTTTTCAGCTGTGAACCTAATAATGAATGGTTTCCCATTATAGGTGTATGCCATTGTGATTATACCGAGCCGAATAGCCCATAATTAAACATCAAATTTACCCCATGCACAGCAAATAATTGAATCATTTTTGAAAAGCGTGAACATTGCCTTTGTACACTAAACACAAGGCGGCACAAGGAAACAAATGGCGACAAATCTAGCAAATAATTGATTTTCTAAAGTTTAAATAAAATTAACTGCATTTGGAAATGTTGCAGTACGTTTTGTTTTTTTTAAACAATGCAAAAGTAGTTTTCTGAGGAGTTCAATAAATGTGTGCTGCCGTTTCAAGGAACATCAATACCAAATGTTTTTGTTCAGAAGGCATTTGCACCATATTTCGATTACATGGAAGGCTTAAGCAATGTTTACCACCAATCAATCCATCAGATTCCTTTGAAGAACAGATTAACCCCATCAATATATTTCCAAGAAACTGAGAACAGAGCAGTTATTATTATTCGCTCCAGTCATGATGGTCTTGAATTGATAATCAGAAATACTGCCGATGGTGTTTTCAAAATTAATGGCCAATTTTAATTGTCCTGCCTTTTGGTAATGAGGCAAGAACGTCAAAATATGATTACACTTCACCGTGTCATATTTATAGTCATACAGTCACGCAGCATGGAAACCGGACTTTTGGCCAACTTGACCATGGCAACCCAGATGCCCGTTTTCCAGTTGTGGAAGACCTTAACATCCTCTTTTGAGCTTCATTTCTCTCTTAAGTAGCAGACCCCTTATTTTTTAAATGTAATACATTATTTTAGATTATTTCTCAAGAACATTTCTACATCCACTCTGTCATGACCCTTGTCATTGTCATCTTGTTTCAATTAAATCCTCTCTCACTTGCCTAGAATCCAGAAGATACAACCAGGCTAGCCTGTCCGACCTGCCCTCATGACACCCTGTCCAATCTCATAAACCTCTGAACTCCTTCCAAAGCATTCATATTTTTCCTTAAGTAGGGAGAAAAATGTACCCATATATTTATGAGTGACAAATACTGCATATACTATAACTGAGCCAGAACCTCCTTGTATTAATTCCCCCGGCAAGAAGTGATAGCACTTTGTTAACTTTCCTAAATACTTTCTGTAACTGCACACTGGCTTTTTGCAACTCATACATGAGGACACGAAGATCCTTTTGCAGTTTTGCAAGCAGGCAAAGCCAGATGTCCATGAACTTGTCTTCATCAGTGGGACCACAGTGGAGAGAGTCAACACCTTCAAGTTCCTGGGCGTGCATAGTCTCTAATGATCTGCCCTGGGCCCGGCACACTGCTACAATTTCAAAGAAAGCTCATCAATATCTCTACTTCCTCAGAAGTTTGAGGAGATTTAGAGCGTTATCAAATACTCTATTGAGCTACCACACTTGTATAGTGGACATCATTGTAACTGTCTTGTAACTCAAACATCTAAGGACAAATTAGACTGCAGGAAGTGATGCATGCTGCTCGGTCCATCCATCGTGGGTTTTACTTCACCAGTGAAGGGATCTGCAGGAAGTGCTGCTTTAGGGCAGCTGCTAATATCAAAGACCCACACCACCCAGGCCACAATTTCATCTCAATGCTACCATCGGGAAGAATGGTACAGGAGCCTGACAACCATTGCCAAAAGGTTCAAGAATAACGTCTTCCCGTCAACCATCAGGCTATTGAACCACCCTTAAGAAACCTAACAATGACCCTCCCTTGACATGGAATTATTATGGATTGTGTACAAGGGTTCTGTATATGCATGTGTGTGTAATTTTGTTTGTTGTGCCTGTAAAAGCTGAGGCAAGTAAGAATGTCATTATTCCATTCCTGCTACATATAACAATTAAACACTCGATCGCTTGAACTCAGAGCTCCACACCCTCATAAGGCAATTCTTTAGTAATTTTCCTAATAAAATTACTCATTTCCCCATCTTATGCCATATCAGTTGTTACGACTTGCCAATCAGTAAAGAAGTGCGGCACAGTGGTGCAGCGGTAGAGTTGCTGCCTTACAGCACTTGCAGCGCCGAAGACCCGGGTTCAATCCCGACTACGGGTGCTGTCTGTATGGAGTTTGTACGTTCTCCCCATGACTGCATGGGTTTTCTTCGAGATTTCGGTTTCCTCCCACACTCCAAAGACCTATAAGTATGTAGGTAAATTGGCTTGGTAAATGTGAAAAATGTCCCTAGTGTGTGTAGAATAGTGCTAATGTGCGGGTTTCGCTGGTCGGTGCCGAAGGGGCTGTTTCCGCGCTGTACCTCTAAACTAAACCAAATTCATTTATGCCCTGTCTCTTTTTCCCCATGTGCCCATTAATCTTCCACCCATGCCAATAGATTAATTTCTACAGATTAATCTTTTATTCTCTGCAAGAACCTTTGACGCAAGCACATTATCATATTTCTACCGGACATCCACCTGTTCCCTTTTATCCACAGCTGCTTCTTCAAAGAACTCAAATAAATTGGAATTGATGTATTCATTCCACAATACACTATTAAACAAATGCACCTTAGACCATCATTCTTTGATGGCTCCTTTATGTAGCTCAGAATAATTGCTCTGCCAATCCTATAGTCTCACAGTAAAAGTATATTTTCATTGCCTTTTACCTGGCTGACTATAAAATATGGTTTGTGACTCCATATATTGTTCTGATCTTTTCATTTTATTTCACAGACTAACACACAAGGTTCTACATCACCACTGAACAGGTTATCTTTTGGAAAACCATTGAATTGTTTATTGTTCAGGCTCTGAAAGATTTTAGTACTAACTCCAGTAATTATATACATTTAGTACATAATTTTAGTACATTAACCACTGTTTGATTGCCTCTATAAAACAGTTGTAAATATACATTTTTATTGAAGTATTCAGCATTAAAAGTGATTATTCTTCCAAGACTCTGGAAAATAATCAGAAAATTAAAATATGTGACAGAAGAAGGGAAAAGTAGTGGGTGGGAAGTGATCACTGTGGAACACTAGGGAACTTTAATAAATAATCAGACATCCTGAAAACATGATGTGTAAGAAGGAATTGCAGACTCTGGTTTACACTGAAGATAAACACACACACACACACCCATATACATATCACACACATCAAAGTCTATCCTGAAAACGTTGCTGGGTTCCCCCAGTGTGTGCCATCAGTAGCACTTTGATCTAGCATTCAAATGCCCATTTTACATTGATATTTAGAAATTAAGCTTTAAACACTACTTATTAAAACCTCCGTAACAAGTGAAAATTTACTTAACTATCTTTTCCTATGACAATATTGTATCCAATATCTTAATTATTTTTCTCTCACTACAAAAAATATTTTACCTTATATAAATCTGAAGTTTCAGAACAGCAATCAGGAGGCATAGGTGGTAAACCAGGCAACCCTCTTGTATAACTACTGGGAAGTATTGGATAATCCTGTGACTGAAGTCAACAACAGCATTATTTGCCTCTCAAATTTTTCACAAATAAATCTAACCTAATAAAACTATATTTAAGTTAATAAAAGGTTTGATATGCAAAATATCAGCTCCTTTATTTTAGTTTTTTGCAGTTATGAATGCTTACAACTACAGTGACTAAACATGAAGGTATTAAACTGTCTTATGAAACTTGGCCCTGCATGTTAATTGTTTGCTTTTCCATTAATCTGGTCCAGTTTGATGATAAATTAATGTTTTCTTATACATTTTTGTTTAAAATAAAACTTAGATTTCCAAGAAAATAAACACAAGGGAGATCTTAGAAATTCCCATCCTCAAGTCTGAAATGCAATAAACTTATTTTGACCGTTTTTCATGCAGGAAGATCATTTCCTAGTTTCCGTCAAGCTCAGATGCAGAGAAATGAAGTTCTGTATTTTATTTTGCCTTTGGTCACTACCTTCAGTGATTGCTGGGAAGTGCTGGAAGCCAAGGCTTAGTGACTACACAGTTGTTCTAAGCTTTAACGACATGTTAACAATGTCTCACTAGTTAACCTGCTGATGACTGAATAAAATATTGAATAACAATTCAGAATAATTGTTTCTAAATAAAATTATCTTCAATATATCAACTTTCCTCATGGTCTTGGGCTCATGATGCACACTTCCATGTCTCTCCGATTGAGCATTTTGAGAGTTACCTGTTACTCTTTCCCCTGTTTGTTGCACCTCAATCTTTCTGGCACACTGCACATGTACAAGGCAGCATCTACAGCTAAAGATAGCCCAAAACAAAAGAGTTCCCCTGCAAATTGCTGCAGCTGATGGGTCATTTGCTGACCCCAAGATCCCTCTGTACACCAATGCTGTTGCGGGTCATGCATTAATTGTATATATTCCCCTTACATTTGGCCTCCCATTGAGCAATATCTCACACTTGCTTGAATTAAACTCCATCTGCCATTTCTCAGCCCATTTGTGTAGCTGATCTTTCTCCCACTGTGTACTTTGACAGCCTTCATCAGTCCATGACCCCAGCAATCTTGGTGTAAATTGCAAACTTACTACACAAACCCATCTACGATTACGTCCGTCATTGATATATATATATATCCCAAACAGCTGAAGTCACAGCACTGATCCCTGCAGAACTCCACTGTTCAAAACAGAAAGACTTTCTATCAAATCAGCTAAGTATTACATAATCTCCAAATTGCACACCTTTCCTATCTGATTCAGTGTACAAATGAAATGAATGTAACCGTACCTCCGCTAGTCAATAGCCTATTGAAATATTTCAAAGCAGAAAGACTCTCTACCAAATCAGCTAAGTGTTACATAATCTTTAAATTGCACACTTAGTGCTCAATTTGGTGATTATGTGATGCAGATATGCATGCGGAGAATCAGGAAGCCCCGATCTTAGCTTCATATTATCCTTTGAAAGTCAGACGTGATGTTGATAACCTGCAGTGATCATAAAGTTATCTTATCTTTTCCTTGCTGTGTGAAAGTACAACATTGGAGGTTGGTGCCAGACCTATTCATATTATCTGACACCAGATGGCTTGCTGGAGACGCTGCACATAGTGAGCTGAGCACTTTGTGGTATACACCTGTCAACCTTTTCTCTATGGACTTGTCCTTAGCAGGCATGTGTTTGTGGGCAAGCTGGCTCATGCACACCTTATCACTTTGTATTTACACAATGTTATTTGGCAACTCTCCTAACGCAGACCTCTCTAAGTAACACTCTAATCTGTCTTCTTTGTTGATTTCTGATAAGGTTCCTGCAAGAGTAAGATCAGGTGACTGTGTGTCCAGAACTGACTTCTCTTCCTTCTATTGCCTGCTGCATGAAGGCAGGAATTTAGCAAGACATTGTGGTAACATTTGAATGGCAGCAACATGCCAAAAAGCTGACTGTGCAAAAAAGAGATAGCTGACAAAAAATGGAATAATATGGGCTAATTTCAATGTGTTCATCTGCTGTTTCTAATGTGGTCAGTAGTGTTGTGGATACTGATTCCCTAGCTTAGAGTTGACACAAGGAACCGCAGATGTTGGAGAAGGGTCCCAACCTGAAACATCACAAATCCATGCTCTCCTGCGATGTTGCCTGACCAGCTGAGAAATTATGCAGCACTTTGTGTTTTCCCTGGTTTTGAACTTTGGCTTTCCTTGTAAGGAGGAATGGTGCATGTCAATAGAGTAAAGGTTTATGATATGGTGCATGTCAATAGTATATTAAAATGGCATAGATACACGGAAGGAAACCATAATATGTATTAACTATGGTTGTAGCAGCAGTAGGCTCGAAAAAATGAGTTGTGATTCTAAGTAATTGATGGAAAATAGGGAAGGAAACCTTGGAAATAGTGCAGCTACAAGTATTTACCTTTAAGCCCTTCTCAAGTCATTACATTTCCTTCAACAATCAGCCTGGCCCAGGGTGCTATAATTCACAAAATTATCTGTTCACTAAAGCTAGAGAATTTACATAGATAATCTATTGCCTCCTTTTGTAATTAGCATAATGCACACAACTCTTGAACTACAAAACAACACCAAGAACTCTTGCTCCACCTGCCACTGGCATTGTACAGACTGACTCAACTAAGGAAAACTGAAGTATGTTTCTCGTTAATATATGCAAGGCTCCTTTAAATAGCACTGTTAGCAAACATGGAAGTAACACTGGCTAACCATTATTGAATACATGAAGCACACACCCAACTTCACATATGCTTCTCACGAATGTCATCAGGGCATGCACATTAGAGAGATATTGTTTCACTGAAAAATATTTTTCCCCACAAATTTTTTTCCCCTAATTTACACTCCAGCATAAATCCAGAGCAAATCAATTCCAAGTTCATTTGTTTTTTAAAGCTACTTTATATTGACACCTAGGGATCAGATGTGTGTATTTTGGGCTACAAATCCAGCAGACATTGCATCATCATAATATTTATGTGTGATGTCATGATGTATGGAAAGAATAATAAAGAGAACATGGCACTGATAAGTTTCAAATACATTTCATTCATAATCAAGAAATATTGTAGCTTCTGAGAAAATACAAGATATCAAACTGTAAAAATACTGTTTTCAGATCCAGCCGGTGGAAGCTTGAATGAGCATTCAGCATTTCTTACGAACAGAGAACAGGATAAAATACGATGTTTGCTGAGAGTGCTGATCTGACTATATCAGTTATTATGTTGTTACCATCAATGTACAAATAAGTGAAGCCAATTGGATATATGACATTAAAAACAGAAATTCTGGAAATATTCAGCAGGTCATGAGCAATTCTGGTTCGTTGACCCAAAACTTTAAAACTTTAAACACAGGACTTAGGTTTATGTCAGGTCTCCAATGCCCGCTTTTCAAACAGAGGTTGTCACCACATATCAATGTCATAAATGTGATAATATCCACCAAATCAATCCACGGCGCATCCAAACATTTGGCAAATTTATCGTAAACATTCGATGTTTGACAGAAATAGTAACATCTACAACTTAAAAAAAAACATTTGTAATTCCTAATTTCTTCTGGGTGGTTTTAGTCAATACTTCTTGCTCCAGAAAAGATGCCCCTCATGGCTTCACTTACATCTCAAATTTTGACACCCAAAAAAATTAGTCAACTAACAGTATTCATCTAGTTTAAAAAGTTGGAAACTGTAGAACATTAACCAGAGCAACAGATGCAACCAATCACACTAATGTTGCTGCTTTTATATATGTTACGTGTATAATTGTGTTCTGAGCTTCAATCAAGATCAGAAATCGACTCGCAATTAAAATTTGAAAAATAATGTTCTTCTATTAAGAACATGAATATCAATTAATAACATTTCTGCAATTATGTTATTTGCAATTTCTGATTTAAATCTAAACTGTGGTGAATACAAGGTTCAAGAATGACAGTGAAAGTTACTGGCTACTCTGCAATTAAATTGTTATTAAGATAGACTCCTTTCGATAATATTGCCACAAACTGATAATACAATAATCTACCACATAGTTAAGTAGACTGTTTATTTAAATAACTAACTCATTAAATGAATGGTTACCTGTCATGCTCTGCACAATGATCCATAAAATACACATTTGCTGCTGATTATTTATTAGTTATTAATGAACAAACCAACAACCTCTTTAGTCTGAAGAAGGGTCTCGACCCGAAACGTCACCCATTAGTTCTATCCAGAGATGCAGCCTGTCCCGCTGTCCAGCATTTTTTTTGATTTAAACCAACATCTGCAGTTCTTTCCTACACAAACAACCTCTTAGGGAGAACACTGATGTGCCTTCCCGAGCCCCCATTCGCCGTGATGGTATTTCGGTCACAGTCACGGAGGCTGACGTCAGAAGATCCTTCAGAGGGGTGAACCGGAAGTGGCGGCGCTGCCCTAGCAGCTGCGGCTCGCCTGCAGTCCATTCGTCCTTTCTTTTTTTGTTTTCTTTTTGTCCCGTTGTCACAGTTTATTTCGGTTTCGGGGGGGGGGGGGGTGGGAGAAACTTGTTCTAGTCTCTTCCTTCGGGGGGGGGGGCTGCGACCTTTTCTTGTCATAACTCCCGCCTCCGTCTGCACTGAGGCCAAATCGTGGAGCTGGCGGCCTCCAACTGGGACCTACCTCGAGGCTCCGGAGGCAGTGCCAGGACTTACCAACGCGAGGCTGGCCGACTTCGGGGCTGTGGCGGCGGCGGCGACTCCACTTCGTTTATTGTGGCGGCGTTGCGGCGGCGGTGACCCGACTTCGGGGCTGTGGCGGCGACCCGACTTCGGAGCCTCGGAGGCTCGGCCGCGGGCCCAGTGGACAACATCGTCGGGAGCTCGCAGGTCCCAGGTTGGTGACCTGTTTATCCGGAGCTCCCGCAACAACAGCTTCGTCCGCTGGACTGGAGGGTGGCAGCTTCGGCAGCTTCGACCGCCCCGGGCCGCGGAGTTTGAACCGGCCCGTTCGCGGAGCTCGGATTCACCCGTCGGGGTCACAACATCGGAAGCCTGGATCGCCTCAACGCAGAGGGAGAACAAGGTGGGAAGAGACAAGGACTTTAAGACTTTTGCCTTCCATCACAGTGAGGAGGGCCTGGTGGACTCACTGTGGTGGATGTTAAATCTGTGTTAATTGTGTGTTTTGTTATTTTATTCTATGTTATGACTGCAAGGCATGAAATTTCATTCAGACTGAAAAGTCTTGATACCCTCAGAAAGCACCTGGACCTGATGGTATACCCAGGCGTGTTTTTAAAACCTGTGCAAACCAACTGGCTGGAGTTTTATCGGACATTATCAACCTCTCACTTCTGAGGTCTGAGGTTTCCACCTGCTTTAAAAGGGCATCAATAATACCGGTGCCCAAGAAGAGCAAGGTGACATGCATCGACCAGTGGCACTAATGTCTGTGGTGATGAAGTGCTTTGAGAAGCTGATCATGGCGCAAATTAACTCATACCTCAACAAAAACCTGGACCTACTGCAGTTCGCTTAGCGCAAGAACAGATCAACGGTGGATGCGATCTCACTGGCTCTCCACTCTGCTCTGGACCACTTGGACAACAAAAACTCATATGTCAGGCTGTTATTCATTGACTACAGCTCGGCATTTAATACCATCAACCCCTCCAAGCTGGTTACCAAGCTCTCAGATCTGGGTCTCTGCGCATCCCTCTGCAATTGGATCCTCGACTTCCTCATTCACAGACCACAGTCTGTCCGTATTGGTGGAAATGTGTCATGCTTGATAACAATCAGCACGGGAGCACCTCAAGGCTGCGTACTCAGCCCCCTGCTGTACTAACTCTATACTCATGACTGCGTAGCCGGACATAGTGCAAACTCCATCATCAAGTTCGCCGACGACACCACTGTTGTGGGACGTATCACTGATGGGGACGAGTCAGAGTATAGAAGTGAGATCGACGATTGACCAAATGGTGCCAGCACAATAACCTGGCTCTCAACACCAGCAAAACCAAGGAACTGATTGTGGACTTCGGAAGGGATAGGATAGGGACCCTCAGTCCCGATTATATCAACAGGTCAATGGTGGAAAGGGTCAAGAATTTCAAATTCCTGGGTGTGCATATTTCCAAAGATCTCTCCTGGTCCCAGAACACTGATGCAATCATAAAGAAAGCATATCAGCGCCTCTACTTCCTGAGAAGATTACGGCGATTTGGTATGTCAAAGAGGACTCTCTCGAACTTCTACAGGTGCACAGCAGAGAGCATGCTGACCGGTTGCATCAAGGCTTGGTTCGGCAACTTGAGCGTCCAGGAGCAGAAAAGGCTGCAAAAAGTTGTAAACACTGCCCAGTCCATCATCTGCTCTGACCTCCCTACCATCGAGGGGATCTATCGCAGTCGCTGCCTCAAAAAGGCTGCCAGCACCATCAAGAACCCTCACCATCCTGGCCACACACTCAGTACAGGAGCCTGAAATCTGCAACATCCAGGTTCAGGAACAGCTGCTTCCCCACAGCCATCAGACTATTAAACACAATTTCAAACAAACTCTGAACTATAACAGCCTATTGCACTTTTTATTGATGTGTGTATATATATGTATATATTCTAGGGTATATGGACACACTGATCTGATCTATATTTATGACTACAATATCCTGTTATGCTGCAGCAATGCAAGAATTTCATTGTCCTATCTGGGATACATGACAATAAACTCTCTTGACTCCTGACTTGACTCTCTTTAATTTGCTGTTAACTTGCCACTTTTAAAACAGATACTAGTTGCAGAATTCCTATCTTCTAGTTTCCACATCAGTTTTAGAAAATACTTGAGCACAAAATAATTATGTTATTTTCCAGTAATGAAATTAATAATGGTTCAATATATCTGCAAGGATAAAAACGGAACCTCGATGACTACCATCTACCAATGCATAATTGGTCAGCAAGTCCCATGAAATAAACTATTTAAACAAGACTAGAATTTTATTTCCAAATTTGATGTGAAATTACATTAATTTCTCTGAAGAATCAAATAATTTTGTAAACAAATGAAGATGTATAATTAGTGTAAAAGTTAACATTCATACTGATGATATATATCTCATAGTATAAAATCATGAGAGGAATTGATTGGGTAGATGCACAGAGTCTCTTGCCCAGAGTAGGTGAATTGAGGACCAAAGGACATAGGTTTAAGGTGAAAGGAAAACATTTAATAGGGATCTGAGGGGTAATATTTTCACATTAAGGACGGTGGATGTATAGAACACAATGCCACAGGAGGTAATTGAGGCAGGGACTATCCCAACGTTTTAGAAACTGTTAGTCAGGTACATGGATAGGACAGGTTTGGGGGGATATGGGCCAAACGCAGGCAGGTAGGACTAGTGTAGTTGGGACATGTTGCAAGTTGGGCCTAAGGGTCTGTTTCCACACTGTATCCCTCTATAACTCTATGATATGCATTGAGGTTTTGTTACTGAATTTAATCTTCCAGAGGGATCTTTTCACATTATATAAAGGCATAATTTTCCTAAATTATTACCACTGTATCTGCTTATAGAATGAATAAGATATTACTAACAAGCAAGTCATCTGCCTTAAATGGATGATGATAATACGACAATTTTGTTCCTCCCAGCACCACAATTGCCATGGTGAAACAAATGGACTGTTTCCATTATGCTTTACATTGGCAAGTCAATCGTAGACTAGGCTACCATTTTGCAGAACACTTGCGCACTATCCAAGGCCTGCTGGGGCTCCAGGGTGCTAATCATTTAAAATCCCCTTCCCATACTGACATACTCACAGAGTGGGAGAAAAGCATCTCATATTCCTCTTGGGTAGCTTACAAACAAGGAACATTGAATTTTCAAATTTCAAGTAATTAACCCCCTCCCTCCTCCAAATAAAAACACCAGCAGAAGGAGTCGCATTTTGTTTTCTTACATTTTGGAATTAAGATAAATTAAATGAAGCATTAAAAATCAATATAATCCTGATATGGGGTCTCGAGTCCACTCGTGGACAATTCCTTTCTTCCCCTACAGATGCTGCTCGACCCACTAAGTTCCGCCAGCACTTTGTTTTTCGCTCCAGATTCCACCAGCTCCCATTAGAATTAGAACTCCCGAAGCTGTATTTCACTCAAGGAAATATAAAACTCAGTAAGCAAAAGAAAAACATTTACAGCGAAACACATGCAAAGGAAAACGGGCACAGGTGGTTTTGAGATTGTACCTCTTCATCTTCCATTTTTGATAGTTGTAAGTGAAGATACAACGTTTTCGTTCACAGCATCTCTCGGTCCCCGAGGAAAGTCGTCAACATAGCCTCTAGTTAGAACAGTCTCGTTGTGTTCCGTCACAGACAGCGGGCTCAGTGACGACGATGTGACCTCTCTTAACCTGGCACGCAACTTTTCCCAGGTGTCCCCTTCAATAAACTTTCCATTTGCCAAAATGTCATTATCACATTCTCTTCTTTAACCCAACCCAACGGTCTAAATTTACAGTACTTTTGCGCGCTTCATAAAGTTAAAGTCCTCCCATCGCCTGTATCGACTTCCAGTTGTATAACATCCGGCAGCACTGTTGCTGTGAGTTACCGCGTTCTTGTTGCTAAGTTCCCGGGGATCTCACAGGAAAGTGATAGACACCAACAGAGGGGCTTATCCAGTCCTTGTTCTGGGAAGTTTACTTCAACGCGTGACCAAAATACAATATTGTGCATATGCTCCCTCAACTGTCTGACCGAAAAATGCAGTCAATACATAATGATAATAATAATAATAATAATAATAATAATAATAATAATAATAATAATAATAATCACCAGTTCTCTTGTGCATCATGAATATAAACCGACGTGCTGTTTTTAAAATTTTAATAGATGTGAACGAAGCGAAAATAAAAACAATCTTTTTCTGACCACAATCACATCATTTTGATTATCCCAAGGCTCTAAAAGGTGCTTTAAAGCAGTGGAGATATTGCAGAGAAAACCTACCAAACTGAACCCTTGATGATCTCTAATTGTTAAGAAAAGCTGGAGATATGTGGGTATCTCTTCAAATGGAGAAATACAAAAGTGTCATTGGCATATGTAAACCTAATCCAGGGTTCAGGAAGTAGTAACCCAAGGACAGACTCTTTGAAACATTGGTCACACCTCACATTGACTACTGCATGCAGTTTTGGAAAAATACTCCATTGGAAAGGTGTGACAGCAGTGGAGAGGATGCAGAGGCGATTCACCTGGATACGGACTGGGATGGACCATTTCAGCTATGATAGAGACTGGAGAGGCTGGATCTGTTGTCCCTGTAGGAGTGGTTAAAAGAGGGCATGATTGACGTATATACGAGGGCTAAAGAAATGAAAATGGTCAGGGGCAGAGAAAATTAGAGGATGTAGCTTTAAGGGTAAGAGAGGATCTGAGTGGAACCTTTTTCACTCAGAGAGTGGTGAATGCCTTTAATGTATTGCTTGAGGGAGTGGTGGAAGCAGTCGCTAACAGCATTTAAGGAGTGTTTAGGTGAGCACAGGCATAGAGGCGATGGGCCAAGCGTTGGGAGATGGAATTATTACAGATGGTACCCACTGGTCAGTGTGTTCATAGTGGCTGAATGACCTGTTTCAATGCTGCATATATGATAGTTTATCAAATGGAAATTACATTTTATGATTGGAGGTCAATAACAAAAAAAAACTGCAGATGCTAGAAAACTAAGGCAAAAACAAAAAGTGCCAGAAATACTCAGCAAGTCAGGTCTCATCTGTAAAAGAAGAACTGAGTTTCATTTCAGGTTAAAGACACATCATTAAAACTGTGAAATCAGAGTTTTATTGAGATTGGAGCATCACCTGCAAGGGCAACATTTATTGCACATTAATTAAAAATAATAATATTTTCAAATTACTCTTTCAACCATGTCATTTATTTATGATGAAGAACAAACCTACACTATAGAACCATGTACTAAAAAATGAATTATATAATTAATAATTGGGAACTATAATTCCAATCCCAATCATGAACGACAATTCCATGCAGTACACAAAACCTATGTCTGACCTTTATAAAGCCATCAGGGATGCCAGAAGGGAATTCATACCTGGCTAGAGTCCCAGGGCTACAAAGTGAAGTTGGGCAGTATTGCTGGAAACAAAGTATCCCTCATAAGTGGTCATAAGCGATAGGAGTAGAATTAGTCCATTCGCCCCATCAAGTCTTGGCTGATCTATCTCTCTATCCAAACCCCATTCTCCTGCCTTCTCCCCATAACCTCCGACACCTGTACTGGTCAAAAATCTATCTATCTCCACCTTAAAAATATCCAGACTTGGCCTCTACAGCCTTCTGTGGCCAAGAATTCCCCAATGAATTCAACTGAGCCTATATAAAAAGGAACTGCAGATGCTGGTTTATACCAAAGATAGACACAAAGCTGGAGTAATTAAACAGATCAGGCAGCATCTCTGGAGAAATCTTTCTGATCCACTGAGTTACTCCAGAACTTTGTGTCTATCAATGCTCGCTTTGAACCGAAAATCAGTGGAATTACATAATCCACTCCGACTGCCTCAGGTGCACCAGTACCCATGGTCACTTTTGCAGATATCAGATCGGCTTTGTTGAGAGTGAACCCACTCAAGCAATGTCACAGACTCCCTGGCCATGTCATCAGAACCTCTATTCGAGATTTGGAAAACATAAATTCAAAAAATACATAAAAAATCAATGTAATAGTTCATTATATTTCTTAATGATTTGTTTCAGTGCAACTAAAGGAAAAATGTATTAATTATATTTTGTTTATAATTAAATATGTTAATTACATTACTGTGAAAAATATATTTCCATATGAATCTTTTAATTGATCGACATGTTACTGATTATATGCCTCCTTGTCACATCCCCTCAGCTAACAATGAACCATTCTATATTTCCCTATCATTGTGTTATGACCTGTCGTTTTCACACCTCACCCTTCCATATCTCTAGTCTCCCTCTCCCCTGACTCTCAATCTGAAGAAGGGTCTCGACCCGAAATGTCCAGAGATCTCTCCAGAGATGCTGCCCGTCCCGCTGAGTCACTCCAGCAAATTGTATAGATGCAGTTAATGGGAGGCCTGACAAACATTGGAGATGGGATTAGCAGATTATATTGTAGGATTTAGAAAATGAATGTGGGTCAAGTGGAAGGTTGACACTGGCATGGGCTGGTTGGGCCAGTTTCTGTGCCATATATTCTAAGTAAAGAGCTCTTTCAAGATTACAAATTAGATTAAATTGTGGCAGATTACAATTGATGTCCCTGAAAATTGATGTCCAAATATCAGTAAATAAAAAAGACCAAGTACATCCCCTTGTTTCGGAGATGGCTAAAAAGAAATTTAAATAATCCAGGGAGGGTGGAAACGGCATCACAAGCACCAACCACAGTGGCTCAGCCTCTACCCCACGTCATGTGCTCTCTGATGTCTCAGGCGTTCATCAGTAAACAGGGAATCCGGAACAATTTGCAGCCTTTCCGGAGTTTGATTAATTGCGCGATTTCGGGGGCAAATTGTACAGAAAATAAACCAACAAGGGGGGGATCTGAGGCGTGAGTAACGGCGCTGCTCGGAGGGTGGAAGAAAACAAGGCGCGAGGCCGAGCAGAGGAGGCTGACCTTGGGCGGGACGACGGCGGCGGCGGCGGCGGCCGGGGAAGCAACTCATCTGATCAGCAGGTGGGTGCCGGCAGAGAGAAAGAAGCAGACTCACAGCGGCGGCCACATTGCCTCCAGCAGAGCAGCAGGCCGTGGACTGGATGCCGTGCGGGTCCCGGCGCCGATCCACGTCGCCCCAGCTCTGGAGGAAAGTCTGGATTCGTTGCTAGGCAGGGCCCAGGGATGGCCATTGCTCCCTGTTGCTATGCTGGGGAATGGGCTTGTTTGTCACTTACAGTACATTACAAATTATTATAGTCACCATAACATGATTTACGGAAGGCTATTGAAATTCATATTATACAGTACAGATTTCAGAAAATTAAATTAAAACAAAAACAGTAACCTCGTCTATTGTGTTCAAGAAGGAACTGCAGATGCTGGAAAATCGAAGGTACACAAAAATGCTGGAGAAACTCAAGTCTGAAGAAGGGTTTCGGCCCGAAACGTTACCTATTTCCTTCGCTCCATAGATGCTGCTGCACCCGCTGAGTTTCTCCAGCATTTTTGTGTAACCTCATCTATTGTATCTGCGGTTCCAGTTGTGAGATTCAAAATCACAAACGCTTTTGAGACAAATTCAGGCAAATAAGTGTTTTTATTAAGTTCATATTCTGCAGAATAGGTGCCTCTCCTCTGACGTCCCCTAGATGCACACCGAGGATCGGGATGTCTTCTATCTTTATACATTTCTTTTCACTATTTTCACACCCATTGAGCTTCTTCCAATCATAACATAAAACCCAGATTCCCACCAGAACGTCGTGGAACGCCCACCCAAACTTCTACTGAAGTATTTCTGTTGCAACTTTTTATCTAGAATTTCTCTCTGTTCTTTCTATCATTACTTTCTATTCTACTAGCAGTCTGGCTTCTGCTGACATCTTATTTCTTTCTAAGTTATATTTTTCTATCCCTAGTCTAAATCAACCATGTCTATTAACTCTTTCCTCACACAAGTGTGGACTACTATATATCGGCGAGACCAGGCGCAGACTGGGCGATCGTTTCGCTGAACACCTTCATTCAGCCCCTTTGGCTCCAGATTGCCCAATACTTTAACTACCTCTCCCATTCCCATACAGACCTTATGTGTTGGAAAGACAGCAGAAGTTGGTTATTCCTTCTCTCCAGAGATGCTGCCTGTCCCGCTGAGTTACTCCAACATTGACCTTTCTGTCCTGGGCCTCCTCCACTGTCAGAGTGAGGCCAAACGTAAATTGGAGGAGCAGCACCTCCATTTCGCTTAGGCAGCTTACAGCGGTATAACTATTGACTTCTCTAACTTCAAGTAACCCTTGCATCTCTCTCTGTCTCCACCTCTGTCTCCCTCTCCGCCTCTGTCTCTGTCTCTCTGCCTGTCTGTCTCTCTATCTCTATATCTATCTCCATCTCTCCCTCCCCTCCCCCACTGTAGTGGTTGTACTAGTTTCACTGTCATCTTGTTGAGGTCCTCTGTCTATACGCGTGCGTCATCTATCCCACAGCCAACAATGGACTATTGTGTGCCCCACATTTCCTTGATTATTGTTGCTTTTTGCATATCTTCCATTCATTTCTGTCTATATCTCTCGTTCCCCTTTCTCAGTCTGAAGAAGGGTCTTGATCTGAATTGTCACCTATTCCTTTCCACCAGAGATGCTGCCTGACTCGCATTGTTACTCCAGCCTTTTGTGTCTGTCTTCAGCAGATTGTAAAATAGTTTTCCTGTCAACTACTATACTCTTGAGTGAATGGAATTTTAGCATGCTGAGAGTGATACTGCTTATGTCCTGCATTGGAAAGGTTATGCGAGAGATGATGTTATTAAATGTTCCCCATGCCTGATCAAACCATTCCCTCTTCACAGAAATTTCCTGTCTTTGTTTGCCATTGATTTTAATCATCCTCCCTGGCATAAAAAGAGCAGAAAACAGTAGAAATGCTCAATAGATCATACAATGACTGTTCAAAGAAAATATTCAAAACAAAGATCTTCAGAATGTAAAATGTGCTGAGAAAGGCCAATAGAGGATATGGGAGATCTTTGTTAGGATGGAACAGTAAAAGGATTAAGTGATGGTATAGTTCAAATGCTTTCTCCAAACAATTTTTAATAGCCTAACAGCTCTAAACACTCTGACTAAAATGAAAGTTACTACAAGTGTTAGATACAAAATACTGGAGTAACTCAGCGGGACAGGCATCTCTGGAGAGAAGGAATGGGTGACATTTCGGGTCGAGACCCTTCTTTAGTCTGTGTCTATCTTCGATTTAAACCAGCATCTGCACTTCTTTCCTACACATTTTGTTTACTAAAAGTGTTGTTTTCAGCTGCTATTTTTGTCCTCAATGAATCAGAAGAGATGTAAAAAATGTAGATCCTGTTTTGAGTGTTAGATCAGGTCTTTTTACTTGAGACTATCTTTTTTTTATCACTATGCTTAAAACGTTGATTTAGCTAGGTTTTCAATCCAATATACTGCCATTGGTACTCGCAATGTGAGCTCTTCACCATAGAAACATAGAAAATAGGTGCAGGAGTAGGCCATTCGGCCCTTCGAGCCTGCACCGCCATTCAATATGATCATGGCTGATCATCCAACTCAGTATCCTGTTCCTGCCTTCTCTCCATACCCCCTGATCCCTTTAGCCACAAGGGCCATATCTAACTCCCTCTTAAATATAGCCAATGAACTGGCCTCAACTACCTTCTGCGGCAGAGAATTCCAGAGATTCACCACTCTCTGTGTGAAAAAAGTTTTCCTCATCTCGGTCCTAAAAGATTTCCCCTTTATCCTTAAACTGTGACCCCTTGTTCTGGACTTCCCCAACATCGGGAACAATCTTCCTGCATCTAGCCTGTCCAACCCCTTAAGAATTTTGTACGTTTCTATAAGATCCCCCCTCAATCTTCTAAATTCTAGCGAGTACAAACCGAGTCTATCCAGTCTTTCTTCATATGAAAGTCCTGACATCCCAGGAATCAGTCTGGTGAACCTTCTCTGTACTCCCTCTATGCAAGAATGTCTTTCCTCAGATTAGGAGACCAAAACTGTACGCAATACTCCAGGTGTGGTCTCACCAAGACCCTGTACAACTGCAGTAGAACCTCCCTGCTCCTATACTCAAATCCTTTTGCTATGATTTGTGGGGATAATGCTGGAAAATTGCATTAAAAGCAATAAATGCTTTAAATACACATCAAAAGAGCAAATCTATGTGCAGTTTATGTTTAATATTAGTAACTTGAATTAATAACTTGAAATTGTATCTCCATTTCAGTCTTCAAATCAGTCAGATTCTGTTTAGTATTAGCATTTTCTCCCTTAATTTGAAATTGGTATGCTTTGCATGTTAAGAGAGCATGAACAATGCACTACTTTGTGCAAGGAAACCATTTCTTGGTTATAAGTGTTTGTTGCTGTTGCCATCAATTTCAGATTTACATATTATCCATGTTCCAGAGTGGCTGCAATAGATAATAGAAGGATTCTAATGTCAAATATTTGTTGAGCAAATATTAGTTGAACAATAGTATAGAAAATTTGGTCTGTGCATGTGTAGAGCATAATTATAGTTCAGTGAAGATCCTTAACCAAATAGCAAAACTCTATTATTTATTAAAAAGTAATCTGAACTAAGTGATTGTATTACAGTTTTGCATCACTAAGCAATTATGGGCTTATGTATACATAAAACAATATATCGTGTGAATTGTGATATAAATTTAGATTATAACTAGGGCCAGCCCTAAACACACAGGTAATTAAGTCACCATATGATTCTGGTCGGAATTGCAGGTATCAAATATTAACATTTGAAATGGATTAGTGTTATAGAACTGAATGCATTATTTTGGGGGTGGTCTGTTGTCTGTGTTGTTTCAGTGAGCAGATTGAGTAATTACTTCCAAATCAGAATGTATTTTCTTCTTTTTACCTATTTGACATTAAATAAAATGTGGGAAAATTGAACACATTTTGTAATTGAACAACTTGGAGTTTCCTTTTTTTTTGGTGAAAATAGAGAGATCAATGGCAAAGGCAATAAAGGCAATGACTATAATGGGAGATTTTAATTTTCTTACAGACTGAGATACAGAAAATATCATAAAGACAGTTAATTTCTGGAGTGTATGGAGTGGAATTTCCTGAAATAGTGGCCTGATTCTTAGCCTCTCAAAAGTGGTAGGTTGGTGTCAGGTCAAAAGTTAAAATAAAAAATGTGAACACAAGTGAGTTTGCCTGCTAGTTTTACAGATATGGTACAAGAGATGGATGACCAACGCATTCAAAAGAAGTGATTATTCATTTATATATGATGAAGAGGCTGTTGTCTTAATTTTAACAGCTATTTTACAACTGACTGGGTTTCCTAGATCTGGAAGAGCCATTGAAGCTGATGTACAGGGAGCTTTAAAAATCATTAGCCCCACTATACCTCTGGTCATTCTTATTCCTGTAAGGCAATATATTATTTCCGAGATGAAGTACACAAAACCAAATGCTGTCCTTCTTAGGGTTGCTACGAGTCAAAATGCATTCCCCCTCATTTGTATTCCATCCTCTTTTTAATTTGAAAAATGTTCTGTTCATGAACCTTGAGTCATTTTACAGATGTTCCATTACAGTTCCTGAACATTTACTATTAATATATTCTAATTTGTCTTTCATTGATTCAAAGTTTATGACACCTGATTTACCGCAGCCTTGCTCACTGGCTTAATAGATTCTGTTCATTTCTAACTTTCTGCTCCAATCTGAGCAACTTATTAGCCCACTGTTGCTTTGAAAAGATACTGTCCACTGGATCCTACTTTTTTTTGTGTTTGTGTAATTCTTAATTGTGTCTCCTGTGTAATTTGTTACATAACTACTTATGTGAAGTTTTTACATTTAGAGATAGATGTATGGATTCTTTGAGTCTGAAGCACAGATTCAGTCTGAAGAAGGGTCTCAACCCAAAACGTCACCTATTTCTTCTCCAGAGATGCTGTCTGACCCGCTGAGTTACTCCAGCTTTTAGTGTCTATCTTCTTTGAGTATTCGTGCTTTCTGTGAGTTTATGCGTTAGTAAACTGGGGTGAATTATTATATCATGAATTTATTTCTCAACCCATTGAAGATGTCATATTTTAAACCTACATTCCTCAAATCAGGTTATTTTGTGGTGTCTATAAGATGTTTCTTCACTTTCAGGATACCTATTCGAGTTTGATGCACATCACTAATTCTAATACAACCTACTCCCTTGTTGGTTTTGAAACAAAATATTTTACATATGTTCTAGAAAACTTTTGTCATTGGAGTTCACATGATGACCAAAATCACTCATTGTAGGCGTAATGTTTTTGCTATTTGTTTCTCCAGTTTCTAGTTACTCTGTTGCACCTGTGCCACAATCAGTAATTGGGAGACAACCTTCACTAGACATGTTCATTCTTTGCAATTCCTGCTCATTGAAAATATAGCCTTTTCAATCGGGTTTCTGGATTTTCTTGCACTTCTTCTTCTTCTTGCGTATGGCGTGCACAGCCTAAAGTTGTAGGACAACTTGTTCTATTTGATTGTGCATGCCGGGTTGATTGCATTAGTCAAAACAGCACGGACCATGTGAAGGTTGCAATCTTCCACCCTGATTTTCTTGCACTCAAAAGCATTCATAGAAATTAACTTTTTGAAATTGATTGGAGTTTAGGTTATATATCAACTTTAATATCCTATGTTGAATATGGGTATCAAGCAGGGCATCAGGCTGATGAAGGTTAGAATAAGGATGAAAAAGAGACAATTTAAAAGAGATGTAAAATGCAGCTGGAACTGTTCCAAATTTTCATTTTTATTAACCTACTTAAACACAAGCTTGAAAAAATTATGCTGTTTGTGAGTACAAATAACTGAACCATTTGTATAATATTTGATGGTAGACACAAAATGCTGGAGTAACTCAGCGGGTGAGGCAGCATCTCTGGAGAGAAGGAATGGGCGACGTTTCGGTTCGAGACCCTTCTTCAGACTGATGTCAGGGAAGGGGGCGGGACGAAGACAGAATGTAGTTGCAGAGTAAGACTAGTGGGAGAACTGGGAAGGGGAAGGGGATGGAGAGAGAAAGCAAGGGCTATCTGAAGTTAGAGAAGTCAATGTTCATACCGCTGGGGTGTAAACTACCCAAGCGAAATATGAGGTGCTGTTCATCCAATTTGCACTGGGCTTCACTCTGAAGAGAATGGTTCAGAGGATTGACAGTACAGAAACATAGCTCTAGTTGCAATTCTTAAATGCTTGCAAAGTGAAATTGTTCACCTCATCATTTTAAAAATGGTGGCTAAATTGTACTTGTCAGAACTTACAATGTGCAAAGTTGGAAACTGCTGCAAGTAAGAATTTCATTGTTCCATTTTGGAACATATGATAAAACACTCTTGACTCTCTAGAGGAATGGGGAGTCCATGTACGGGGGTAACCCCCCCTGACCTGACCATCTTGGTGTAACCCCGTGCTACCTGCTCCATGGTCGGATAGTCGGTGACTAAACTGTCTCCCGCACCTGGTTTGCCAGGTGAGGAGGGGGCTGTGGAACCACAGCAGGACCAAAAACAAGACCTGTCAAAGGGCAGATGAGCTCCTAGCGAGCCAACAGTAGAAGTTGCGATCACTGTCGTACATAGCCTTGTAAGGCACTGCGCCCATTGATGTTTTCAACAATGATAATGATGTATAATCATGTCTCTATGCTACCTTCCCACATTAGCCCCATATCCCTTGTATCTAAAACATCGCTTTCTTAAACATACTAAGTGAGTATACCCAAGGAAATTGTTTTGAACAAGCCAGAGTTTGTGATAACTATAGATAGACACACCAAAGGTAGACATTAGACTGGAGTAACGCAGCGGGACAGGCAGCATCTCTAGATAGAAGGAATGGGTGACGTTTCGGGTCGAGACCCTTCTTCAGATTGAGAGAGAGAGGAGAGAGGGAGACAGACTGGTCGGAGAACTAAGATAATTATATATGTGGCACTGGTATGAAATTTTCAAAAACGAAAGCTGTGAATTTCAAGCCAACTGTAACTTCACTGAATTTTATTTGATTTTCAGCAATTGTGATCGATCATTGTATATTTTTCTTTAAATCCTCTCAACAGAGCATATTGGCTATCTCTTAACAATTCTCTCAGCTGGAAATAAATGATATGCAAGGTGAAATGTCAAATATTGATGGGTTACCGTTATCAAGAGAAATGCAGGATCTACAGAATCGATTTAATACGATGATGCACACTATCAACAGCAACTCAAAGGTATGGTTTCTTTCATGTTAGTTATAATCACTCTGGACTGTTCAAGCTGCGCATGGTGCATGTATCACCCTAAATAGTAAATACATTATGCTATGGAATATTTTATGGCATGAAGTAAGCAAGTAAAGAGGGAAGAAGATTAGACTTTATTGCCTTCCATCACAGTGAGGAATGTGGGGAATTTGCTGTGGTGGATGTTTATGTGAACTTTTATGTAGTTGTGTGTCTTGTTACTTTTTTTTAGTATGGCTGTATGGTAATTCGAATATCACTGTACCTTAATTGGTACACGTGACAATAAAAGGCCTTTGAAACCTTTGAAGTAATTGTTAGCAAGGCAAGATTTTAACACAATAATTCTATTTACAATCATTAGAACATTTGCTGTAAGGCATTCTTATTCGAAACATTGTCGCTTTAGAGTTATGAGGGCCGTTGAATGCAAATAATACTTTTGTAAAAAAGGATGATTCATTATTACAGAATTTTAATTACTTTATTTTAAATAATACACAAATGATACTGTAATATTAAGGAGTATAGATGTCTTTAAAAATATACCTTTATTTTAGAGTCTGAAGAAGGGTTTCGGCCCGAAACGTTGCCTATTTCCTTCGCTCCATAGATGCTGCTGCACCCGCTGAGTTTCTCCAGCTTTTTTGTGTACCTTGCCTTTATTTTAAGTTGGTTTTGTAGCCTGGCTGGAAAGTTGTTTTGAACATGCCAGAGCTTGCATTTCTTGAGTACTGCTGTAGATACTTGGTCATTGAAAGAGATGAATAAATAATTAATATTTGATTGTCAAACACAAACCACATTGCATTCATTTTCTAATGGCCTAATTTAGTACTGATGTGTTAATATAGAAGCATATGAAATGGAATTAAATATGCTTTTGTGAGTGAAAGTCAACCAGATGCTGTGGAACTGTAATTTTTTTATAATACTGTATGTCCAATCTTGCTCTAGCTGAATTTAAACCTGTAAAATCGCATTGTCATAATTCAGTACCACATAAATCTACCATTTGGTTTGTTAATAATTGGAATTTAACTTGTTCAGAACATAGAACAGTACAGCATAAGAATAAGCCACTCGACTAACTATTTCTGTGCCGAACATAACGCCAAGACCATCTTATTTACCTGTACATAATCCACATCCCTCCATTCCATGTGCCTACATATTAGGCACGTGCCGTGAGTAATTACTCAGGGTAGGCGCTAGGCAGTCAGTCGACTAAAAAAAATCGTGAAACCCATGCATGCGCAGAAAATCGTAAAAACTGTACATGCGCAGATCGGTCCTGTAGGCAGTCAGTCGACTGTTAAAACATCTTAATAATCCAGCATGCGCAGATTGGTCTCCTCTCCTGTGGGCATGCGCAGCACCTTGCGCGCAGTCCACGGTGCAAAGGCAGGATTTCAGCTGCCTTTATTGCCCGTTGTAAGTGAAGGCTTGAAGCAGCGTCCACGGCACATGAGTTGAACATAGTTACGTATTACACGTACTGTGGATGAAAGGCATGAGAGAATTATGCCTACCTAAGATCCATTATTAAAATAATAACCATTTAATAATAAATATTGAATTTAGTAAATGAATTGGAAATCTTTACTATTTATATTTAATAAATACCGTTTTATAATTTTAGTCGGAGTAGGCACTGCCTACCTTGCCTACCCTGACGGCACGTGCCTGCTACATATCCATATGTCTATCCAAAAGTATTTTAAATGGCTTTATCGTATCTGCCTCAACTACCTACCACCCCCAGCAGCACATTGAAGGTACTCACAACCCTCTTGGAAAAAAAAAGTGCCCTGCAAATCGCCTTTAATCTTTGCTCCTCTCTCCTTAAAGCTATGCCCCTCTCGTATTTGATTTTGATTCATTCTTACAGAAAAAAGTTTCCGACAGTCCACCCTATCTATGCATCTCATAATTTTGTTCACTCCTAGCAGATGTGCCTGCAACTTCTGGCATTCCAAATAAAACAATCCGAGTCTGTCTAACCTCTCCCTGCAGCTAATACCTCCTAATCCAGGCGTCACTCTGGTTAACCTGCCTGTCGTGATCCTCTCGCAACCATGTTTCTGCATTGGCCACAACATCATAGTCTCAAGCAATGATCCAGGCTCAAAGTTCACCTGCTTTCACAATACTCCTTGCCTCGAAATAAACACACTTTAGCTCATCAGCGTCATCTCATCACATTCCTCAACTCACTGATCCTAACCTCAATCATCCCATCATTCCTTTTTATTTCTGATCTTGTACTCTAGTCAGGGCTGCCAACTCTCACGCATTGAGCGTGAGACTCACGCATTTCACAAAATTCTCATGCTCTCACTTTGATCACAAAATCTCTCACGCTCAAAAATCTGCGGGTGCTGAAAGTTCAAAATAAAGCAAAAATTGTTTTAGAGGTGAGTAAAAACCACGAGGGAAATATCAGGTGAATGCATAGTCTTTTTCCCAGGATATGTGATTCAAGAACTAGAGGGCATTAGTTTAAAGCAGGGCTGCCAAACTACAGACCAGCCGGGTGATTTTGGGGGAAAAAAAGTAGTTTTGTTTCTCCCATGCAAATAGATACATAGAAAATAGGTGCAGGAGTAGGCCATTCGGCCCTTCGAGCCTGCACCGCCATTCAATATGATCATGGCTGATCATCCAACTCAGTATCCCGTACTTGCCTTCTCTCCATATCCCTTTAGCCACAAGGGCCACATCTAACTCCCTCTTAAATATAGCCAATGAACTGGCCTCAACTACCCTCTGTGGCAGAGAGTTCCAGAGATTCACCACTCTCTGTGTGAAAAAGTTTCTTCTCATCTCGGTTCTAAAGGATTTCCCCCTTATCCTTAAGCTGTGACCCCTTGTCCTGGACTTCCCCAACATCGGGAACAATCGGGATGATGCGTACAAATTATCCAGAAAAAGCAGCATACCGGAGGACTGGGAGAAATTCAGAGACCAGCAGAGGAGGACAAAGGGCTTAATTAGGAAAGGAAAAATAGATTATGAAAGAAAACTGGCAGGGAACATAAAAACTGACTGCAAAGGTTTTTATAGATATGTGAAAAGAAAGAGATTAGTTAAAACAAATGTAGGTCCCTTGCAGTCAGAAACAGGTGAGTTGATCATGGGGAACAAGGATATGGCGGACCAATTGAATAACTACTTTGGTTCCGTCTTCACTAAGGAAGACATAAATAATCTGCCGGAAATAGCAGGGGACCGTGGGTCAAAGGAGTTGGAGGAATTGAGTGAAATCCAGGTTAGCCGGGAAGTGGTGTTGGGTAAATTGAATGGATTAAAGGCCGATAAATCCCCAGGGCCAGATAGGCTGCATCCCAGAGTACTTAAGGAAGTAGCTCCAGAAATAGTGGATGCATTAGTAATAATCTTTCAAAACTCTTTAGATTCTGGAGTAGTTCCTGAGGATTGGCGGGTAGCAAACGTAACCCCACTTTTTAAGAAGGGAGGGAGAGAGAAAACGGGGAATTACAGACCAGTTAGTCTAACATCGGTAGTGGGGAAACTGCTAGAGTCAGTTATTAAAGATGGGATAGCAGCACAATTGGAAAGTGGTGAAATCATTGGACAAAGTCAGCATGGATTTACAAAAGGTAAATCATGTCTGACGAATCTTATAGAATTCTTCGAGGATGTAACTAGTAGCGTGGATAGGGGAGAACCAGTGGATGTGGTGTATCTGGACTTCCAGAAGTCTTTCGACAAGGTCCCACATAAGAGATTAGTATACAAACTTAAAGCACACGGCATTGGGGGTTCAGTATTGATGTGGATAGAGAACTGGCTGGCAAACAGGAAGCAAAGAGTAGGAGTAAACGGGTCATTTTCACAATGGCAGGCAGTGACTAGTGGGGTACCGCAAGACTCAGTGCTGGGACCCCAGCTATTTACAATATATATTAATGATCTGGATGAGGGAATTGAAGGCAACATCTCCAAGTTTGCGGATGACACTAAGCTGGGGGGCAGGGTTAGCTGTGAGGAGGATGCTAGGAGACTGCAAGGTGACTTAGATACGCTGGGTGAGTGGGCAAATGTTTGGCTGATGCAGTATAATGTGGATAAATGTGAGGTTATCCATTTTGGTGGCAAAAACAGGAAAGCAGACTATTATCTAAATGGTGGCCGACTAGGAAAAGGGGAGATGCAGCGAGACCTGGGTGTCATGGTACACCAGTCATTGAAAGTAGGCATGCAGGTGCAGCAGGCAGTGAAGAAAGCGAATGGTATGTTAGCTTTCATAGCAAAAGGATTTGAGTATAGGAGCAGGGAGGTTCTACTGCAGTTGTACAGGGTCTTGGTGAGACCACACCTGGAGTATTGCGTACAGTTTTGGTCTCCAAATCTGAGGAAGGACATTATTGCCATAGAGGGAGTGCAGAGAAGGTTCACCAGACTGATTCCTGGGATGTCAGGACTGTCTTATGAAGAAAGACTGGATAGACTTGGTTTATACTCTCTAGAATTTAGGAGATTGTTGGGGAAGTCCAGGACAAGGGGTCACAGCTTAAGGATAAGGGGGAAATCCTTTAAAACCGAGATGAGAAGAACTTTTTTCACACAGAGAGTGGTGAATCTCTGGAACTCTCTGCCACAGAGGGTAGTCGAGGCCAGTTCATTGGCTATATTTAAGAGGGAGTTAGATGTGGCCCTTGTGGCTAAGGGGATCAGAGGGTATGGAGAGAAGGCAGGTACGGGATACTGAGTTGGATGATCAGCCATGATCATATTGAATGGCGGTGCAGGCTCGAAGGGCCGAATGGCCTACTCCTGCACCTAATTTCTATGTTTCCTGCATCTAGCCTGTCCAACCCCATAAGAATTTTGTACGTTTCTATAAGATCCGCTCTCAATCTCCTAAATTCTAGCGAGTATAAGCCAAGTCTATCCAGTCTTTCTTCATAAGACAGTCCTGACATCCCAGGAATCAGTCTGGTGAACCTTCTCTGCACTCCCTCTATGGCAATAATGTCCTTCCTCAGATTTGGAGACCAAAACTGTACGCAATACTCCAGGTGTGGTCTCACCAAGACCCTGTACAACTGCAGTAGAACCTCCCTGCTCCTATACTCAAATCCTTTTGCTATGAAAGCTAACATACCATTCGCTTTCTTCACTGCCTGCTGCACCTGCATGCCTACTTTCAATGACTGGTGTACCATGACACCCAGGTCTCGCTGCATCTCCCCTTTTCCTAATCGGCCACCATTTAGATAATAGTCTGCTTTCCTGTTTTTACCACCAAAGTGGATAACCTCACATTTATCCACATTATACTGCATCTGCCAAACATTTGCCCACTCACCCAGCCTATCCAAGTCACCTTGCAGTCTCCTAGCATCCACCTCACAGCTAACACTGCCCCCCAGCTTAGTGTCATCCGCAAACTTGGAGATGTTGCCTTCAATTCCCTCATCCAGATCATTAATATAAATTGTAAATAGCTGGGGTCCCAGCACTGAGCCTTGCGGTACCCCACTAGTCACTGCCTGCCATTGTGAAAAGGACCCGTTTACTCCTACTCTATGCTTCCTGTTAGCCAGCCAGTTCTCTATCCACATCAATACTGAACCTCCAATACCGTGTGCTTTAAGTTTGTATACTAATCTCTTATGTGGGACCTTGTCGAAAGCCTTCTGAAAGTCCAGATACAACACATCCACTGGTTCTCCCCTATCCACTCTACTAGTTACATCCTCGAAAAATTCTATAAGATTCGTCAGACATGATTTACCTTTCGTAAATCCATGCTGACTTTGTCCAATGATTTCACCACTTTCCAAATGTGCTGCTATCCCATCTTCAATAACTGACTCTAGCAGTTTCCCCACTACCGATGTTAGACTAACTGGTCTGTAATTCCCCGTTTTCTCTCTCCCTCCCTTCTTAAAAAGTGGGGTTACGTTTGCTACCCTCCAAACCTCAGGAACTACTCCAGAATCTAAAGAGTTTTGAAAAATTATCACTAATGCATCCACTATTTCTGGAGCTACTTCCTTAAGTACTCTGGGATGCAGCCTATCTGGCCCTGGTGATTTATCGGCCTTTAATCCATTCAATTTACCCAACACCACTTCCCGACTAACCTGGATTTCACTCAGTTCCTCTAACTCCTTTCCCCTGCTATTTCCGGCAGATTATTTATGTTTTCCTTAGTGAAGACGGAACCAAAGTAGTTATTCAATTGGTCCGCCATATCCTTGTTCCCCATGATCAATTCACCTGTTTCTGACTGCAAGGGACCTACATTTGTTTTCACTAATCTCTTTCTCTTCACATATCTATAAAAACATTTGCAGTCAGTTTTTATGTTCCCTGCCAGTTTTCTTTCATAATCTATTTTCCCTTTCCTAATTAAGCCCTTTGTCCTCCTCTGCTGGACTCTGAATTTCTCCCAGTCCTCTGGTATGCTGCTTTTTCTGGCTAATTTGTACACATCATCTTTTGCTTTGATACCATCCCTGATTTCCCTTGTTATCCACGGATGCACTACCTTCCCTGATTTATTCTTTTGCCAAACTGGGATGAACAATTTTTGTAGTTCATCCATGCAGTCTTTAAATGCCTTCCATTGCATATCCACCGTCAACCCTTTTAGAACTAATTGCCAGTCAATCTTGGCCAATTCACGTCTCATACCCTCAAAGTTATCTTTCTTTAAGTTCAGAACCGTTGTTTCTGAATTAACAATGTCACTCTCCATCCTAATGAAGAACTCAACCATATTATGGTCACTCTTGCCCAAGGGGGCACGCACAACAAGACTGCTAACTAACCCTTCCTCATTACTCAATACCCAGTCTAGAATAGCCTGCTCTCTCGTTGGTTCCTCTACATGTTGGTTTAGATAACTATCCCGCATACATTCCAAGAAATCCTCTTCCTCAGCACCCCTGCCAACTCATCCACCTTATTACGAATGCTCCTTGCATTGAGACACAAAGCCTTCAGGCTTGTTTTTACAACGCTCTTACCCCTTATACAATTATGTTGAAAAGTGGCCCTTTTTGATTTTTGCCCTGGATTTGTCTGCCTGCCACTTTTACTTTTCACCTTGCTACCTATTGCTTCCGCCCGCATTTTACACCCCTCTGTTTCTCTGCTCACCCATTTAAGAACCCAATCACCTCTTATTCTCTGTTTATTATTGTTTTCTTCTTTCCCCCCTACATGTTGGGTCTGAATGCTTTCCTTCTCTGCCTCCTGCCTCACACACCGTCTAATAGCTTTCTCTATTTGAGTCCCTCCCCCCAACCATTCTAGTTTAAAGTCTCCCCAGTGTGATAGGTGAGATACGGCGGTGGTCCCAGCACTAATCCCCCTCCCCCTTCCCCCCTGAGGCACGGCACACACCTCCCACCCTCACCTCCGGCGGCTCTATGTCCGTCGGCCGCCCTGTCCACAGCCCATGGAGTTTTAACCCCGGCCCGGAGTCAGGAGCGGACCGGGTTGGTGCCGTCTCCGGAGCCTACTATGGGAGGGGGAACACCCCCCCCCCCCCCCCCCCCCCCCCCTCGGTCGTTACGCTCCCTCGCAATTTCTCACTCTCAACTCTCACCCAATGTTGGCAGCCCTGCTCTAGTTCTCACCCCCCTGCCTCTCTAGTTTAAACCCTCCCTTAGCAACACTAGCGAACCTCTCTGCAAGGATATTGGTGCCCATCTAGTTCAGATACAATGCATCCTTGCATAGGTCACCTCTGCCCCAGAAAAGATGCCAATGATCGAAAAATCTGAATTCATGCCCCCTGCACCAATTTCTGTGTCACACATTCATCTGTCCTATCTTCCTACTCCTACCCTTACTAGCTTGTGGCACCAGGAGTAATCTGGAGATTGCTACCCTCAAGGTCCTACTTTTTAATCTTCTGCCTAACTCTCTATATTCACTTCACCTCATCTCTTTTCTTGCCCATGTCACTTGCGCCTATGTGCACAATGGCTGCTTACCCTCCTCCTTGAAAATGTTCAGCAACCGCTCAGAGACATCCTGGACCTGGCACTGGGGAGGCAAAGCACCATCCTGGAGTCTCATTTGCTGTCACTGAATCTCCTCTCTGTTCCTCTAACCAGTCTCCTAAGTGCTCTGTCTCAGCTGTGTCTCAGAGCCTGATCGGACCACTGTTGCTGCTACTCCTCCCCCACCACAGTATACAAAGGAACGCACCTGTTGTCAAGGAGAATAGCCCCAGGGGATTCCTGCACTCTCTGCCCAATTCCTTTCCTGGTGGTCATCCACCTATTTCCTGCTTGTACCTAAGGCATGACCACCTCACTGTAACTCCTGTCTGTGACACTCACACTCTCCTGGAAGAACATCCAACTGCAGTTACAGTTCCTTAACACGGGCCATACGCAGCTGCAGGTGTAGTCCTCATGGGCACTGGAAATCCCTCTGACTTCTAACATCCTGTAGGAGGATACCGTACGATTTTGCCTGCCATTTCTATGACACCAAAAACCTAGGAAAAATGACAAAGAAAAACAGACCTGCCATTACCCTTTGCTCAGCCCTCTCACCAAAGCCTTTTGAACTGCTCATTGGATAAAGTAGCTTAAATGAATTAGGAATGTCACACTGAACTCTAAGTTAGAATAGTGTGGCGTCACTTCAAATTCATGGTCCTCCGCCAATGAGTTCCGCTTCGTGATGTTTTTCATTGGTTGGAGCCTGCACACCACGAGTTAAAATGACTTGCTTTTGCACATCTTCAGTAAATTGCGTTATGGTCTATTCAAATATAATATTGAAGAGAAAGCGGAGTAAAATGTTGATGCAAGATTTATTCAGAAATTACATTGTACAAAAAAGGGAGTAAATGCCAATGTGTCCTTTCAGCACAGCTGACCAATACTCAGGAAAATGCCTTTTCTGGTGGTGTATGTAGATTAGATTTATGGAAGGATAAAACAATGGGGGAAATGATCATTTTTCCTTCAATCTTTATTATGTCTGTTTTATCACTTTGTAAATAAGAGATAAATTGTTTCCAGTTTTTTTGGCACATTAAATTAAATTGGAATCTATTAACATAATCTCAATGACTTTATCGTGCTGTGTTTGATTTGCAGGTTGCTGCCTTCATGAGCTCCTCTTTGGGCCAGTACCTGGATGACCATCCTTTCCTTGCCTTATTACTGCTTGTTTTTACCATAATGTCAGCTGTTCCAGTTGGCTTGTTCCTGATCTTTGCAGTTGTTACATCCCTTCTGGCCTGCATTGGTTTCATTGTCATGGAAGGTACTGAAAGCACCAAAACATTTTTTGTATAACATTTGTTTGTGAAAGTAGTTTATAACTATCACACATGTAGGTTAATGGATTTAAACAAAATGGCCCTGGAATTTATCCACTGCCAAATCGCAGTCCATACTTTTTCCCCAGGTATAAGGGAACAGAACAAGTTGATCATCTAGTGTTCAAAAGGGAACTGCAGATGCTGGAATATCGAAGGTACACACAATTGCTGGGGAAACTCAGCGGGTGCAGCAGCATCTATGGAGCGAAGGAAATAGGCGACGTTTCGGGCCGAAACCCTTCTTCAGACTCGAAGAAGGGTTTCGGCCCGAAACGTCGCCTATTTCCTTCGCTCCATAGATGCTGCTGCACCCGCTGAGTTTCCCCAGCAATTGTGTGTACCCAAGTTGATCATCTACATTGATCGTGTCTTTTGAGGCACAGCCACTTTCAGTAAGTCAGTCTTGCGCATTGTATCCCGAGATCGGACCCTGCAACCTCCCTATGGCCTTCAATAGCTTGCAGGCTGTCAGGCACTTTTTAACCGTTCTGACCAAGACATTTGGAAATTATTCCAATTAAAATAATTTATGTAATTAAATACTAACAATTAAGAATGCCAAAATAAATTAAGCACATTGCTTTCTCCACATTGTCGGCAGCCGCAGAATGTGAGTGCCTTCTCTGGTGTAAAGTTGAGGGATGGATGTAAAGTATATCTGGACCCTCACTTCATCGTGTTACTGTGTCATTGGTAGCTGAATGTAGACTGGCCTCAACAGCTGCAGTCAGACATCCAACTTTCAATTCATCTTGGATATCCTCAAACTTCCTGAGATGCAAACAGTTGATAGTCAGCAGGTCCCTTCAAAACCACTAACTGCCAAGCTGGCATGATTCATCCCATTTCAAATACAAATAAACTTTCAGAACTCTCTCTGGGGAAGGGTCTCAACCTGAAATGTAGACTATCCCTCTACAGTGTGCTGCCTGACCTGCGGAGTTCCTCCAGCTCTTCCTTGAACAGAGACCCAATCAGTTCCCCTCAACTACCACTCTCCTCCACCTGGCGAAACGTGTCCTCACTCTTAACAACTTTTTTGATTCTTCTCACTCTGTACGTTAAAGGTGTAGCCACGGGTACTCGCATGGCCCCAGCTATGCCTGCCTTTTTGTTGGTTAAGTTGAACACAGCTTGTTACAAATGCTTCTCGGCACCTTTCCCCAACTCATTCTCCACGGTATCAGAGTTTCCTCCTGCAACTGTGCAGAACTTGTTGATTTCACCAACTTTACTACTAACTTCCACCCTGCCTTCAAATTCACTTGGACTATCTGTGACACCTCACTCCCCTTTCTCGATCTCTCTGTCTTCTTTACAGAGAACAGACTCTGTATTGACCTCTGATACAAACCCACTGATTCCCAGTTACCTTAACTTTATCTCCTCCCACCATGCTTCTTGGATGCCATCCTTTATTCTCAAGTTCTCTGTCTCCACCACATCTGCTTCCCAATTGAGGCTTTCCACTCAAGGACATTTCAGATGTTCTCTTTCTTCAGTAAATGCGGTTCCCCCCCCCCCTCCGCTGTCATAGAGGGATCCCTTACATGTGATTCTCTATGTCCTGCAATTCTATTCACAATCCCTTCAGACAGAACAAGGATAGAGTTCTTCTGGTCCTCGCCTTTCACTCCACCAGCCTCCACACCCAATATACCATTTCCACCACCTTCAACGTGATCTCATCACCAGCCACATATTCTCATCCCTAACCCTTTCTGCTTTCAATGGAGACATTACTTTAGCAACTTCTTGGAATGCTCTTCCCCATCCCACCTATTTTCCCAGCAACCATAGAGGATCTACTACTTGTCCATACCCCTCTTCTCTTCTGTCTAGGGACCCTAGCAGCCCTTCCAGGTGAGAAGGTTTATGTTCACCACTTCAAACCTTGTCTACAGTATTCGGTGCTCCCGATGTATCCTCCTTTACATCAGCGAGGCCAAGCATAGACTAGGTGACTGTTCTGCTGAACGCTGGCGCTCTATCCACCAAGGCGTGCTGGATCTCCTGGTTGCTAACCATATTAACTTCCTTCCCCTTCCCATACTGACCTTTCCATCCTTGTTCTCCATTTGCCAGAGTAAGGCCACACACAAACTGAAGGCCTCCCTGCCCCCTTTCTTTTCTCTTCCCTTCCCTTCATTCTGAAGCACATCCATTTCTTGTACTATCAATCACCCTACTCATTTTCCCTATTCTATCCCCAAGTTCCCCATTTCCCTTTCCTCCCCCCCCCCCCTTTCCCCTCCCCTCCAGCTATACATTTCACTCTTTTTCTATTTAAATTTCTTTTTTGTCTCCTTTTCACCTCCATCCTTTTGTCAATTACTCCACCTATCTGTGAATCAAACCCCCTATCACTTGCTAGGGTTTGTTCTGCCTCCATCTCTTTTCCAGCTTCCCCCCCCCCCCCACCCTACTTCCTAGGTCTGAAAAAAAGGGGCCTGAAACATTTTCTATCCACTTTGTCCACCAATCCTTCCTGACCCACTGAGTTCATCCAACAGTGTTTTATTTTGCTCACATTCCAGCATCTGTAGTCTTTTTTGTCATCACTTTCAGAACTATGTGTTCTTTTATTCTTTAATAATTTAGTGATTGTTTTGAAATTCAATCAATAAAAACAAAGGAATTTACATGGATCAGTATCTATATGTTGAGGCAATGAATGAGCTTTCATCATGATAAATGCACACCATCTTCAACTATTGTGCTGCAGCAAGTAAGAATGTCATTATCCCATCCGGGACATATGACAATAAAACACTCTTGAACTACTTAAAGTGAAGATACCTGGTAGCAGAGAGCCTCTTTATGTTTGTTTTATTTTTCCTGCAGTTTGGTATCCATTGTTTAGCATTGTATGTTAAGATTCAAATGTTTAAATTGATTTTGATAAAAAACGTAAATAACTTAATTGAAATGTAGAAACTCCAAGATACGACGTCAATATTATTTCATTTCAAGTTCACAGCTAGACATTGTAATATGGAGTCTGTGTTTTATTGCCCAGTATGTTTTAACAATCAAGGTAGCATCTAGTGTGGCATGTTAATATTTTGACGCGACAAACACCAGAGCAGCTTTCCATATACGATAAATTATCTAGTTTTGATTTTAAAAAGTTTTATAAAGATTTTTTAATCATTTCACTGGCATGTTATTTTAGCAAAAATAGCAAATTGTAATTTAGATGTAATAGCATCTACAAATTAGAAAAATACAAAACCTTATCTATTTGGTCTCCAATACTGATTGCTCGCAATGATAAAAATAAGTGTTTCTCGCATTTTGTTTTACTTGTGCTCCAGGCCTGATGCTGTCAATTGGCGGAGTGGTCCTCCTTTGTTTTCTATGCGGGATGGTTCTCATTTCATTGGCCATCTCTTCTCTTCTGGCTATTTGTTATTTTACTTTTTCCACAACAATGAATTATTATCACAATGCAAGGTAAGAACATTCCATTGATATTTAAAATGTCATTACATTTTCATGAAGGAATTTAACATTCATTATTAGAAGAGTGAACTAATTACAGAATTAAGCTAATTGTAGAAATAGGTTTTCTTGGGTACTATTAATTTTAAGCAACTACAATATTTCATTGTGGCTTTAACAGGTACCCAGTTGTAATATGGTTGTGAAAACCCCTTTGTTTCTCTGGAGATGTCATGCATTGATATTTTCAGATCACATCTCTGCCAGAAGAAGGAATGTTTTCCCATTGTAGGACGACAGATGGCACAATGGGCTAAGTGTTCGGCTGGCGACCGGAAGGTAGCCGGTTCGAATCCCGCTTGGAGTGCATACTGTCGTTGTGTCCTTGGGCAAGACACTTCACCCACCTTTGCCTGTGTGTGAATGTGTGTGAGTGATTGGTGGTGGTCGGAGGGGCCGTAGGCGCAGATTAGCAGCCACGCTTCCGTCAGTCTGCCCCAGGGCAGCTGTGGCTACAGAAGTAGCTCACCACCACCGAGTGTGACTGAGGAGTGTATGAATAATGCGATGTAAAGCGCCTTGAGTATTCTAGAAAGGCGCTATATAAATCCCATCCATTATTATTATTATTATTGTTATTTCTTTGTTAATGTTGGTAGAAATAGGGCTGGTATATTTAGTGTGAAAATTATAACAGCTTTTATATATTCTTAAAACCTAAGGAACAAAGTCAAATTTTCCTTTTCTCTCATTTCCCATATTTCCTTATGATAAGAATGATAGTAATTGACCTAATGAGTCTAAGCAGCGGCGAGTGCAATCCCGTTGATCCCATTTCTACTACTTGATTAACAATCTATTTTCTGTGACAATTCTTCTGCCACCCATCCTCAGTGGAGGCAATTTACAATGTATAATTAAGCTTCGAGTACATCTTTGAGATGCGGCAGGAAATAGTTTGTTAGAGGAAACCCATGCAGTCACAGAGAGAACATTCGAGCTCCACACAGCACCAGAGGTCAGAATTGAACTCGGGTTGCTGGACTTACTGTGCCCTCCATAATGTTTGGGACAAAGACCCATCATTTATTTATTTGCCTCTGTATTCCACAATTTGAGATTTGTAATAGAAAAAATAAGTGCACATTGTCAGATTTTATTAAAGGGTATTTTTATACATTTTGGTTTCACCATGTAGAAATTACAGCTGTGTTTATAAATAGTCCCCCCCCCCCCCCCCCCCCATTTCAGGGCACCATAATGTTTGGGACACACGGCTTCACAGACGTTTATAATTGCTCAGGTGTGTTTAAATGCCTCCTTAATGCAGGTATAGGGGGGTTGCACGTAAGGTCACTGGGTCATAGGGCTTGACGCACGGAGCTGCTCAATCCATCTGAAGGACATCCGTAACTTCAGGTATATGTTATTAATGCAAGAAACGTGTACTTTCCTACCTGTTAAAAACCACCAAAATGTTGAATTTTTGCGCTGAAAAAAATTGTGGAAGTCGGGGTAAGTGTGAGAGACAAGTACCCAACTTTAGAATTCCAAAAGTGAAGTGAAATGAAGGTATAGAGAAGCGAGAGCTGAGGGACAACAGCAGCTAAAGTGCTTGGTAAACATTGGCCGTGCAGATATCGGAATTGAAAATATTGGGAATTATCGCGTTTGCTCACTGCATTTCATCAACAGTAAGGCATTATTGGTGTTTTTTCTTGATTCCTTTGGTATCTAAAAAGTCTCAGATGTGATAAATCTGGCTGTAAATTTTTCTTGAGATGCGTTATCATTTTGTATGTAAAAACCCACTTGAGAACCATGGGCGATTTTAAAATTTTACAGCCAGATTTATCACTTCTGAAACTTTTTAGATGCCAAAGGAATCAAGAAAAAACACAAATAATGCCTTAGTTGATGAAATGCAGTGAGCAAACGGCCAATGTTTGCCAAGCACTCTGGCTGCTGTTGTCCCTTCAGCTCTCGCTTTTATCTAACGTCATTTCTCCTCACTTTTAGAATTCTGAAGTAGGCTAAATGTCTCACACGCTTATCCCGATTTCATAATTATTTACAGCGCAAAAAGTGACATTTTCGGCGGCTTTTAACGGTCCCGCTACGCTGGAAATAATGTTAAGTGCCTACCTGCAGTTCATCGCGTGTACTCCATTTGGAGTAGCGTAGCAACAGTACGGGTCATGGGTCGTGACCCGACTGCCGTGAAACCTCCCTATAAGAGAGCTCTCAGCACCTAGTCTTTCCTCCAGTCTTTCCATCACCTTTGGAAACTTTTATTGCTGTTTATCAACATGAGGACCAAAGTTGTGCCAATGAAAGTCAAATAAGCCATTATGAGACTGAGAAACAAGAATAAAACTGTTAGAGTCATCAGCAAAACCTTAGGCTTACCAAAATCAACTGTTTGGAACATCAGTAAGAAGAAAGAGAGTACTAGTGAGCTTACTAATCGCGAAGGGACAGGCAGGTCATGGAAGACATCCACAGCTGATGGCAGAAGAATTCTCTCTATAATAAATAAAGAAAAATCTCCAAACACCTGTCAGACAGATCAGAAACACTCTTCAGGTGTGGATTTGTCAATGACCACTGCCTGCAGAAGACTTCATGAACAGAAATTCAGAGGCTACACTGGAAGATGCAAACCACTCAAAAATAGGATGGCCAGCTTATAGTTTGCCAAGAAGTACTTCAAAGAGCAACCACAGTTCCGGTAAAAGGTCTTGTGGACAGATGAGATGAAGATTAACATACCAGAGTGATGGCAACAGCAAAGTATGGAGGAGAGAAGGAACTGCCCAAGATCCAAAGCATACCACCTCATCTGTGAAACACGGTGGTGGGGGTTTTATGGCCTGGGCATGTATGGCTGCTGAAGGTACTGGCTCACATCTTCATTGGTGATACAACTGCTGATGGTAGTCGCATAATGAATTCTGAAGTGTATAGACACATCCTATTTGCTCAAGTTCAAATGCCTCAAAACTCATTGGCTGGCGGTTCATTCTACAGTAAGACAATGATCTCAAACATACTGCTAAAGCATTTAAGTAGTGTTTCAAAGCTAAAAAATTGTCAATTCCTGAGTGGCCAAGTCAACCACCCAATCTGAATCCAATTGAGCATGCCTTTTATATGCTGAAGAGAAAACTGAAGGAGACTTACACCTTAAACAAGCATAAGCTAAAGATGGCAGCTATACAGGCCTGGCAGAGCATCACCAGAGAAGACATCCAACAACTGGTGAAGTCCATGAATTGCAGACTTCAAGCAGTCATTGCATGCAAAGGAATGCAACAAAATATTAAACATGACTACTTTCATTCACATGACATTGTTGTGTCCCAAACATTATGGTGCCCGGAAATGGGGGGACTATGTATAAACACTGCTGTAATTTCTACATGGTGAAACCAAAATATATTAAAATGGCCTCTATTAAAATCTGACAATGTGCACTGTATTCACATGTGATTTTTCTATTACAAATCTCAAATTGTGGAGTGCAGTGGCAAATAAATAAATGATGGGTCTTTGTCCCAAACATTATTGATGGCACTGTATCTTGCAGCAGCACGATTGCTGAGCTACATTATTAGCCAATAGCAATATAAGGCTCCAACAGCTTGACGGGAGAATGTGAAAAAAAATAGGCAGGTTGTAAATCAGGCTTGCTATTTCACCGTCTCCCATTTTGTACTATTATCCCAAGAACAACTTTGACTGGGTGAGGAAAAGTCAGAAAATTTAATTTTAAAAGCAGAAGACATCCGAATTTGATATATTGAATGGGACTGTTTATGGTCAGATTGAGATCCAATACCTAATTTATATGCTTAAAAACAACCAAAATAATTTTGCAAGGACAGGTAAATATTATATTGAAAATTATTTTGTATGACGAGTTCAATGTTGTAAATTGCACATTCATCCTATTATCTATATTTCTGCTCTGTAATGATTGAAGAAGTTAATAATGGAAAAGTCTGTAGTGATAGTTATTGAATGTCAGGGATAGGTGCCTGGGTACTCTCTTGATGGTGGTCACATATGATACTATAGTGGCACAAATGTTTCCTGCCACATTAGTTTATATCAAGATGTTGTTGGACACACATATGAAGCATTTCACAATTATCAGTGAATATCCCTGCTTCTGATCTTGGAATGGAAGTTGGGACATTAATGAAGCAACGGAAGATGGCCGGGCCCAGGACACTGCCCTGAGGGACTCCTGCAGTGCTGTCCAAGGACTGGGTTCATTGACTTTCATCAACTAGAGTAGTTTTCTAACCATTAAAATGTTTTCCCCTTGATGCATATTGACACCATGCCACCCAGTCAAATTCTGACTTACTATCAAGGGCAGGCAACCTCTTCTTGCATCTGGCATTCAGCTGTTTGCAATGAGGTCATGAGCCAAGTGAGATTCGATTCATGTAAAAAAAAAGACAATGTACTGGAGTAACTCAGTGGGTCAGGCTGCATCGCTGGAGAACACGGATAGGAGACGTTTCGGATCCAGAGATGGCGAAGTCCCGACCCGAAACATCGCCTATCTGTTCTCCAGAGATACTGCCTGACTGAGTTACTCTAGCACTTTGTGTTTTATTTTGTGAACCAGCACTGCAGTTTCACGTGTCTTCAATTCATAGCACATTGCCTTTTATCACCATTTTAATTCAGAAATTAGGCAATTACTGAATTTAACAACAATACTACTGTTCAGTTCAGTTCAAAACTTGCATAATTCTATGCTTTTATAACCAATGTTAATTGGGAAAATGCTGGAAGCAATCAGCTGATCAATCAGAAACAGGCAAAGCTGATATTTAGGTTAACTTCAGGTAAGAAATGTTAATCATCTTTACATGGATGCTTTTTGACCCATTGAGTATTTTTTTGGTTTTTATATCATCTTTGACAGTAACATAACTTTTAAGTATTGAGATAAAGTCAACGTGTTTGCAATTGAGGGAAATAAGGATTTGTTCTATACCTCATGCTGAAAACATTCATGTTGTAGATTTATCTATAAAGCATTTATATTGTATAAAGCAGCACACTTAAGGATATTCTTTCTTTTTACTAAGCACTGCAAGTAAGAAAGAAGAAACCATCAGCCCTTCTGCAAACATGTGTCCAGGCAATACTGAATCGAAATCCACTAAGACGGAATAGATATGAATACACAATTTTTGCATTAACTATTTATGAAAAGCAATTCTATTTTTCTTTATGAAGAGGGCTCTTTATGCATTGGAATAACATTGCAATTTTGTTAACATCTCAAGCAGTTATGTTTAGTTTTATCATTTTTGTCCAGTTTAATACTGCTGCTTTATATTAATATTTTAAACTGTTATTCCATTGAAATCAGTAGCAAAAATTCCACTAATTTGCTGTACAATAGTTTGAAGCAAGTGGCAAACTGATATATAAAGAGGTGAAACTGATGAAAACGGGACCAGACCAGTACAGTACAGACCAGTAGGTCCTGTTGTCTGCTTAGTTTAAAGAGGCTACAAAATGAATGAGAAATCCAACATTAGTGAGGAATGCAATTCTGGGTTGGTGGAGATTGCATTTCAATTTCTATGTACCTAATCTCACATTGGGCCTTATGATCATTTTGTAATATTCTCTGTAAAAAGCAGAATTCATAAAATGTTTTTGACTGACATTAATACTTCAAGTTTATTTGTAATGCAATAGTTAACAAACCTATTGTTTATATAACCTTTATTTTATATAACTTGGAATTAAAGTTGCAGAGTGAATAATAGTAATTTACCTATAAATGTAAGATTTATTTGAAACCATGAATTTCATGTTACCTTTAGCAATGAATTTTTTATATTTAAATTTGAAACATTTCAAAAACGAGTATCGTTTGTCATATTCTTGAAGTTGCATTAAACTCATAAAAGCATAAAGAGTTAGATTCTGGCCATTGTTCCAAATATCTTTCAACAAAATATCATGGAAAGACAAGAGACTGCCCTTCAGCACTGTTTTTGTTGCTTGAGATTCCAGCATTTGCAATCTCTTTCTCTGGAAAATAAGAAGGATGGGTTACTTAAAATTTGAGAATTCAATATTTGTGCCACTGGGTTGTAGGCTACCTATGTGGAATGCTGTTCTTCTGTTTGTGTGTAGACTCACTCTGGCAATGGACAGAGTGGTTGGTGTGAGAAGGGGAGTTATCTGTTTATTTGCACTTTATCAGTTTAATTATTCATGTGTGTATATATTTATTCAATGGTATATGGACACACTTATCTGTTCAGTATTCGTGCCTACTATGTTCTGGTCTGCTAAAGCAAAGCAAGAATTTCATTGTCCTATCAGGGACACACGACAATAAAATTCTCTTGAACTCTTGAACCTCTTAAAATGCCCTGCAACCAGGACCTACATCATGCTTTGGTAAGTTTTCCAAAATAAATGTGAATGCAATAATGGCTTTTACTTTTTAGGGATTGTTATCATGGTATCAACTGTTTACACGGTGTAGCAGTGCAGGGATTAGGTTTAATGGGAAGGATATTCAAAAGGGGCTGAATGCAGACAAGCAACGAGCTAGTTTTGCATGTGACTGGAATTTAAATGAAAAGTTGTGTTGAATAATAGTAAGATTAAACGAGAACTTACCAGTTCGAAGTTTGATCTGTATTTTATGAGGAGTTACGATGAGGGATTACGTGAAGAACCAGTCCAGCACGCATGCGCGACATACTTCAAAGCAGCGTTGTGGAATCACAGGAAACACAATAATTGAAATAAACATAGTAAAGAAAAGGAGAACTAAGATACCAGATGATCTCTATAATTGAGGGTGGGAGCGGAGGGCACGTAATCCCTCATCGTAACTCCTCATAAAATACAGATCAAACTTCGAACTGGTAAGTTCTCGTTTAATCTTACTATTTTACTTCGGAGTCACGTGAGTGACTACGTGAAGATTTTAAAGCTCTGTGATTTCAAACCATGTAACAGTTCATACTTCACTCGCTGCCGAAGTCATTCAAGGGAGGAAGTATGTTATCGTAATCAACCATGAATCTGTTTGTAAAACAATAATGGTATTTATTAAACAATAACAAAAATAAAAATGCTCCCCCGGGCTTAAATTATATATTTGCAGATTCTAAAACTCATTCTGCAAACGATACAGGTTCTGCCAGCGGCTTATTGTAGAACGTTTGGAACGTTTTCTCCATGGACCACCCCGCTGTAGCCAGGATGTGGTCCATTGGCACGTCCATCCTCTTAGCCGCCGATATGGATGCTGCCCTGGTGGAGTGAGATGTATATACGTCAGTATTTACTCCAGCAGCTTCCAGTACCTGCTTGAGCCATCTTGAGATAGTTTGGCTCGTCACCCGACCATGAGGTTTCTTGTGGCTGACCCATAAGGCTTTTTCTCTTCCTCGGGGATCTCTTGTTGTGTTGATGTAATTTAGTAAGTGGGTCATGACACATAACCGTGGTTCAGGTGGGTATGCCCGGAAATCCATAACTAGGCCTGATGTTCCTGGCCTGCTCTGCTTTACCAGCTCCTGAATGGTGAATGAGACACGGTCTGGTGTTATAACCATGTTGCCCAGTCGCAGTAAGTGGAGGGACTGGACTCTGTGCTGAGACTAGTGCCATCAGCATGACCGTCTTCAGGGTTAGCTGTTCCAGGGTGAGAGACCTGGCTGGTGATCATCCCCTTAGGTATGTCAGGACCACACTGACATCCCAGATTTTGGTGTACCTAGGTCTAGGGGAATTGGAGTTGAATATACCTCTCATGAGTTTGATCACCAGCGGGTGAGACCCTATGGCCTGTTGTCCTGATGCCTGTATTAAGTAGGCTGACAGAGCACTTCTGGCAGTATTGATGGCGCTGTAGCTCAGTCCTTCATTGTGGTGAAGGCCTGCCAGGAACTCCAGTACATTGGTTATGGTTGTATATGAGTATGTAGTTCCAGTATTCGAGCAGTATCTTTCCCACTTCCTGATGCTCGATAGGTATTGTTTTCTTGTGGACATACGGTGGGACGCTGTAATCGTGTTGATGGTCCTGTCAGACAATCCCAGGCCCAGCAGTGGTCTTTTCATAATCTGCAACCCAGTAGTTTAATTTTATCATGGCATGAATGGCTTATGCCTGATACCGTGAGTCAATAGGTCTGGGCTACTGGGAAAGGTCATTAGGGTTTCGATGTCCATGTCGAGGACCACTGGGAACCATGGCTGTGTAGGCCAGTCGGGTACTATCAAAATACCTGAAGCAGAGTCCATCTGTATTTTGCATAGTACCCGACTGATGAGGCAGAAGGGGGGAAAGGCATAAAATAAATATTTTCCCCAGTCCAGCGCGAATGCATTTATCGCTGCTTCCTCAGGGTCTGGTTCCCAAGCGACATACATTGGTACCTGGTGATTTAGTCTGGATGCAAAGAGACCGATATCTGGTGTGCCATATTGCTTTGTAATTTTAGCAAATGCTTTGGGATTTAACATCCATTCGGTGTTATCATTGAATTTGCGTGACCTGATGTCTGCCACTGTATTTAGCTTACCTGGTAGGTAAGTTGCTGATAGCCAAATATGTCTATCGACACACCATTGCCAGATTGTGTTGACCAAATTGTCACATGATATCGATTTTATTCCGCCCATATGGTTAATATAGGCCACCACCGTGGTATTATCAATATGTAAACGAACATGCAAGTGGTGCATATTCGTAGAATATGCTTTGAAACCATAAAACGCATCCAACATTTCCAAATAATTTATGCCCAGTGTCTGTAGTAAAGATGATTCTAGGTTAGTCCATCTACCACCTGTGCTGGATATGGTATTAGTTGCTCCCCAGCCTTGAGCACTGGCATCTGTTTGTATAGTTAACGTTGGATTATTGATGATGATAGGGCTGGAACTATGCCAAATGATCACTATCCACCATTGTAACTCTGATATCGCTTCAATGGGTCATTTCATGGTTCGGTCAAAGTGACCTGTATGTCGTTTTAACGCCTGCACTTTTGCCCTTTGTAGGTTTTGATAGTGCAGAGGTCCAAATTGTGTAGCTGGAAATGTTGTTACTATTTTGCCAATTACTCTTGCCACTTGTCGAATGGTTGGTCGATCGCTAACCATTAAATTGTTACACGTCTGTGCCAATTCTGCTGCTTTATCTTTTGGCAATGTTACAGACATGTGGACTGAGTTAATTGTGAATCCCAGATAGTCCATAGTTGTGGACGGCGTCAACTTAGATTTATCTGGATGTAAGACAAATCCCAGGGTTTCAAACAATTGTTTGGTAGCTAATACAGCTGATTTAGCCAATTCCATGGTTTTGCCTACTATTAGAATATCTTCAAGATATGCCATGACAATATGTCTCTGTTTTCTTAATGTTGCCAATGCTGGTTTTAATATCTTGGTAAATAGTCTTGGGGCTGATGTTAATGCATTAGGCAACGCTTTAAACTGCCATAGTTGCCCCCATCCAGGTAAATTTCAGGTATCTGCGATGATCCTTTTGAATGGGTACTGAATAGTAGGCATCTTTTAAATCGATGCTTGCCATAAAGTTTCCTTTGGAAATCAGTTGTTTGGCAGTTACAAATGTTTCCATTTTGAAATGTATATACTTAACAAAGGTATTCAGTGAGGTTAAGTCAATGATGATGCGACATCCACCATCTTTTTTTGTTTTTGGTAAATATATTTGAGACAAATTCCAAAGGTTCACGTTTGGATTTCTCAATGATACCTTTTGTGAGTAACCTCACCAGTTCTGCTTGACCCTCTAGTTTTTCTTTGACTGAGAGGGTAAAGACCCATTGGGGTGCATGCTGAACTGGTGGCATGTTTTCTTGGATGAATTCTATTTTATATTCACGAATACTGTTAAGTATATAACTATCATTTGTGATAGACCTCCATGCTTCCATGAACAGGTATAATCTCCCCCGTTGGTACAGTTCCCCCACTTTTCATATGCTGGTAGGAACCAGACCCAACTACCTCCATAGTTATGGGTGTGTGCCTTTCTTCGGTTTCTTCATCCGACGTTGTGCTGCTGGATGTACTGCTGGTTGGGGGTGGCACATTTTCCATGGGGTCCGCTCTGGGCCCTGGCCTAAAAAAGGCTTTCGGGGATGGTATGCGGACCCCGAGCTTTCACCAGTCCCATGGGTTTGACGTCGACTGGTGGACGCGGTGGGGTACTGCCGTCTGGGTTGTGTGGGTCTGCTCGTTCCGGGGCATGCCCTCATGAGGCCGAATGCTTTGGACTCTTCCTCGAGGTCTTTTACTTGTTTTGACAAGTCCTTGCCAAACAGCAGGATCTGTGGCTCTGAGGCCGGTGTTATGCACAGTCCTGCAAATTTGGGGTTGAGAGCAGGTCTTATTATCTCCTTACGGAGGTTGTTTATTTCGTATTGGGTGTTGCACAGCAGAGCTAGAGTGTCTTGCTGGTTGGTGGTCATGTCCACCCCATCCACGGAACGAGCATAGGAAGTAATAGCTGCAATTTCAGTTCCTGGTTTCGGATACTCTGCCCAACGTACCCCCAGATTTGGCTGTTGACGGCCGGGACGTTGAGCGAAATGCAGTTCTCCGGAGGCGAATATAGTTCTAGTGCCTCATTGACTACCTGTTCTTGTAGGGGTTTGAAGGACAGGTAGTCAATGCTGGCCGCCAATTTTGGCTGCAACGGCCGCCCTGCTCGTGGTGTAGACACATAGCGAATCACCACACCCAGCAGCTCTTCCTGGTCCTGTACCCCGTGCGTACTCCCGACATCTTCGGCCAGTGACCCCTGTTCCTGACCAGCCCACTCCTGGTCGCCAACGCTGTCCTTGGCTGAGGGGGAAGCGATGGGCAGTGCATTGTAAGGCACTGGGGGAGTGCCTGAGCTCCCTTGGCGAGACTGCTCCAGCTCCCGAAGCAAGTCTCGCTGGAGCATTTGCTCCATGAGTCTTTCCAAGCGGCTCAGGCGGCTGCCTTTGCCGCTCTTGGGTGGAGAGTCTTCCTGGTCAGAGTCATCAGTGATAGCGTGTGCGGTCCAGGTGCCGCCTCTCGCCCCCCACTGATGGAACGCTCCTGTTCTGTTGGAGTTGAACGGGGGGGCGGTCTTTTTCCCTTGTCGTGCCGTGCTCATTTTCTCCAGTTTTTTCTCAGTCTGGAGAGCACAAAGCAAAACAAAGTTTTCCAATAACGACCTCAGAGTAAGTACTTACCTGACGGTCCGTCTTTTTAAAGCTTGTAGCGGGAGCGCCTGTATTCCCATTCGTCGCTGTTGCACTGCGTGAAAGCTCATGTCGCGCATGCGTGCTGTACGGGTTCTTCACGTAGTCACTCACGTGACTCCGAAGTAAAATTGTCCAACCTGCTGTAGTTGTTAATTTAAATTATCAGCAGCCCTTAGATCAGCTTCTTGGACTTGAGGGCCAAATTCAATTAGAATGTGAATGTCATTTGCTTGTCAGTGTGTCACAATGTTTCTGCACCAATTTTGTGGCGTGCTGCATCAATACCTGCTATTTTTAATCCATCCATGTCATGTGAACATCCTAAAATGGAACAAAGTGTTCATCAACATTTGAGAGATCCTGTATGAACTTGTATAATTATCTTTCATATGCCATTTTAAAATGCAAACAATTGACTAGTGTATGATTGTGATTCTCCACTTTGTTTCAGAATTAAGAAACAATTAATATTTTAGAATTTCCTATTGAAATTGTGCTCAAGACTTATAGTCATCACTTATAAAGCGTTCATAAAATGAGTGTTCAAAAGGGAACTGCAGATGCTGGAATATCAAAGGTACACAAAATTGCTGGGGAAACTCAGCAGGTGCAGCAGTATCTATGGAGCGAAGGAAATAGGCGACGTTTCGGGGCGAAACCCTTCTTCAGACCATAAAATGAGTGGTTGTTTCTGTCTGAAACGATAAGACCCAAGCATGACGTGCTATACGCTCTTCTCTTCAGTTGTACTAAAGAGGCATGATAAACCAGTCGTCTCCAAAAGGATCTACAGGCGACAGCAGCACGTGTACAAAATGAAGCTTACATCTCTGCACTCCAACCTGATGAACAACATGAGAACAAGTGTTGACTGCCCTAACCTGGGTAATATTTCAGTGAAATGTTTGATGGAATCAAAACCAGCAGAAAAAGCATCATGAATTCACAATTAACACTCAAGTTGGAGACGAGTAAAAAATTTATTAATGTAGAAAATAATTTGAATAAAAATTAAATGATCAGTTTACATACAAAATCTTGCACTAAAACCTTGTCCAGATTTAAAAACATCTCAGTGCAACTATTTATAAAAACTCCATGTGTACAATGCACCAACATTATTAAATGATGATTGAACTATCAATATTTTACATTACAAATCATGTGCGATGGTGTCAGAAATAAACTCCATTATGCAAAATATGATCGCACTGAGCATCTATATTCATGAAAACAGTCACACAGCTAGTATGACCTTTGTTTGAAATGCAACCTTAGAGATATTGTATACTGTTGAGATCGCTAGGTGTTTTTTGAACCTGCCAGACCAACACCTCATTGTATGCAATAGATAGGAGGAATTTTCCAGATGGTGCAAATCGAATGAAGTGAACAGTATCATTGTGCCCAGTGAAATCTTGGCATTTTCCATTTGGATAATGAATTATCTTCATAAGTCTCTCTGCAAAACATGAATAATACAACCTATGAAATCTGAACAGCGTATGCCATAAAATGTGTTAAAGATAAAGTTTAGGCTTCAAATAATTCTTACTTAATGCATAGATCTCATTGGTTTGAAGCTTCTACTGTTGACTTTCTATTTACCATTTAATCCACAACAAGTATATTCCAAAGTTTTCTATTCACAGATTGAAAATATTTTACAATATTTGTTTACTGGAATTACAAAAATGTGAACCAATCTTGATGCCACATTTAGGTTTTAACAGTCTTTTGCACTAATCAAAATATTGCTCAGTGTTTTAGTCCATGCATTATAACAACCTGTAGACCTCATCTGGGAGAAATACATTTTATTTTGAAGATAGGTTCTTATTCCTGATGACTAGATATATTTTAAGCATTTCAATTAGAAATATACCATGTGGTCCTTGTGCTCTTCCATTTCTTGGAATATTTAAAGGCAGAGTTACACTCAAAACCATAAACTAGAGAGTAGCGTGTTGGGGCTGTACAAGAAAATTGGGTGATGGTGGAGAATTGTGTTAACAGGTTCCATGTAGGCATTAAGCTGCAATCGCTTAGTTTATGGCAATGAAACAAATTGGTAAGCAAATTATGTTTACACACAGTGCTGTTAATCAATGTTTTGTTCTGTGATGATATGGGAGATTATGCTAAATCATTTAATTTAAACAGAAGAACATCTGATAAGTATCGTACAATGTCTGAAAGCATAAGGAAAGAAATAAATAGACAATAGGTGCAGGAGTAACTCGTTCCTGCCTTCTCCCCCTATCTAGCTCTCTTGAAAGTATCCAGAGAACCGGCTTCCACCGCCCTCTGAGGCAGAGAATTCCACAGACTCACAACTCTCTGTGTGAAGTATTTCCTCGTCTCGTTCTAAATGGCTTACCCCTTATTCTGAAACTGTTCTCATCCTTCTAAACTCCAGAGTATACAAGCCCAGCCGCTCCATTCTCTCAGCATATGACAGTCCCGCTAGCCCGGGAATTAACATTGTAAACCTACACTGCACTCCCTCAATAGCAAGAATGCCCATCCTCAAATTAGGGGACCAAAACTGCACACAATACTCCAGGTGTGGTCTCACTAGGGCCCTATACAACTGCAGAAGGACCACTTTGCTCCTATACTCAACTCCTCTTGTTATGAAGGCCAACATGCCATTCGCTTTCTTCACTGCTTGCTGTACCTGCATGCTTACTTTCATTGACTGATGAACAGGACCCCCAGATCCCGTTGTACTTCCCCTTTTCCCAACTTAACACCATTTGGATAATAATCTGCCTTCCTGGTTTTGCTACCAAAGTGATGAACCTCACATTTATGCACATTAAACTGCATTGCGATGCATCTGCCCACTCACCCAACCTGTCCAAGTCACCCTGCATTCTCATAGCATCCTCCTCACAGTTCACACTGCCACCCAGCTTTGTGTCATTGCGAATTTGCTAATGTTACTTTGAATCCCTTCATTGAAATCAATGATGTATATTGTAAATAGCTGCGGTCCCAGCACCGAGCCTTGCGGTACCCCACTAGTCACTGCCTGCCATTCTGAAAGGGACCCGTTAATTCCTGCTCTTTGTTTCCTATCTGCCAATCAATTTTCTATCCATGTCAGCACTCTACCCGCAATACCATGTGCCCTAATTCTGCCCAGTAATCTCCTATGTGGGACCTTATCAAATGCTTTCTGAAAGTCCAGGTACACTACATCCCTTGTCCATTTTCCTAGTTACATCCTCAAAATATTCAAGATTAGTCTAGCATGATTTCCCCTTCGAAAATCCATGCTGACTCAGACCAATCCAGTCAGTGCTGTCCAAATGTGTCACTATTTAATCTTTTAAAATTGACTCCAGCAACTTCCCCACCACCGATGTCAGGCTAACTGGTCTATAATTCCCTGTTTTCTCTCACCTGCCTTTCTTAAAAAGTGAGATAACATTAGCTACCCTCCAATCCACAGGAACTGATCCTGAATCTATAGAACATTGGAAAATGATCACCAATGCGTCCACGATTTCTAGAGCCACTTCCTTAAGTACCCTGGGATGCAGACCATCAGGCCCTGGGGATTTATCAGCCTTCAGTCCCCCATCAGTCTACCCAACACCATATCCTGCCTAATGTGGATTGCCTTCAGTTCCTCTATCACCCCAGATCCTCTGGCCACTACTATATCAGGAAGATTGTTTGTGTCCTCCTTAGTGAAGACGTATCTAAAGTACCTGTTCAACTCATCTGCCATTTCCTTGTTTCCCATAATAAATTCACCTTTTTCAGTCTCCAAGGGTCCAACTTTGGTCTTAACTATTTTTTTCCTCTTAATGGCTCCTTAACCTCAAGTTCCTTTATCAAATCCGGTTCATTACATAACACTAAATCCAGAATTGCCTTCTCCCTGGTAGGCTCCAATACAAGCTGCTCTAAGAAGCTATCATGGAGGCACTCCACAAACTCCCTTTCTTGGGGTCCAGTACCAACCTGATTTTCCCAGTCTACCTGCATGTTGAAATCTCCCATAACAACCGTAGCATTACCTTTACTACATGCCAATTTTAACTCCTGATTCAATTTGCGCCCTATGTCCAGGCTACTGTTTGGGGGCCTGGAGATAAGTCCCATTAGGGTATTTTTACCGTTACAATTCCTTAGTTCTATCCATACTGACTCCACATCTCCTGTTTCAATGTCACCCCTTGCAAGGGACTGAATTTCATTCCTCACCAACAGAGCTACCCCAACCCCTCTGCCCACCTGTCTGTCTTTTCGATAGGAAGTATACCCTTGAATATTCAGTTCCCATCCCTGGCCCTCTTGCAGCCATGTCTCTGTAATTTCCACAACATCATACTTGCCAATTTCTAACTGAGCCTCAGGCTCGTCCATTTTATTTCTTATACTTCGCGCATTCCTATACAACACTTTGACCTCAGTATTCACCTCCCCTCTCGCACCGCTGCCAAATGGGCCTGACCTTACTCTCTTATCCCTTCTCGAACTTTCCTTCCCATTAATTCGGGAGTCTTTTGTAACTTTTCCTGTACTCACTTCCCCTTCAACTCCATCTTCATACTCCCAATTTGTCAATCCCTCCTCCGCACTATTTAGTATACCATATATACTATAATATTAAATGGAAATTCTCAGCTGCATCTATTGGAGAGACACACAAAATGCTGGAGTAACTCAGCAGGACAGGCAGCATCACTGAAGAGAAGGAATGGGTGACATTCCGGGTAGAGACCCTTCGTCAGAGAAACATTTTGGTCAATGACTGGTCATCAGAACTAGGGAAGTGAGGGGGAAAAAAAAGCAGTTTTGGCGAGGGATAGGGCAGGAAAGAACAAAGGGAATGTTGAATTTGTCACCTAAACAACCTTGTTCACCAGCTTAATAGACATTTCCCCTCTTCCCCCACAACTTAATCAGGTTAATTTCTCACAGATTTATTGGTACGTCAACATGAAATACCACGGGCATAAATTCACATTCCAATATTGTTACGTTATTTATTATTTTAATGCATGCAATGTGTTTGAGTGATCAGGAGTCACATTAATATTTGGTGCCTTTTCTGGTTGAATTTCTTTTACAAGAACTAGTGGTACAGATCATAGAACAAAAATAATTCTTACCACAGGTCCCCACAGCAATAAGTTGTCCTGTTGGAGAGAGGCACAAACTTGCAGCCCAATGAGGTAAAGCTATTTGTTTAATTGTCTGAGATAAGAAAAAAAGGGGCAGTTTAGGTTATTCAAAGAATGTCACAAATAATATAGGTAGAATCATTTTTGTAAACCTGATATTTGTTCCTCCAGGTACTCAAATACATCCCCCCCCCCCCCTCTCATCCCTGTTTGTTTCACCCATACCAGGTGCAACTATCCAACATAGTTAGTGAACTGTTCCCCAAATGTGTGCAATTTCACATGGCAACTGTACTTTAGTTCGATGCTCTGCCAAACAACAATGTTACTTTCTCGAACACTATGTCAAATTATCAAAGCACAAATACACAGTACTGTGTTATATAAAGCTGTTTTTGGCTATACCTGTTTGCTATGGAGACAATACAAAATAATTTCCGGTTTCACTCCAAATCCCACGTATACCACAATGCCACTCTGACGAGGAGAGAAGGCAGCCAGACTCGGTGGGAGACTATTCTTGTCACGTATCTGAAACAAAAATTGAAATCAAACAATGTATTCTAATAGATCATTTGAAATGCCTTCTGATTGTTTATTCTAATGTTTATTTAGTGTGCAGAATGCCAGAGTTGCTCATTCTTAACAAAGGAAAACGTACTTTGTTTTCCCCTAATATATCATAAATGGCTCCATAGTCTTCTGCAGTCAACCTCCACTCCAGAGACCCAAGCATATAACACTTCATTACTGTATTGCTGGGAGTAGGTATGTTGCAAAGCCTACCTGAAGCGTCGCTGAAAATCTGTCGCTGCGGGTGTGCGCGATTTTGGCGCCGTTTAGAGGGGGCGGGTTTAAAACGCGATTTTCGCTAGGCTGTTCAAATCGAAGATGTTCAGCCTAGTTAATTATTAACGAAAAATCGCTGGAAGACCCCGTCGCAAAAGTTATTATTAGTTTTAAAGGCCACGTATAATAGTTATAGTAGTTTAAAAATCAACCTCTAAACCCGCGAACACCAGCAACCGCAGGGTCTCATAAAGCAAATAGCAGAAGGTAGGCTGTATATTTTTACATTAAAAAGGGCTTCTAAAGATCCCTTTATACAAAGTTTAATATTGCGAGTAGCTCATTTTGGGCCCATTATATCCCGCAGTATTTTTCTCGGCATTTGAGGGCACAAATCTACCGCAATGTGAACGTTCTAAACCAGCGCGTTCACAGGAACCCACTAGAAAGCTGATTTAAATGGACTTTAATTTACAGCAATTGAACACTAAATTGCTTCCATTTGGTCTATAAATTAATGTAAATGAGATTTAAAAATCATGTTTTATTGTGAATTATTTGTGAATATTATTTGGACATTTAGGCTATTTAAAAATGTTAATCATTTATTAAGAAATGGATAGATGTTTAGATCTAGTAATTGAAGTCTGAAATTAGCTACAATTAGGTAACTAACTAATTATATGCTTTAATTTCAGGTCATCCAAGTAAGATAATTTTATATTTGTTTCAGAATGCTTCAATCTATGATAACTGAAAATTTCATTCAGTTCTCTTAATTTTTAAGAAAGTTATGGGCTTTTGACTGTTCACGATCACAGCTTTTTTGTTATGTCCATAGAAAATCAATAGGGAACAAGATGCTCATTTCCCAGTATGAAAATGGCCATAACTTTTTAAATACTTGAGATATGAAAGTGAATTAGGTGTCAAATTAAACTTATTTTTATGCTTTATCTGATGGGATAAATTGCAGACTTGATTTTTAAAATCTCAAAATTTTGTAACATTGCTACTGGGAGTGTCAACCTTTCTGCAATATTTTGCCATGACAACTCATCCCATTAATGTCAAGATGGATACAAGATATAGGGGAGCTCCGACCTATGCTTGGTCAATTAAAACCATGAAAAAATAAGTTACTTTGCTTAGATAAAATAATGGAAGGTTTTGCAAAAAAAGGGCGGTGCAGTGATTGAGCTGCTAACAGCTCCAGAGATCCAGGTTAGATCGTTGCCTCGGGTGCTGTCTGTGCTGAGTTTGTATGTGCTCACAGTGACCACACGGTCACTGCAGATGCTGCGGTCTTTTCCCATATTCCAAAGACCTACAGGTTTGTTTGATACAAATACATCTATAGATGCTCCTGAACACATCATCAGTGATGTAACCTGGGGTCATTGGGTGTTTCGGGTCTTTCAACATCAGACACCATCACCCAGGCGACCCAGCCGTGGTTGATCAGACCACGACTTGTGTTCAGGTGGCATTCGCTCCTCCCCATGGACCTCCTCTCCTGATCCAGAGCCATCTCGAGGCCTTCTCCGCTGCCCGTGGTGTTCTTGATGGCCTTCATCCTCGCCACTCCGTTTATGCCCATGTAGAGCGATTGCCCTGCAAAACCTCTGCAGCCAACCTCGATGGGCATACACCTTGCCTTCCAGCCCTGCTTGCGGCAGTCTATGACCAGCTCATCATACTTGGCCATCTTCCTCTCGTGGGCCTCCTCCAGCCGGTCTTCCCACGGCACTGTCAGTTCCAACAAGACGATGTTTTTGGTCGCCTCTGAGACCAGGAGGATATTTGGCCTCACGGTGGTCGTGGCAATGTGCCGTGGGAACTTCAGCTGTTTCACCAGGTCTACGGAACGCTGCCAGTCCTGCGCAGTCGCCAGGATTTCTGACCGATTCCTGGCTGCTGTGGTTCTTGGCAGCTGCACTCCGGCCTTCACGTAGGTGATCATCTGGGTGGTGGGGCGTTCTCGTCTGCAGCTGCTGATTCCCATGCTGATGGCTTCTGCAATGGGTTTAAGAACCTGGTCGTGACGCCATGTGTACCGCCCCTGCCCAAGAGTCTTTGGGCAACAGCTCAGGATTTGCTCCAACGTTCCCTTGCCTGAGCATTGCGGGCAATCTGGAGATTCCGCTTTGCCCCAGATGAAGAGGTTCGATGGGCTGGGCAGGACATCATACACTGCCTGGACCAGGAACTTGATGCGCTGTGGTTCAGCCTGCCAGAGCTCAGTCCATGTGACTTTTCGGTCCATGGCCTGCTCCCACCTTGTCCAGGCTCCCTGCTGCCTCAATCCAACTGCTCTGGTAGACCTCTCCTCCTCCACCACTGCCCTCACTTCCTCCTGGACCAGCCTACGCCTCTCTTTCCCCTTGACCTTGTCAAACTGATGGGAAAATTCCCAGGCCAGCTCTTCCCCGAGTCACTGCTCCCACCAGGACTCTGTGGCATATCCGGGACTCTGCTTGCAGCACGGCTTCGCCGGCTCTCCACTTCCTCCCAGTTTTCACCTCCACCCCTGCTTGAGCCACCTTGGGGTCGCTGGAGTCCCTGTACAGCATCACCTCTCTGGCCCGAGTCACCTTGAACTCCTCCTCCAGGGACTTCAGGGGCAGCTGGAGCTTGGTGATATTTCCGTAAAGGGCGATGCTGCTAAGGCTCCTGGGCAGTCCCAGCCACCTTCTGAGAAAGCTGCTGACTTTCCTCTCCAATCTCTCTACGATGGATATTGGGACTTCGTAGACAAGCAGTGGCCAGAGTATTCTTGGCAGGATACCATGCCGAACTTGAACTTGCCGGCAAGCCCCGACTGCTCTCAACCAACTCTCCAGCTCCTGATAGGTTGCCTGGACAGATGCTGTATCCTTCAGGCTGCTGTTAAACACCTTGCCAAGACTCTTCACTGTCCTTTTGGAGACAGTTGGGATTGGTGTCCCTTCGATGCTGAAGCTGTCCATGACTTTGCCCTTCTTCAGCAAGAGTGACCTTGATTTTCCTGGCTTAAACCTCATCCTTGCCCATCCAATCAGCTTCTCCAACCCCTGCAGGATCCACCTGCCTCCTGGCACTGACTCAGTGGTGACAGTCAGGTCGTCCATGAAGGCTCTGATTGGTGGTTGGCGCATTCCTGACTTGGTCCGAGGGCCCCGGCACTCTGGCTCAGCAGACTTGACGATCATGTTCATCGCCAAGGCAAAAAGGATCACAGAGATGGTACAGCCTGTGATGATCCCAACCTCCAGTCTGTGCCACTCTGATGTTACTGACCCTGATGAGACTCTCATGCTGAACTGGTTGTAATAGTCCAGGATGAGATCTGCCACTTGGCCCGGCACATGATGCTTGGCCATGACTGTCTGGATCAGCTTGTTAGTTAGGTTAATTATTTTCTGTAAATTGCCCCAGGCGTGTAGGACATAGAACTGGTGTACTGATGGTCAGCATGGACTCAGATGGCTGAAGGGCCTATTTTCCACACCGTATTTCTAATCTAAACTACATGCTTCAGTGGATTCTGCAGTGCTCAAATTAGCTGCTACCACAAAATAATGACAACAATTTACTTGACTGTAAAGTGCAATGGGACATTTAAGGTCTAAAATATTATTGTTCCTCCTGTTTCCAACAAATAGCAAACTTGGCTCAATCTGTGTTCACATATGATTTTTCCAGTTCACATATGCAGGAGAATGTTAATTTTATCCTGCCTCATTTCTGACATACCAAAAGCAGTATAACCAGTTACATATTTTATTCATAGATAACATCCCACATACCGTTAAATTCTTAAATCATAATATTATACCATTTCGACTAACACTGTGTCTTAAATATAGCATTGGGCTTCATGTTTTCTACAAACAATTCTGTCATAAAACAAGATAAATTTATCAAAGTGGAACATTTCTAAACAGGGTCAGTTTTCCCATCCACGCAGTGATAGGCTCCAGTGAACAACTACCAAAATACAATTAGGCTAAAAGAGAAATAAACCTGTTCAATGTCAGTAAGCTAATGTCAGTAGCACATAGATGATGTTTCACAATATGACACATAGTCCATTCACCTCCCTAACAAATAAAATAGAAATTAATCTCACCTGAGGTTCAATAGGTGCTGGGAATGTCAACCAGTCAATGAGTTCACACTGGTCTTTATGCCAGTCAGCAGCCCAAATACTAACACGCCGATCAGAACTGACCGCTAACCACATTTCATCACCTTCAAGACCAAATTCATCATACTTGGAAAAAAAAAGAAAATAATCAAACATCATTAATTCAAATTCAACATCCCACTGTCAGCAGAAGGTAACATGATATTAACATTTTTTTTAATAGTGGCATTATCTTGAAAAAATATAAGATCTTTTTTACTGTAGCAAACAAAGCTACACAAGATATTAGTGTAAATGATTAAAAGTCTGGTTGCACAGATCAGTGTTAAGGTGCATGCTCAAAAAAGAGTTCAGCGATTAGTAAGAGGGAATTCAAGAATTTAAGGTCTTTGCAAATGAAGGAACAGCAGCCAGTAGTGGAACAAATACATTCTGGGATGATAGACTTCCTTTGTCACAATCACAAGGTTGGTGACTCTAGTAAGAGCTGTTGTGGTAATATGAAAGGAACCTGTGATCTGGTTGCAGGGATTACAATGAGGAGTTTGAGGAATGAGTTTACAGCATGTTCAAGCACTGGAGAGGATAAGATGATTGGAAGTGGGCTGTAGTTTGAATGGATGGGGGGGGGGAAGAGATACAGGGTAATTTCTTTGAAAACAGGTGACAGATTTTAAAGAGGGATGAATGGTACCCAAGGGCAAGTGGTAGGAGAGAGAGGGGTCAATTGTAAATTGAAACTAATTTTTATTTTAAATATATAATAGATCTAGATTTCACTCTAAATTTGATGCCATAACCTTTTTTGAATGTGAATCTTACTCTTTTCTGTGTACATTCGATTGTTGTAATTGGAGAACCTTTATGATCACTGATAACACGGATGGTAATTCCTGTACGAGGACTGCTCACGGCCATCAAGCCATCTTTACCTCCTGAAATAATGACCTCACCTGAGGAAATTACAAAAAGTTTGTCAATGTTAATAACACCTTGCATTAAAGGCAGAATAGTTGCTGTACATTCTTGGTAGAAGCCATGCATTAGTGGTGTGAATATTGTGTGATTTACACCGAGTGTATCGTACCATCCATAGAGTATGTAATAGCACTGACTGCCACAGGGTGAGGGTGAATCTTCAATTCCATTTCAGTTTTCAAGATTCCAAAGAGGCGGATTGTACCATCGCTGTATCCTGCAACTATTTGCTGTTTGTCAGCACATTTCCTTGAATTGATTGTGGGGCTCCAAGCCATACACAAGCAACTCTGAAGAAAAAACATATTTACTTGAGTATCAATGCTTCCATCGTTTTTCCATTTCCTATAGCATGCCAAGGATCCACAGTGCAAGTGAAACAACTGCTAATAAAAAATATGCTCAATAAATTTTAACTGTTGTATAATGACTTTATAATATGCTAATAAGAATTCCCTCCAATAGAATAAACAGCATGTCAACCCATTTCTAGTCCTTTTCCCATTTGGTAACATACCTGGTTAAGGACATGAAACTGAACAACCAGCTCAGTGCCGTTCATGACCCACACCCTTAAGCTGCCATCCTCTGCACATGTGGCAAAGCGGCTTTCATCTGGACTAAAAATGACCTGGTTAACCTGAATGACGGAAAGAAAAATAAACTGATCAAAGTGCTCAATAATTTCCAGCTTATTTATATTCAATGAGTACCAAACAATCACATTCCACTGCCACAAATACTGATACCCCATTTTTTCAGGCAAACAGTATGCACTGAATTTGACAAAAAAACATGATTCATTACAAATAGAAATACAGGATATTAATTTCTGCACTGTAAAGTATCATGGTATATTTTATTTAAAAGCAGCTGGCTTCATTGGGTTTCTTTATTTTGGAGTGCTGTGAATTTCACTTTTGGACTAATGAAGATGATCAAGGTCAAATGGCAGCTGTACAAAAATATTTTGTTTATTTTTTTCCTCTGAATTTCTGTAAGTCAAAGATGAAGATTTATCCATTCTTTCACAATATTCAACGATCAGACTTTTAAAGATTACTAGACCAAGTGCAGACCCGTTGGGTCTGCTCCCCCAACACAGCCGTTCCCTACCCGTAGCCCCCACGGGAGATGTGGTCCTCCAACTCAACCGTTCCCGAACATAAGATTCCAGCAGTCAGCAGTGCGGCTTTTTTTAAATGGCGTCTTTGAGGCTAGAGGTTGGCGCCAGCAGCCGTTATGGTCGCTGGCCAGCAGGAGGCGACAAAATGAGTGAGTGGGGGGGAGAAGGATTTTATTAAAAATGTGTACATAAAGACGACAAAATTTAATGAGGAGTGGATACTTGGAATGAAAAGTGAAATCTCTACCGAAATGGAAAACATTTCGGCGTTTCTGGGTCTGGTGTTGGCGTAGCAACGAATCAAAGGCTGGCACCCACAAGTCAGGCAGAAACACACAGACACACACAGCCAGCCACAGAGTTTTAATATTATACTAGACCAAGTGCAGACCCGTTGGGTCTGCTCCCACAACGCAGCCATTACCTACCCGTAGCCCCCACGGGAGACGTGGTCCTCCAACTCAAGCGGTTCAGGAATCAGCAGTGCGGCTGTTTTTAAATGGCGTCTTTGAAGCGAAATGCGGGCGCCAGCAGCCGTTATGGTCGCTGGCCAGCAGGAGGCGACAAAATGAGTGAATGGGGGGGGGGGGGAGAAGGATTTTATTAAAAATGTGTACATAAACACGACGAAATTTAATGAGGAGTGGATACTTGGAATGAAAAGTGAAATCTCTACCGAAATGGAAAAAAACTCGGCGTTTCTGGGTCTGACGTTGGCGTAGCAACGAATCAAAGGCTGGCAGCCACAAGTCAGAAACACACACAGCCAGCCAGCCACAGAGTTTTAATATTATATAGATAGATTTTATGCCACAGTCTAGCAAATTCTACTCCCCTTTCTGCTGTTCAGAGAATCAGCCTTTTCTGTCACCAATGCAAACTCATGATGAACTTTCCTCTGTAGGAGAGCCCATGGCTATCCTTCAAGTTCCAAGCAGAAATAAGCAGGTCACTCAGTGCGCCCTTATTTTCCCATTGTTCCACATTTGATTGTTATTATTTTTCCAACCTGTAACTAATCTCAGTATAGAACAATTGGGAAATGACCTTGCCTTGTTTCTGTGGCCACTGATCAGACGGATGCTGGTATTTTCAGCCCAATTTATATACCACAGTGTTCCCGCTGTGGTTCCCACGATTCCCATGTCCATTATATCATCGAAGACTGCACTAACCACAGTGCCATCCAGAATCATTTCATGTTCTAGAAGCACCGAATTTGATCTGAAAGAAAAATCATAACTTTCAGCACAGATGCAAGTAGTTGTTGTAGACCACAGTAATGTTTCAAGCTAGAAATCACATCTCTATTTCATATTAACCAGCAGACCGAAATTTACAGGCTTTAATCTTTCCTACTGTTATGCAATTTCTTCTTCTATGTATAAATTAAAATGTCCACACTAATGAAGGTTCAGTTAAGCAGTATCACCTTGCTCCTGTTTCTTCACATCTCATTTCCTGCACTGCAGCAACTGCCCACAGCCGGATTTTCTTTGTGTTGCTGCCACTCATCAAGCGATAACCTCGACATTGCACAATTCCTAGAAAATAAATCCAGTAGAATCAATAACACCGCCACACTACAAGTGCTGGGCCTTATTGTAACATCACATACCAATCTCCCCTTCGTCTGCATCCCAAGTCATGAAACATCTATTGTGCTGCGTGTCCCATGCACAGATCTTCCCTGTGTTGGTCGCAGTGTAAAGAACTGAATCACCATTGTAGCATAATGCAGTAAGCTCCCCAGCATTCACTTCATCTGGGATTGAGACCCTGTGAACCTGTCACAAAAGAAAATTACAAATAACATTTAGAAATATTAAACCAAGGTGAAAATATTTCCTACTCAAATGAGATAAGATGGGGATAAGGGAAAGAAAGTTAGGCATAATGGAATGAAAACCAATAAGCTAAGTCTAAGCTTTACAGGCATCGGTTACAAAGCAGCATCAAAACACATCAAAATGCCTTTCCTTTTACATGTGACCCCGTGTTGAAAAAGTGGACACGATTTACGAAGACTTGCAGAAAACACACTATTCAGTAATATATTCAACTGAAATATTACAATTAGGCCAAAGTGCTGGAGTAACTGAGCGGGTCAGGCAGCATATCTGGAGAACATGCTTAGGTTATGTTTCGGATTGGGACCCTTAAAACAATTAAGACTTGGTTGTAATCTGAGTAAATTGAATTACAACAAAATATTTTAAATGCAAAGTGCAATCAAGAGCAAGACTGGATGAAGATGATGACCCATGCTGTTGCGTGAGCTATATGGAGAGGTTGAGTAGGCTGGGTCTTTATTCTATGGAACGCAGGAGGATGATGGGGATCTTATAGAGGTATACAAAATCATGAAAGGAATAGATTGGGTAGATGTACAGAGTCTTTTGCCCAGAGTAGGGGAATCAAGGACCAGAGGACATGGGTTCAAGGTGAAGGGGGAAAGATTTAATAGGAATCCGAGGGGTAACTTTTTCACACCAAGGGTGGTGGGTGTATGAAACAAGCTGCCAGAGGAGGTAGTTGGGGCTGGGAATATTCTGTCATTTAAGAGACAGCTAGACAGGTACAGGTAGATAGGACAGGTTTGGAGGGATATGGACCAAGCGCAGGCAAGTGGGACTAGTGTAGCTGGGACATTGTTGGCCAGGTGTGGGCAAGTTGGGCTGAAGGGCCTGTTTCCACACTCTATGACTCTATGACCATTTAAGTTCTGTCTTGGGGAAAAAATGTCAGCAGATGCGGAGAAGAAAACAAATCGACCATGTGCTCAAAGTCTCCTTGAAAAACATGGCGATGTCTCCACTGTCTCCTGGGAATTTTGGTCCATGACAGCTCAATGCATAGTCCATATTTTGGCATACTCGGACACCAGTGATGAAAGAGCAGACTACTTTGAAAACTACCCACAAAACCATTGAGGCATCTCCTACCCATCGGTGTAAGAGTAAAAAAACTCCATCTTCAGCAGACAGAAAAAGGAGATAGAAGGTAAGTTGCTGCATGGGTTGTGTTATTCACTCTAATTTTAAATTTCTTGCTGGCCATAATCTGAGGAGCAGATAGAGGGATTCTAGCAGATTATTCACCCTAAATTGCTTCTTAAATGATTACTAGATGACCCGTGGACCCGTTGGGTCCCCGTTGTGACGCCAGTCAAGTACACATGGAAGTATTACATCAAAATGGCGATCTGAAAATGGCGATCTCATCCCGTCAGCCGCGTGCGCAGTTGGGGAAGGTTGCTGGGCCCAGTGCCATTTTCAATTGTGACACGGCTAAGTATTAGAAGAAAATGGCGATCTGAAAATGGTGGCGGTCCTGGCAATCCTCCCCCATCTGCTCAGGCGCGGCTGATGGGCACGGCAAGTGGAAGCGCAGTGCCGTTCACGTAATAAAGTAATTTAAAGTTTATAAATGGAAATACTTTGTGAAATAAAACAACACTTGCTACTGCACACCCCAGACGAATGGTGAGTAAGGCACCCCTAAAATGTTGCGCTATCGTGTACCGTTTTGGCTGTATTTCGGGAACATACATACATACAAGAAGAGACTTTTAGTTATCTATAGATATAGCTGTCAATTGATGGCATCTGGCTCATAGAAAGTTAAGGTGGAATATTGAATTGACATGTAAAATTAAAGCTGAACAGTAATTATTATTACAGAAATAAATACCATTTGCAAAAACTGACCTTCAGTTGTACTTCATTCCCAGACTGTTCTACTAGCCAGAAATGCACAGCTCCAACCCCAACACATGCAAACTCATTGTAGGCAGTTGGATCAAATGCTAAATCATGAATAGGACTGGATACTCTTGTTGTTGCTAAAAGCTCATAATTCCTGGTATTCCACAAAGCAATTGTCAGATCCCTGTAATCTCCTGCAAACAATTATAGATCAATGTCAGAGATTTTGAGGAACAAAATCTGCAATCAAAAACAGCTAATTGAAACGTTGACCAATTAACAATAATTCATGTTAATTAACAATAATTTGACTAACTCCCACAAAGAAAACGGTTACGCCACCAGATTATACTGCTCAAACAAAGCGCAATAGACCTTACCTGCAGACATCAAGAGCCTGTCATCTCTGGAATATGCCATAGCTTGTACCTCGCTTGCATGTTGAGAAAGTACCTTCTTACAACTGCCACTCATCACATCCCAAATAAAGATGCAACAACCAGTTTTATTTTGCTCCCCTGAAGCTGATGCAAGATCCTTGCAAAAAGAACAAACAGCAATAAAAAGGAATGTTCTCTAAATTTTTAAAACAGGTAATTAGTAAGTGAAGAAATCCTCCAGTCCCATAAAACTTACTGGAAAACAGTCGCAAAATTAATACTGAAGAAACACCAGCAAAACATGAAGACATTTACAAAAAGCCACGCACTTCAGCAGCAGGTCATCTTCCTGACGATGCTGCCGACAGGAGACAGAGAGGTGAATGGAAAAAGTTACATCTTCCTTTGCCTATTTCCCTCAGCCTGGACTGGTCATTCAATTAATTTATTTGCTCCTCCTCCCCCCCCCCCCCCCCCCCCCCCCCCCCCCCCCCATGCGGAAACAATAATGGAGCATGATTAAGGTTCCGTTTGTAACCAATATCTATTAAAACCATGTTTTGGGTCGGAAAAACTTTCACACCTCCCAAGGGAATTAATTGCCTTTTCTCCAATCTGGGAGAGGACTGCTCATCCACCCAGCTTACCCTTGAGCAAAACTGCATAATGCAGATGGCACCACTCAACCTAAAAGGTTGAAGTGAAAGCCACTTAATGTAATGTAATGTCTCCAATCTAGAATGTTAAATTCTAAACAGGGACTGGAGATTATATATAGACATTATTGATTAATATTGGGCATCAATAAATAAAGTATAACAAATGGAAAGCAAAACATTATCTCTTCATTCTCATCCCCTAACTCAAAAAACTCAATTGAAGACGGGAAATATTTTGTACAGTACACATCTATGGACCAAAAGCAAGGCGACAACTCCAGACAGAAGGAACTACAAATGCTGGTTTACAAAGAAAAGACACAAAGTGCTGGAATAACTCAGACAACATCTCTGGAGGACGTGGATAGGAGACAGCCTGGGTCGGGACCCTTCTTCAGACTGATGGTAAGCTGGAAGAGTGCTAGGGGCAAGACAAAGTTTGACAAGTGATAGGTGGATACAAGGTGAGAGGGGTTTGATTAGCAGATGGGTGGATAAAAGCCAGGGATGAAAAGGTGACAAAAGGATGAGATAAGGATAAAAGAGGCATGAAATATGAAGCCAGAGGACGGGATAGAGGTGGAAGGGGACGAGGGTGTAGGATAGCGGAACAAATGGGTGTGCACCCAGGTGGTGCACATCAAAGAGAGAGGAGATTAAAGGGGGTGGGTGGAGGATGGGTGTTACCCAAAATTGGCAAATTCAATGTTCCTACCATTGGGTTCTAAGCTACCCAAGTGGCATATGATATGCTGTTCCACCAATTTGTGGCATCTGGCAATGGAGGAGACCCAAGACAAAAAAATCAGTATGGGAATGGAAAGAGAAATTAAAACGGTTTGCAATTGGGAGATTCTGCAGGCCTTGGCGGACTGGCAGAAGCATTCAGCGAAACAGTTGCCTAGTCTACACTTGGTTTCACTGATGTAAAGGAGGCTACATAAGGAGCACCAAATATTGTAGGTTAAGTTAGAGGTGGTGCATGGAGCTACAAAGAGAGACTATTAATATCACTTGGTCTTCTGATTCTTACTGATGACTAATATGATACGATTTACTGAGGTACAAAAGGATATCAACGACTCAATCAAATTTCATCTCAAACATACCTGTGTGTCATGGCTGACTGCAAGAGTGGAGATTTCTCCTGTGTGGCCCGTTAAGTGTCTCTGAGATCCAGAATGCAAGTCCTCAATCACCACCAAACAGCCACAAGAATACGCAAAAAGAGCTTGAAGATGTAGGTACACAGAGAGATAATCAACATAATGGCAGGGACTTATTTTTACATGTTATAGTCAAACTCCTGCCTTGTACATAATTTGTACTCAGCTGTAGCCAATATAAATGTAAAATTGTAACCAATAAATATATGGTTAATGCAGATGGAAATTAAATTAAACAGAATAAACAATAAATATGCAAACCAAGATGTTAATGTTTCAAAGATACATCAGTCATAAATAACATCTGCCACATAATGTATATTTCCTTTTGAGAATACTGGTTATGCATCTGTATTCCAAACAACATTCGATATACCACTGATTCACTCCAATCTGGGTTTAGATCTTGCTCTAACAATTCATTACCTGTATCAGGGTTCCAGACCATATTTCCTCTTCCATTTCCATTGTATCCAATTACAACTTTCAGTTTCAGATCATCTTTTCCTTCAGAGAGGGCTGCACCCTGATGCAAATTCAAAATATGAGAAGAGAAAGGGCATGGGGATGCCATCAGACAACATAATGCAGAGTCACAAGAACTAAGGGTTTAATTCATTGAGCATTTCTATAGAATGTGAATAGGTAATTTGTCACGTCGGGGCCGTTCTTCAGACTGATTGTGGGGGGATGGGGGAAAATGAAAGCTGGAAGCGAGGAGGGGCAGGACAAAGTCTGGGAGTTAACAGGATGATACTGGGGAGGGGGGGGGGGCTTTGATAGGCAGATGGTGGACAAAGGCCAGAGATGAAAAGACATGAGTGAGACAAAAAGATTGAAGAGTTGCGAATTGTGAAGCTAGAGGAAGGAATATAGTTGGAAGGGGAGAGGCTATAAAATCTCCTGGTTGCTCATCATTTTAACTCCTCTTCCCATTCCCACATTGACCTATGGGATAAACCTGATGTATAATAAAGCTGCTTTTTGAATACCACAGCATTTTCTATTGGATGGGAGCATGGACATTTTCTGCCAAACATTTATCCCTCAAACACCAAGAAATATTGCAGTTTGCACAGTCTTCTTTAATAATTTATTTAATAATCCCTAAAAACACTATTTCCATGTAATTTATAAGTATGTGTTGGAAATCTCATCGAGGCAATTCAGATGGAATCAAAAGCTAACTTTTTCAATCTTTCATTGAATTCAGCTTCACCAAACTGATTTTTATATTGTCCTGATTTCCTCAATAAAAAATGATATAGGAGGATGCAGGGCATTTAGCCTTTTGAACCTGCTCCGTCATTCATCAAGATCATGGCACATCTTGCACGTTGGTCCCATATTCCAGCTCTACCCATAAGGCCCTTTATTCCTTTAAATATCCAGAAATCCAGAAAGTTTAGAAGAATGAGAGGGGACCTCATTGAAACATACAGAATAGTGAAAGGCTTGGATAGAGTGGATGTGGAGAGGATGTTTCCACTAGTGGGAGGGTCTAAGACTAGATGTCATAGCCTCAGAATTAAAGGATGTTCTTTTAGGAAGAAGATGAGGAGAATTTTCTTTAGTCAGAAGGTTGTGAATCTGTGGAATTCTTAGCCACAGAATGTTGTGGAGGCCAAGTCAGTGGATATTTTTGCAGCAGAGATAGATAGATTCTTGATTAGTACAGGTGTCAGATGTTATGGGGAGAAGGTTGGAGAATGGGAGAGATAGATCAGCCATGATTGAATGTCGGAGTAGACCTGATGAGCCAAATGGCCTAATTCTACTCCTATCCCTTATAAATCCATCAAATTTCTGTTTAGAATGAATAAAACTGAGCCACCACTGCCGTCCAAGGTAGACATTACCAAAGGGCTACCACACTGTGCAGAAATTTCTCATCTCTGTCCCAAATGACCTGACCTCTATTTTCACACTTTGCCTCATGATCCTTGATTCCACAGCTGGAGGAAACTATCAAGCACTTTATAAATTTTCCAATGAGGTCTTTCATTGTTTTAAACTCTAAATACAATCCCAGTCTATTCAATCTCTCTTTACATGACAAACCTGCCATTCCTTGAACCAATCTTTTAAAGTCTACAATATACTCCCTCACGTCTGCTAAAAATTAAGAACTAACATTTTTCTATGATCTAATAACTAAGCCAAATAACAGATAATTAAGTCTAAACGATGAATATCAGGATGTTCCATTGCGAAGTGTAGGGAGCATTGCATGGGAGTCTAACACAATCATCCTTAACAGCTCTGATAATACCCTGAGGCACAAACAAATTCCACTATTGCCTGGAAGATGTCTAATAACCCAGAGGGGCAAAAACTGCATTGCAGATATAGTTTGCTGTACATCAACCTACTAAGCAATCGAACTCAGGGTATTTTCCAGAAGGAGGAAATTGAAACACACTGATGATGCAGGCAATTAAACTGCTCTCTCAAGCAGATCACTGTCCCTAGAGATCGGATGAAACAAAGGAAAAAGGCATTTTTATTTTAAGCATCTTTAGTTTGGCAATAGGAATTTTTCAATTATAACCAAATTCTGCGACAAATTTTATTGCAAACGAAACACACAACATACAAAGCTGTAATACAATCTTCACTTCCACATTTTGCAGTAAATCATAGGAATAATATCGCAAAGATTGACAGAAAAGGGCTTCAGTTATATGATTATCTGAAAGACTAATGTCATTTCAACTGTATGTTTGTGATGGATGGTAATGTGTGGTGCATAATGAAACCTAAACAGACTGGCCCAATGTAGTTTCTCATGAAGCAGTACAAATATAGCTCTTTCCAAATCTGGCAATACAAAAATTTGGAGAAGACAGCCAAGACTTTTTCCACAATTGTAGCAGTCGTTATGCAATCTTTCATATATGTAGAGTTGGATAGAGAGTGAAAACATAGCACTATAAAGCATCTCCAGATCTTCTTGCAGAGTGAAACAATGAAACACACAGAAATTAAAAAATTCAAGCATACCTGAGAGACAGAGGTTTTGAATCGAGCTGCAAAATGTTTGTATGATTCTGGCCGTGAACAATTATGTTGAATATCACCATCTCCAACAAGAGGTCCTTTGAAAGAAATATTAATATCAAAATGCGCATGTGGAAGATTTAGAACTCCTATAGGAGATAAACTGCTGTACTGATATGACTCAATTTACAACAAAAAAGCTGGAAAGCTGGATTTCTTTACGTCAAAATTGAGGGCTAATTACAAAACACGGGGACAATTTCATTGCCATAAAATTTTAATAAAATAAATCAGTCTACTTCCTAGTATTGGATTGTTTGCTGAGTATAAGAGAAGCAAAGACAACATTTAATTGTTCTGTGGATGAGAAGATATTTGCTCTCCAACGGCTAAACAAAAAATAAATGGTTTGTAAAAATCCAAATGGCATTTAAAATAAGATGGGATAAAAAATCTTTAATGCTGAGTAATTATTAACAATGTTTTCAGATATGAACTGCACATCAGCAAAACCCTTTCATCTTGCATGGTAAGAATTTTCACTTTTCCATTTACTTTAGACATGTATGCCAGTGAAGAAATATGCTCCCTTAACAATCAATTTATAATAAACAGTCAAAATCCAGAACAAGCCTTCTGCAACATAGAATTAGTTATTTCAGGCAGTTATCTCATTATATATAAAATATTTTCAAAAAGTGTTAAAACCTTTTACAACATTTGATAAAGTATGATCCAAACAGTTAACTACATAATTTCAGTGTTGACAACTTGATTCAGAAAATCTTTGAAGACATCAATATGAAAACAAACAATCAAATGGCTAAGATAGGTCTATGTGTACTTTATTTAGTTTCTCAGGATGATTCCTGTGACTATCATCTATGTGTTAACAATTAATGTTGAGATGGAGACAGTGGTTAATAGAAAATATATGGGTAACTTGGAGCTACCTGGTTCCTCAAAATCTCCCTGGTCCTCCTGGGATGAAACAGGTCTCAAGTGAGAAGATATGTGCTCTCCGCAATGCAGGTCATCATGGACTTGCAGGGGCAAGTCCCTACTTCTTCCAACTCTAATCGATTCATCTCTCTGTCTGCAGCCATCTTTATTTTCACTATAAGGCAAAGACCCTTGATGTGGAGAAAATGGCCACCAAAACTGTTAGTGTCAACAAATCAATAGAAATATAGTGTTAAATACACATTCGTAAATGACATTACAATATTAGTTGGAGCAGATCTGAATGTATTACACGGAGATAACCATCTAAAAAGTACATCATACCAAGTTCATTTTCTAATTTGATTGAAAACAAACTAAAATCATCTACAATAGCTACACATCCTCCATTTGTGTAATTTTTGCAATTTACTACTTGCTTAAAAATCTATCAATGAAATTTATATGTGGTAAGTCTCCATGACTTGAAGTAACTACATATTAAATGTGTAATCTTGAACATATTGATGCAAAATTACTGCATTTTCCAACGGAAATAAATTGCGTGTTTTGACGAGTGGGCAGGATACCTTGGTATTCTGATCAAAATTTATCAATACACTGAAGTAAAAAAAAACATTTAACTGGCTACTTACTTCAGTGCTTTCATGGGACCTCGTTTCACATAGGTCCATTTTCACTCTACTCATCTTTGTAAAAGTAATCACACTTCAAAAGTATTGTTAGACATCTTGAGTCCTTCCAAGATCATAACAGCCACAATAAAAATGATAATTTATTGTACACTTTAAAGGCGATGTGTTGATGGTGAAGTGTTTGAGTGTCCCGAGTATGTTTGTGATTTAAAAGTTTACCCTCTTCTAATTACACTGAAATTCGTTGCTGTGTATACTCAAAAGAGTAGGATAAAAACCAAAGTAGAAACATGGAACTGCCGATGCTGGTTAATACCCCAAAGGACACAAAGTGCTGGTGGAGTAACTCAGCAGGTCAGGCAGCATCTCTGGAGAACATGGATAGGCGACGTTTCGGATTGAGGCCCTTCTTCCGACTAGACAATTCTCCAAAACATCACCTTTCTATGTTCTCCAGAGATGCTGCCTGACCTGCTGAGTTACTCCTGAACTTTGTGACCTTTTGAGGATGAATAAAATGCAGCTCCCATATCTATGCTGCATGTTCTTCGTGCAATCAGTTGTACCCAAGAACACATGCTCATAGACCCATTTGGTGAAAATACTGATCCATCCCCTTACCTAGAATTCAACATTCAGAACTTGTAGAAAATGGATGAATGGGGATAAAGAGGTATGGAGTCTTAAACTGCATGTTGAAACCGTAATCTTCCCTTTGCAGTACTCACCATCCTGTTCATTTCTTTCAACATCATGAACGTGGCTGTGCGGTGGGGAAAAGCTAGGGACTGGTACAAATTGTCGAGGATGTTCACTGTTCTCTGCGATTAAAGGAGCTTCTAGGACAAAGAACAAGTAGCAAAATCTCAGTTTAAAGTTTTGATTCATTCTACTACTGCCTGCAATCAATCTAAGTCAGATGGAGAAGTAATGATCTACACTGTAAATATATTTATCAAAACAAAACGTCTGCCTAATAAGTGGTCCAGCTGATAACAATAGATCAAAAGGCTTATAAGTTTACCAAAAAGATCACTAAGGCTGAGCATTGGGAAAATACAAGAATTTAGAAAAGGAGGGTCTTGATGAGGAAAAGGAAAGAAGAATGCAAGAGTATTCTAGCAAGGAACAAGTAATAAGATTCTATAGAAAACAGAGAAAAAGGTAACGGTCAGTAAAATTTAATACGGCTCTTGTGTAGACAGAAACAGAAAAATAATCGAGAATAATGAAACAGCAGAAAAAATCCACAAATACATTCATAGATTCTTAGAAACAATCCTTTGGACCAACTTGTCCATACTGACCAAAATGCCCCATTTAAGCTAGAACCATTTGCCTACGTTTGGCCCATATCACTCTAAAGCTTTTCTACCGATATACCTATCCAAGTGCCTTTTGACGCTGTCTTAATACGTGCCTCAACTATCTTCTCTGACAGCTCGTTCCATATACCCACCACCCTTTGAGTGAAAAGGTAGCCCTCAAGTTCATATTAAGTCTTGTGCCTCTCAGCTTAAACCAATATCCTCTGGTTCTTGTCTTCACTCTTCCTTGCTGTGCCTCAGATGATGTCACAGACATGACCGCTGCTGCTCTCCCTTGACTGGCCATTCCCCACACAGTATCCAAAGGGGCATACCTGTGGTCGATGGTAATGGCCTTAGGGGCCAAGTTCACAAGTTATAGGAGTAGAATTAGGTCTACTCCACCATTCAACCTCTGCCTCCTAATCCCATTTTTCTGCTTTCTCTCCATTACCCTTGACGCCCATTCTAATCAAGAATTTGTCTATCTCTGCCTTAACCTGCCCACTCTGCCTACTCCGTCGTAGAGGTCACCCATCTATTTTCTGCCTGTTTCTTAGGCATGACTACCTCACTGGATCCTATTTATGACCTTCTCATACTCCCAGATGATCCTGAGGCTGTCCAGCTGTTGTTCCAGTTTCCTAACATGGTCTGTAAGGAGCTGTAGCTGTATGCACCTCATGTGTAAGCTTCAGGGACACTGGACGTCTCCCTGGCTTTCACAAGCTGTAAAACTGAAAATCAAGTCCTCAAAACCATCCCAAAAATAGCAAGGAACTACAAGTCAACAGGTAAATGAAGAGCTCAAAGAATTTAGCAATAGACAATAGGTGCAGGAGTAGGCCATTCAGCATCCCCATTCAATGTGATCATGGCTGATCATCCCCAATCAGTACCCCGTCCCTGCCTTCTCCCCATATAACCATATAGCAATTACAGCACGGAAACAGGCCATCTCGACCCTTCTAGTCCGTGCCGAACACATAATCTCCCCTAGTCCCATATACCTGCGCTCAGACCATAACCCTCCATTCCTTTCCCATCCATATAACTATCCAATTTATTTTTAAATGATAAAAACGAACCTGCCTCCACCACCTTCACTGGAAGCGCATTCCACACAGCTACCACTCTCTGAGTAAAGAAGTTCCCCCTCATGTTACCCCTAAACTTCAGTCCCTTAATTCTCAAGTCATGTCCCCTTGTTTGAATCTTCCCTACTCTCAGTGGGAAAAGCTTTTCCACGTCAACTCTGTCTATCCCTCTCATCATTTAAAAAACCTCTATCAAGTCCCCCCTTAACCTTCTGCGCTCCAAAGAATAATGCCCTAACTTGTTCAACCTTTCTCTGTAACTTAGTTGCTGAAACCGAGGCAACATTCTAGTAAATCTCTTCTGTACTCTCTCTATTTTGTTGACATCCTTCCTATAATTAGGCGACCAAAATTGTACACCATACTCCAAAATTGGCCTCACCAATGCCTTGTACAATTTTAACATTACATCCCAACTTCTATACTCAATGCTCTGATTTATAAAGGCCAGCACACCAAAAGCTTTCTTTACCACCCTATCTACATGAGATTCCACTTTCAGGGAACTGTGCACAGTTATTCCCAGATCCCTCTGTTCACCTACATTCTTCAATCCCCTACCATTTACCATGTACGTCCTATTTTGATTTGTCCTGCCAAGATGTAGCACCTCACACTTATCAGCATTAAACTCCATCTGCCATCTTTCAGCCCACTCTTCCAACTGGCATAAATCTCTCTGTAGACTTTGAAACTCTACTTCATTACCCGCAACCCCACCTATCTTCGTATCATCTGCATACTTACTAATCCAATTTACCACACCATCGTCCAGATCATTGATGTACATGACAAACAACAGTGGACCCAACACAGATCCCTGTGGCACTCGTCACTGGCCTCCAACCTGACAAACAACCATCCACCATTACTCTCTGGCATCTCCCATTCAGCCACTGTTGAATCCATCTTGCTACTCCACCATTAATACCCAACCATTGAACCTTCTTAACCAACCTTCCATGAGGAACCTTGTCAAAGGCCTTACTGAAGTCCATATACACAACATCCACTGCTTTACCCTCATCAATTTCCCGAGTAACATCTTCAAAAAATTCAAGAAGATTAGTTAAACATGACCTTCCAGGCACAAATCCATGTTGACTGTTCCTAATCAGACCCTGTTTATCCAGATGCTTATATATATTATCATCAAGTATTCTTTCCATTAATTTGCCCACCACTGACGTCAAACTAACAAGTCTATAATTGCTAGGTTTACTCTTAGACCCCTTTTTAAACAATGGAACAACCATTCTATCATCTTACAAAATTCCATAGATTTTGTAATGGCTTCCAGACTCAAAAGGTACCAATTGTAGCCCCGCTACTTAAGAAAAAAGGGAGAGACAATTATTGGAGAGTTAGCAGCTTTAGAATACTTAAAAGAAAACTAATAGAATTGGGTGGTGTCAACATGGATTTCTAAAAGGAATGGTGGCGCAGCAGTAGAATACAGCGCCAGAGACCCAGGTTCGATCCTGACTACGGGTGCTTGTCTGTACAGAGTTTTTGTACATTCTGCCCATGACCGGCGTGTGTGTCTCAGAGATCTTCGGTTTCCTCCCACACACCAAAGACTGCAGGGTGACTTGGATAGGTTGGGTGAGTGGGCAGATGCAGTATAATATAGTTAAATATGAGGTTATCCACTTTGGTGGCAAGAACAAGAAGGTAGATTATTATCTGAATGGTAGACACAAAAAGCTGGAGGATCAGGCTGCATCTCTGGGGAGAACGAATGGGTGACGTTTCACACCCTTCTTCAGACTGAATGGTGTCAGATTAGGAAAAAGGGAGGTGCAACAAGACCTGGGTGTCCTTGTACATCAGTCACTGAAAGAAACCATGCAGGTACAGCAGGCAGTGAAGAAAGCAAATTACATGTTGGCCTTCATAGCGAGAGGATTTGAGTATAGGAGCAAGGAGGTCCCACTGCAGTTGTACATGGCCCTGGTGAGACCGCAGCTGGAGTATTGTGTGCAGTTTTGGTCTTCTAATTTGAGAAAGGACATTCTTGCTATTGAAGGCATGCAGCGTAGGTTCACCGGGTAAATTCCCGGGATGGCGGGCCTGAATATGATGAAAGAATGTGTTGACTGGGCTTGTATTCACTTGAATTTAGAAGGATGAGAGGATATCTTATAGAAACATATAAAATTCTTAAGGGATTGGACAGATGTAAGAAAAATGTTCCCAATGTTGGGTGAGTCCAAAACCAAGGGTCACAGTTTAAGAATAAGGGGTAGGTCATTTAGGACTGAGGTGAGGCAAAACTTTTTTACCCAGACAGTTGTGAATCTGTTGAATTCTCTGCCACAGAAGGCAGTGGAGGCCAGTTCACTGGATGTTTTCAGGAGATAGTTAGAAATGGCTCTGGATTGTACAGTTTTGCAATACAAAGTTGGGGGGGGGGGGCAGCTGCAGTAAGCTGACATCCAGCTCATCTCTGACCTCTGTTTCTATACACTGATGTGGAGGCATACAACAAGAGACAAGTACTTTTATTACTCGAGATGAAATAGAAAGTTTATAAGTGCTGCAATCTCACCAGGTCTCCGAAGCTCATTTGGGAGAACACTGCGGGGCAAAAAAAGAATTGATTAAAAACATCAAAAATACATTATAAACAATTAAATGTCATCTAGGTGGTGCGAGATTACAGACTTCTGAGATGTAAAGGGGTCTGGGAGCCCTAGTGCAATATTTGCATAAAACAAGTATGCAGGTATTAAAAGTAATTGGGAAAAGCAAATAAAATGTTATTGTTCACTGCCAGGGGGAATCAACAACAATGCAGGGATTATGTACTTATGCAGGTTTAGGTTATGAGCAATGGTGAGACCATATGGAATATTATGTATTGGTCTCTTTAGTTCAGGAAGGATGTTAATATATTTGAAGCAATTCTGAAAAAAATACTAGCTTAAAGAAATGGACAAGTTACTTTATAAGGAAATTTTGAATAGGCTACACTCATACATGTTACAGGCCTGGCTGTTGAGAGGGGATTTGGTTGAAATATACAGGACCCCGAAGGATTTTAATTTTTCTTTTAGTTTTTAGAGACAGTGTAGAAATATGCCGTTTGGCCCACCGAGTCCGCACCGACCAGCGATTCCTGCACACTTACACTATCCTACACACACTAGGGACAATTCACAATGATACCAAGCCAATTATCCTACAATACTGTACATCTTTGGAGAGTGGGATGAAAACCCACGAAGGTCATGGGGAGAACGTACAAACTCCGTACAGACCAGCCCCCTTGTTCAGGATCGAACCTGGGTCTTTGGCGCTGAAAGACAGCAGCAACTCTACCGCGACGCTCCGTGCCGCCCTCTAACAGGTCGGTTCTGTAGGGGTTCTGACACAATTTGGAACAAGGCATCACTGTTTAAAAGTAAAGGGCCACCCAAATGAGGCCCATGGCAGAATGGGCTTGAGGGGCTAAGTATTCTATTCTTGTTCCTAATTCTTACAGTTAAACTCTCTGCTAAAACAGTCATCTACGAAAATCAGAAGTCTAATTGCTTACTTGTAGACAAACGCATTTGTAGTTTATCAAATTAAGTTATAGCAAGGAGTTTCATGAATCCATTCAGACTCAATCACTGAAAGAAGCCAATTTTTTTTCTAGAGTAAAATGTCAGAAAGATTTTACTTGCTTTGTCTCTTGGTCCAGAGCAGCAGCGAGGAAATCCCATATAAATATTGCATCTCCAACACTAATTACACTTAGCTGATCTGGAGAAAAAGCAGCTTGTTGAATTGATTCAGAATGTCCAATGAACACCTTATAAAACAGAAAAAAAACACATGTCTTGAAGAGCACCTGATGAGAAAGTGTAAATAGGGTGGGCAAAATTTCAAAAGGAGCCAGCAAATAAAAACAAATAGATGCACATCAGTTGTGCAGACCAAAAAACTGAATAACACAAAGCGGAAATCTATCTGATGTATTTAAAGACATGGCCTTGTGAAGAACAAGGTAGGTTACACCAAAGTCAGGGCATGCCAATCACTCAGGGCACTCAAAATGTAACACCTTTACAGGACTATGACATTTTCTATTGACTTTTTGGTACATATGAAGGTAATTACATGATTTGGTGGTGGGGGAGGGAGGGGGAAAGAGAGGAAAAACTTTTTTTTTAAAGACCTCTGATTCACTTTGAAGGAAGATTGTTCCCGATATTGGGGAAGTCCAGCACTAGGGGGTCACAGTTTAAGGATAAAGGGGAAGTCTTTTAGGACCGAGATGAGAAGGTCATTTTTTCCACAGAGTGGTGAATCTGTGGAATTTTTTGCACAGAAAGTAGTTGAGGCCAGTTCATTGGCTATAATTAAGAGGGAGTTAGATGTGGCCCTTGTGGCTAAAGGGATCAGGGGGTATGGAGAGAAAGCAGGTACAGGATACTGAGTTGGATGATCAGCCATGATCATATTGAATGGCGGTGCAGGCTCGAAGGGCCGAATGGCCTACTCCTGCACCTATTTTCTATGTTTCTATGAAAGTACAATCTCATTGTTTTAGAAATTATATATGTACTTCTTTCAGAATTAGGTTGTTAATTTAATTTGTTCAAAAACATTAACAAAGCAATTATACCTGGAAATTAATTTCTAGTTTCATTTTATAATCCCAGATTTTGACGACCTTCTCCCCAGTTGTCAGTAGATACTGAGCATCCTCAGTCACAGCTAAAGAGGAGGGGACTGTCTTGTGAATATTACACATCTGTTGAAACAATGCAACATGAAAAGTATGTGTAAATAATCAATACCAAATAGACCAAGATTAAAATTAATTTGTGCATAATCAAAATCAATAGAAATTTGATTACTCCTAATGGTTTTACAAATGGAAATAAAACTCAGACTTTGAATTAACAAGTTTCATAGACCAAAGACCTGCATTCGGTGTTCCCAAAGTGGCCTCCTGTACATCGGCGAGACCAAGCGTAGACTTGGTGACCGTTTCTTTGAACACTTGCGCTCAGTCCGCCTAGGCCTATTGAATCTCTGGGTTGCTGACCACTTTAACTCCCCTTCCCATACTGACCTTTCTGTCCTGGGCTTCCTCCATTGCCAGAGTGAGGCCATGCATGAACTGGAAGAACAGCACCTCATATTCTGCTTGGATAACTTAAAACCCAACGGTATGAACATTCAATTCACCATTTTTAGGTGACCTCTAACTAACCATGCCCCCTCCCCCCCCCACCCCTTCTCCCCCATGCCCCTCCCCCACACCCCCTTTATCTTCCCTGTAGCCTATCTGGATTTCTACCCACAACAACCCTCCTGCTACTTTCCTCTGACTTCACAATCCGCAACTCTTCAAACCCATGTCACACCCTCTGCTCTTATCTCTGGGCTTTGATCCATCCATCTTCCACAATCAGTCTGAAGAAGGGTCTTAATCCAAAATGACACCTATCCCCAGCGATATTGCTTGACCTGCTGAGTTACTCTAGTACTTTGTGTCCTTTGTGTATTAACCAGCATCTGCAGTTCCTTGTTTCTATAGATTTCTTTCAAATTCTTCCAATATTTGGAGAACATATATTTTGCAATGAGGGCAACTGCCAAAATCAGCAAGGACCTACAGATTTATGATAATTAGCATTACTAGAAAGATAAAATTGCAATTAATGTAATTCCAGGGGATAACCTAACAGACGACCTGATGCTGCGATTTTAAAATTGCCTATTTAACAAACATCTTACTTTGAAGTTTGAATCTAAAATTATAGCACCCTAGTCAGTGTCCTGGCTGGATTATCACAACTCAAGAACAGAAACCAAAACCTTCATGTCGAAACAAGGAACTGCAGATGCAGATTTACAAAATGAGACACAGTGCCAGAGTAACTCAGAGGGTCAGGCAGCCTCCCTTGAGAACATGGCTGTTTTGGGTCGGGACCCTTCAGACAAAATCTTCATGATCTATTTGGGGCAATTATCACCTTGATCAGCTGAGTCACCATGAAACTGTAAATAAATGTTTAATAATGTGAAATCTATTACGATATTTTTACATTTACAATCGTTGAAAGTCCACTAATTATATGATTTACTCTGACATTGTACCTCTCGAAGCAGTTTCCCAGTCTTTGCATTCAACCACAGTATCTTATTTGAGGATGTTGAGACTAGAAGCTGGTTGACTGCAGCTGGAGGATAGCACACTTTAATGGCTGTGTCAAGAGTGGTCGTCTCCAGGTCCAGAATACTGACATCGATAAGCATTAACTGTAAAACAAAAGAATGTGACTAACTAACTCCTACTGGTACAATGTGAACCGTATAGATAAGCACATATTATTGTAGTTGTCAGATCCTGGGAATGAGTTAGTTTCGGAAATTACCCAATATTATTTACTGATCCACTGCAAAACAGGTCCAAATCACCAATGTACCTCTGATCGATTGGCCAGGTGGGCTGGGGAATGGTTGATGGAATTTAATACAGAGAAATGTGAGGTGTTGCATTTTGGGACGTCTGACAAGGGCAGGATCTACACAGTGAATGGTAGGCCTCTGGGGCGGGTTGTAGAGCAGAGGGATCTAGGAGTGCAAGTGCATGGTTCCTTGAAGGTCGAGTCGCAGGCAGATAATGTGGTCAGAAAGGCTTTAGGCACATTGGCCTTCGTCTGCCAGAGTATTGAGTATAGAAGTTGGGAGGTCATGTTGCAGTTGTATAAGACGTTGGTGAGACCGCATTTGGAGTATTGTGTTCAGTTCTGGGCACCATGTTATAGGAAAGATATTGTCAAGCTTGAAAGGGTTCAGAGAAGATTTACAAGGATGTTGCTAGAGGGTCTGCTATAGGGAGAGTTTGAGTAGGCTGTGTCTCTGTTCCTTGGAACGCAGGAGGATGAGGGGTGATCTTATAAAGGTGTATAAAATCATGAGAACAGATCGGGTAGATGCACAGAATCTCTTGCCCAGAGTAGGCAAGTCGAGGACCAGAGGACATAGGTTCAAGGTGAAGGGGAAAAGATTTAATTGGAATCTGAGGGGTAACTTTTCCACACAAAGGGTGGTGGATGTATGGAACAAGCTGCCAGAGGTGGTAGTTGAGGCTGGGACTATCCCAACGTTTAAGAAACAGTTAGACAGTTACATGGATAGGACAAGTTTGGAGGGATATAGACCAAACGCAGGCAGGTGGGACTAGTATAGCTGGGACATGTTGGCCAGTGTGGGCGTTGGCCCTAAGGGCCTGTTCCCACACCGTTTCACTCTATGAAACCTGAATCATGCTTCACTGATTCCCTCAAGGGAATCAGATAATAGTGCATGCACAGGTTATCAGTTTCCAAAATCCCAGAGATTGTAAAATTATTCTCAGACTGGAAGGTACCAAATGTAACCTCACTATTCAAGAAAGGAGGGAGAGAAAAAGCAAGGAACTGTAGTTTACCTGACATTCACCAGGAAAACACTGGAATCTTTAAAGGAAGTGGTAACAGAAAATAATAGGTTGAATAAAGTCAGCATGTATTTATGACAGATAATTTATGTTTGACAAAACTTTTAAAGATTTTGAGATTGTATCTGGCAGAAGAGGTAATGACTAACCACTTCCATGCTGTATTTGGACTTAGGTGTTTATGAATCTTTTATATAGGCACATGAATATGTAGGAAATGAAGGTATGTGGAGGCAGAGGAGATTATTTTAACTTGGCATCACTATCAGCAGAGACATAGTGGGCCAAAGGTCCTGTTCTTGTCTGTACTGGTCCATGTACTTGTTAAAAGGATAAATTTGTTCTGGTGAACTATATCAATTTACCTCATCTAGTGAGTGAGCATCCATCACAGTGACGACAAATTCAGATGGGCCGACAAAAGCCAAATGACCACTATCACTGCTCACTGTTAATGCATCTGGACCATAGCAACTGCCCCTTGCCACAACGTTACCTAGAACAGTGTAAACATATTGATAAATTAATTTCAGATAAAGATTAAAGCATCATTTGGCAGATTTAACATTAACTCCATATGAGATCTATTCTTCATGAAAATAGTTTTTCTTTTGGTAGATATTGCCTGGTCCATAATAGATTCTGACCTCTTCAGCATCAAAGGGACCTACAGGGAGCATTGCCATAAAATAGTAGCCAATATCATCAAAGTCCCATGCCACCTTTGCCACGCTATCATTTTGCTACCACCATTGGGAGGAGGAACAGGAGCCTGAGACCATCAGGTTTAAGAACAGCTTCTTCCCAGAAACCAGCAGGTGCTTGAACACTGCACAACACTAACCCGACCTCAGCAACTGCAATCTTCTATGGACTGTGTCTTTGCTTGCACTCTGAACCATTTAGCAGTATTTGGGTTACCTAGCATTAAGGTTAGCATCATTGTATTATTGATTATTATTTATCTGTGTGTTATTGCATTATCGGGGCAGTTAAGCTGCAGAAAGTAAGAATTTCATTATTCCGCTGCTGGTACATATGGCAATTAAACACATTTGACTCCTGATAAGGTTTTACTTGGGCAGCAAGGATAAAGAACATTTGCCAGAAATGGCTCTGTTTGTCCACCTCATTTATATAAACAGAAAATTGAAAAACTCCATTTTGATATGATTTTCCCCATCGTATTTTCCCTATGCAAGACAATAAATAGCATTTATTAGAGGACAAATAGCAAAAACCCTTTAGAGTAATATTATCAAATGAAATTTGATGTTAAGCCACATAATTAGGATAGGTGATCCAAAGCAAGGCCACGCAGCGAGCCTTTAAATTTTGTTTTAAAAAGGACCAATAGAGCTGGGCAAGTGAAAAGGAGAAGATGGGAATGGAGGATCGCCAATTCAAAGCTTAGTGTCCATTCAGCTAAAGGCACAGCTATTACTGGTTGCATAGTCAAAATGTCCAAAAGGCCAGAGATAGAACAGAGCAGAAATCTTTGGAGAATAAAGGTCTGAATGACCTTATAGAGCTTAAAATGACGTAGGTCATGAAAGGATTCAAAAATAATAATAATTTAAATAAATCAAGGCAGCTAGAAAGTGACCCTATTTAGATTAGTAAGCAATAGAGGTAATAGATGAGTAAGACACCTGAAGTTAGAGGAAATAAGAGGCAGCAATTTAGATTATTAGAAACAACAAAGATTAAGATTAAAAGGTCAGTCAGGGGAGCAATTAAATAATCAAATGTAGATGTAAGATGGACAAAGTAATCATCAAAAACTAGAGCTTTATTTCCTGGCTATCTTTATCTAACTTTGCTGGGATATTTCAGAGGGCTGTTAATAGTCATCCAATAATCATTGCTGAAGATCTAGGGGTACATTTACAGGCATATTTTTATCCCCGAAGGACGAGTAAACCTAATGATTTTTTTAAACATCAATCAAGCAATTTCATATTCACCATCACTGGTGCCAGCTCTTTATTCAGAACTTGTTAAATTTCACAGCTGTCAAAGTGCAACTTGATGTTTCCAAATCAATTACCATGCATCTGGTTTCCTGTCTAAGAACATAGTTCTTCAACTTTTCACTTAAATTGTACAACTTACCTAGGATCCTGATAACATGGTGATCCTCCTTAGTAGCATCGTACAGAGCTAAAGACCCCAGAGACCCAGCACTGTACATATACTCTCCATTGGGTGAAAATATAAGTCCAATCACGTGTCCTCTATGCTGTCTGAAGGCCAGAAAGAAAAAGTCAGCAAAATCTGAGAAAACTCATTCATTTACTCAGAATCAATGCAGGGAAAATAAAATTTGTTGCTGGAAATATGATACAAGATGAAAAAAAAACCTCATGATCAGTAAAACTGAATACTCACCGCTGCTCAGCCAGGAGACTGGAATTTCCAACATTAAAAATTCGTACTACGCCACTGCTGAATCCGCAAGCAAATACTTGCCGTGACGGATGAAACGTCACAGCACATGGAGTCTCTTCGGCACTCACAAAGTCATATAACTGTCATTAAAAAGAAATGTATTCATTTCCAAGAGAACTACATTAATGATTTGCATATCAAAACGTCACCACAGAATTTAAACTAATCCCCTCCCTCTTACATAGCCTGAAAAATAAAATTTGAAAATTGCAAATAAGGTGCAATGAAACTAAGTAATCTCATAACTAATGGATCAGATGGACTCTTCAGTCCAATCATGTTTTGTCACAATCTTCAGCAAAGTGAGGAAGCTAATTCAGTGCTCTCAAGGAGCACATAGATATCAATAAGCTATTCACCGAAGCCCAATTTGTCTTACTTGGCTCACCCAAATCCAGGCTTTATTACAACACTCATCCAAACCTGGGCTAAATAGCTGAATTCCAGGGGTGGGTTGACAGTAATTGCTCTTGACATCAAAGCAGCATTTGACCATGTGTTTGTTCAAGATGCCTGGCTAAAATTGAAATCAATGAACATCCAAGGAAACACTTCAGTGAAGATAGACACAAAAAACATGAGTAACTCAGTGGGACAGGAAGCATCTCTGGAGAGAAGGAATGGATGATGTTTCGGGTCGAGACCCTTCTTCAGACACTTCAGTGGTTGGGGTCGTGCCTCATTCAAAGTAGAACAATTGTTGGAGATCAAAACACTCCAGCCTTATGACTTCACTGAGGGAGCTCCTCAGAGCCGCATCCTCGGTCTCAAGCATTTCATCAATGACCTTCCTCCATGACGTCAGAATTTGCTGATTGTACAATGTTCATTCCATTTGCAATTCCTCAGCATGCAACAAGACCTAAACCATCTTGAGACCTTGGCTAATAAGTGACAACTATTCATGCCACAAAAGTGCCTGGTAATGACCATCTTCAACAAGAGAGAAATTGACCATCTACTCTTGACATTCAACAGCATTATATTCACCATCCGAAACAGCATTTCCCATAGAGAAACACTTCTTAGAGAACTAGTTATGAAGTAACGTACCAAGTATTTTTCTAACCATACACCCAGATTCACAAACAAGAATTAGATTCCTATTGTTTTTTCTTTGGCTTAAAAACACAACAAACCAATAATGACAAAAAAATAATCAATAGTTTGAGGAAATGTTTAAAAAAGATACGAAAGCTACCAAACACACACACATGAAGGCAGAAACTCAACGCTTTAAATTTTCATTCCTGCAGACACACCTGTTGCATAGAATCTATGTCCCATACTCGGATAGTGCAGTCTTCAGATACAGTAACCAGATGTCTCCTTATTCCATCCACTGAGAAAGCCAGAATTTTGTTCATATGTGATCTCATTAGTGTAGTGTAGCCTCTGCTAGGTATATCCAGATATCCAAGATTACCTGCAGTAGTAGCTGCCAGCACCTTCAGCCCATTGGGGTCAATGCTTACAAAGCTGACACCGCCTTCGTGTTCTAAAGATAAATGCAAGGGTTAGTAATTCTAAATGGGCAGCACTTATTTAATGACGCATCATGCTGCAATTCCTCTATCAATGTTTTTTAAATACTCCAGGATAAGTGAATAAGAGCCATACTGCCATCAATGTCCCGTGAACAAAATATATCAGAAAACTGATTTTGTACCAATTTCCCTTTTGGTTAACTGAGTGTCTAGAATGAGCAGAAGTACAAAACAAACCTCTTGGAAACTTACATCTGTAAATTTAATAGTTTGCTGATACTGAGAAAACATTCTCATGCCATAAGGAATAGTTATCACTTTTCCAAATCAAGTGCATTTACGTACAAATTGACAAGCAGGATTTAGAAATAAAGGTTCATAGGGATCTTATTATAGTTTAGCCAACCACAATGACAGCCTATCAACCCGATACAACCTTATAGAGTCTCCAGCTAGAATCAGGCCACTTGACATTGTCCTGCAATATCCTTTGGAGCTGGATATAGAGATTTCCAACACCTACACAACTAATTAACAGAATAGTAGTATGTACTACATCAGTGAACTTCCCAATGCCCTAAAAATTGTAGAGCTACTTCGCTCAAGAATTTGACTACAGATATAACAGACCAGTTTACTTTGAACCAAGAATGTACTTAATTCTCATTTGTTCAGTCGCATAGTTATTACTTGATCATTAGACAATTGCAAATATCATTTTTTTTACAAGATGAAGTGATTATTTAGGAACTCTTTTCAAGTGGTCTACGGAACCACATAATTCAGCACATCAGGTAAATACATTGCCACCTTTAGCAGATCATTGCAGTTACTCACTGAACCCTGTTGCATTATCTACTTGCATAATCTTATTCTGGCATACTCAAAACGGTATCTGACAGTTGGCCTGGCAAATTAAGTTAACTTCCTGATCTGACTTTCAAATGATACAAAGAAAATTCAAATTCAATTAAAAATAAAATGATTCAAATGAAGGCAGCAAAGATTCAATTTTATAAATGAAAATGAAGTTTTAATAATTTTCAAAAAAACGTTTAAAAAAAAAATATTGTTCCACTGGACATTGCTGTCAATACAGTCACCTGCTTCAAGAAAGACAGTCGAGAAATCCAAGGGCCAAAGACGCAAGTAACCATCGTCAGATCCTGTGGCACAGAAAGCAGCAGAAATACTGATACTGTTGATGGCAATACCAGACCCTGCAATTTGAAAAAAGGATTTAATGTTTAATTTCAGGTTCCTAGAAGAAGTTGAGAAGTATTTAAGTTTCAAATGCAAACACTGATAGGAATCAAGATATTCTTATAACCACCTATTTGTTTCCACCAAACTTCATTTGCACTACCGAAAAATTCCCTGCTTAATGCTACAGCATATATTCTGACAGTAATGGAACAAAACTTGTTTGACAGTAACTTTGTAAAAAAAATGCCATTTCTATGAGACCGTGGACCATCTATGACACAAATTATTTATAGAAGAGTTCTATTTGGAGAAAGAAACAGTTTCTGAAATGTTTTGCTCCAAAACAAACAGTTCATTGGTGGACGTCAGAGTCACACAGCATAGAGACGAGCCCATCACCCCAACTCGTCCATGATGACCAAGATGGCCCATCCAAGCTAGTCTCATTTGCCCATGTTTAGTCCATGTCCCTCTAAACCTTTCCTAACCATGTACACATCCAAATTTCTTTCTAATGTTATTATTGTACCTGCCTTAACTACTCCATCCAACAGCTCAATCCATATACCCACCACTCTCTGTGTGAGAACGTTGCCCCTCAAGATCTTGTTAAATCTTTCCCCTCTCACTAAGTTTATGCCACTAATTCTTGAATCTGGGAAAAATACCCGGTGCATTCACCTACCCATTCCCCTCATGATTTTATATACCTCCATAAGATCATCCCTCGGCCTCCTGTACTCCAAGGTATTAAGACCTAACCTGCCCAACTTCTTCCCATAGCTCATGCCCTCATATCTTGGTAACATCCTCATAAATCTCTGCACACTTTCCAGCTTAAAGGGCCTGCCCTACTAGGTGATTTTTTTCAGCGACTGTCGCAGTCGTAACAGGTCGCCGAAAAAACAGCGACTGGAATATTTACCGGCTTGGGCCCTCGTCATGGCAGCCATGGAATTTCCCGAAGTGAGTACTGGCGACAGCCCACGTCATCCTGGCGACAAGCTACGTCAGCCTGGCGACAACCTACAATCATTGGCGTCAAGCCCACGGTCGCCGCTGGATTTTGAACATTTCAAAATCCAGCGGCGACCAAAAAAATGGTGACCATGTGGTGACAGCCTAGTCGCTGGCAGGCGCCCAAACAAACGCCTTTGTGGGACAGGCCCTTAATGGCATCTTTCCTATAGCAGGGTGACCAAAACTGAAGAATACTCCAAATGTGGTCTCACGAGTGGCTTGCACAGATCGTTCCAACTTCTATATGCAATTCTCGACTGATGGTTCACGTGCCAAAAGCCTTCCTTCACTACCTTAGGGCCCTCCCAATTACTTGCCTTGTTTGACTACCCAAAATGTAGCACCTCACAATATCTGAAATAAACTCCAATTGCCATTCCTGGGCCCATTTGCCCAGCTAATCGGGATCCTGTTATATTGACATATATCATGATTTTTTTTTTAAATCTATAAATTCACACTCAAAAGTCTGAAACTTGGTTTAAGATTATAAATTACATCAAAGATAAACGGAAAATAATCCTTGTAATATTAATCCAACAAACCCCTATTCCATTTAAAACACAAATGCACCATAGCACCACCTTCTGGATTGCATATAATACATTTTCTTTTAATTATTCATAAGGCAAAGAATACTCATTCAACAAGTACAGTACATTTATGTGAATAAAATAAATGTATAGTAACCACACACTACCACAACCTACTGAGTCTTTTGCTTCCCCAATTTCACAGAATCCAAACACACCCCAAACATTTTGGATCTCACACTTCCCTGACATGAGCCATTTGCCAAATTAAAACAGGAATGGTGTTTAGGAGAAATTATGATGACACATTTATCTGATTAATTTTCTTTATTATGTGGCATTACATTACCCTAACATTCATCTCTCTGGACTGGAAAATGTAAGTCTTGGAGATGAGGAGATAAAGAGAGGAAATAAATCAAATTTCAACACAATTTTTCCATGTCATGAACAATGAAAGCAGAATTTTTATTCCCTCCAAAATTGCAGAATAGGCAAGTTTCAAATAATAATTTGGTTCAGACAAAAGCTCCATTAGTACAATAAAATTAATTTTCAAACATGTCATTATTTGCTTGTGAAGTTTCATTTAACTGTATCTCCTATGCACACTACTATAAGTTATTGATTTTTCACAGAAGTGTAGTTTCTTACCTGTATTCAAAGACACTGTTTCTGGATGGCTTGAGGGATTTTGCTGTGAGGGAAATAAGCGACGTGCTTTCTTAATAACAACATTTTTATAATCGATTTCAATGATGTGTCCACTTTTACTGCATGCAAAGCTGAAATTATACAGGAAAAGAAATAAGTAACTTATACACAAATACAAGTATATCTCCATTAGATTTTTTTTAAACCTGTATTAATTTGACCAGGACATTCTTGTGCATTACAGTCAACACTACTTCTGGAGTGAAATTACTATTACAGCATAGGAAACTCAGCAGTCAATACACACCATGCAGCAAACATGTAATCACACACAATAATGGATGGGTAAGCAGTTTTAGTTAAGAGATAAATATTACCTAGCAGGGGATTACACTCTTGTTTTTGTTCAAAAATTAAAATGTTTAAAAAGTCCAAATATTAAGTAAAGTTACAGTTAAACATCTTGTCTACAAGATGACATCATCAGCAGGGCCTATTTTATCATCATGATACCAGCTTTTGTGCTCAAATACCCATAATGATGCTCAATCCCACGGCATGAGGTCGCTATACACACCTTGGCTGAATCTACAGCGAAGAGTACTGATGTTTTCATCAGAATCAACAACAATTATAGTATCTGGGAAGTAACTTTGAGAGTAGTGAGGTAACATTAAGAGTATCCTGCGTGAACAATATACATATAATTGCCTCATTAAGTCTCCTTGGTACTATGGATAATCTTTATGCATCACAATTTACAATTCTTAACTAAAATTAATGTGGTGAAAATCTTGGCATTTTCTTGAGCAACTATGTACAACTTCACTATTTCTACATGAATGCACACCTCCCAGAATTGTGGTCAAAGGTTGACTGATCTTCTTATGAATGAGATCATGAGCCCCACTGTGGAAGCATGAAGCTTATCCTGGGAGCACAAATGCACATAATGGTATAACTAGGAAAGCTGCTGGTGCAAAGCTCCTGCGACTGATCTCCGATGCAGTCTGTGTGGAGTTTGTATGATCTGCCTATCATTGTGTGAGTGTCCTCCATGTGTTACGATTTTCTCCCACATCCCAAAGATATGCGGTTTGATAAGAATCATTGGTTATTGTAAAATTGACTCTAGTGTGTAGGTGTGTATGTCTGGGGAACAAAAAAGGCTCAGCGTAAATGAATGCCTGATGGTCAGCAGGAACAGGGTAAACTGTAGGCTCCATTTCCATGTTATATGTCACTAAAACTGCGATAAGCTACCATTTACAGTATGGATTAATGCAAGCATTCATGCAACAATTTAACATTTTAAACATATTTTTGGCGAGAGTTTTTTTAACTGAAGTTTTTATTTGAAAGTTTTCAGCTTTTTTCAAGTTGAGACATGAAACGTGGTGTTTTAAATATGCAATGACTTTGAGCAAGAGCATAATGCTATTTATCCCCTGTTTTGAGTGCCACCCAAGTTGCACTACAAATAGTATTATGTCATAGAATGATCTCTCCTAAGGGACAAATGATTGGTTCCTGCAGGCAATTAAAACAGTTACTCCAGTTACTTCTGATCCAAAAAAAAGGTTCCATGCTAAAAAGTTTGTTTCTAAGTAACCAATCGTAAAGTTCCAGTGCAATGATTAGCCTACTCCATTGCATTTTTTGCAGCTTATGGAGATTTAACCTGTAAATTCAGAAATAGCAACCCACAGATTTGTTTATGTATTGAGAAGTAGCAAAAAGTAAAAAGTAACCCATTCCAACACAAAGTCCTTCAGAGCAGTTACAGGTCGATTTGCAGTTATATAAATATCTGACACACATTGTCTGATTATACCGTCTACAATCATAGTCATAGAGCTATACTCCTTGCGTAAATAAATAGACTTGACTACATATTTAAAATACTTTACTAGGATATAGAACAGTACAGCACTGGATCAGGTCCTTTGGCCTGCAATGTCTGTGGAACACCAGTGTAAGTTTATCCTCTCTGCCTGCACATGATTCATATCCCTCCATTCCCTGCATATCTATGGCCTATCAAAAAGCCTCAAACGCCACGATCGTAATGCTTCCACCACAACACCATTTCCCATTTCTCCGCCCATATCTGTAACTGATCTAAACCACACTGTATCGTTTGACAGCATTTCTCACTGTGCACAACTCCACCAAGTCTGGTGTCATCGGCAAACTTACTAACTAACTAACCCATTACTTTTACATCAAAGTTGTTTATATCAGACATCAGAGGTCCCTGAACAGATTGTTGCAGAACACCACTGCTCACAGACTCCACCACCATAAATAACACCCACCTCTAACCTCTGTCTTCTACGTGCAAGCTAGTTCTGAATCCAAACTGCTGAATCACCATGGATCCCATGCATCTTAATCTTCTGGATCAATCTACCATGAGGAACCTTGTCACTGGAATTTAGAAGGATGAGAGGGTATCTTATTGATAGAAACATAAAATTCTTAAGGGATTGGACAGGGCAGATGCAGGAAAAAATTTCCCGATGTTGGGGGAATCACCAGGGGTCACAGTTCAAGAATAAGGGGTAGGCCAGTTATGATTGAGATGAGGAATAACATTTTCACCCAGAGAGTTGTGAATCTGTGGAATTCTCTGCCACAGTGGCAGTGTAGTGGAGGCCAATTCACTGGATGTTTTCAAGAGAGAATTAGATATCGCTCTTAGGGCTAACGGAATCAAGGTATATGGGGTGAAAGCAGGAATGGGGTATTGTTTCGGGATGATCAGCCATGATCATATTGATTGGGGGTGCTGGCTCGAAGGGCCGAATGGCCTACTCCTGCACCTATTTCCTATGTTTCTAAATACCTCATCCACTGCCTTACACTCATTAATCACCTCCCAAAAAATCTCAATCAAGTTAGTAAATGTGACCTACCACAAACAAAGCCAATCTGAATGTCCCTTGTTATCGCATTCTCTTCCAAATGCAAGTAAATCCTATCCTGAAGAATGCTCTACCATTGACGCAAGGCTCACCGTCCTTTAATGTTACGATTATATCTACTTCCCTTCTTAAGCAAAGGAACCCCATTGCTTTCTATTCAATTACTTCTACTTCAACTAGCTTTCTATTACATTGGAACTTCCTGAAATATGAAAGCCTCTGTAATAAGTGAAATTGTAAACAGGACATCAAATATAAATTGGCAGGCCTGCTTAAATCATGTGCAAGTGCCACACAGATTAGATCATGGTTTACTGGTCTGGGCACACTGCTATATTTGTTTTGCTCTTACAGTGTTCTCTCCACAGGGTCTTTGTCAGCCAGATTCCCTTCTTCAAATGCTATATCTGTAAATGCCAAACAATGATATTCACCCAGGTTTACTGGGCAAGACCGTAGTGCCCCATTTCGAACTCGCCACAGACGGATATTATCTCTTCCACACGACACCATCCTGTTAAACAATGTCAGGCAATCACTACAAGCAGGCAATAATCAAGAATATACACACAAGAAAATAAATGGATTTTTTAAAAAACAGAGGAATCAAGAATGAATAATTAGAAGCAGTAATTACAGGTGAGAAAAGCAATCAAAATGTAGCAGCATAGGAGACTTACATAAAACATCTACTGCAAGCCCACTTAGACAACAGTATTTGGCTTGATACTATGATTAGCAATGTTATAAAATTTTGAGATTTTAAAAATCAAGTCTGCAATTTATCCCATCAGATAAAGCATAAAAAGAAGTTTAATTTGACGCCTAATTCACTTTCATATCTTCAGTATCAAAAACGTTATGGCCATTTTCATACTTGGAAATTAGCATCTTGTTCCCTATTGCTTTTCCATTGACTTAACACAAAAGCTGTGATCGAGGACAGTCAAAAGCCCATAACTTTCTTAAAAATTAAGAGAATTGAAAGAAATTTTCAGTTATTATAGATTGAAGCATTCTGAAACAAATATGAAACAATCTTACTCGGATGACCTGAAATTAAAGCATATAATTAGTTAGTTACCCAATTGTAGCTAATTACATAATTCAATTACTAGATCTAAACATCTATCCATTTCTTAAAGATCAACATTTTTAAATAGCCCAAGTGTCCAAATAACAGACACACAAGAATTCACAATATAACATGATTTTTAAATCTCATTGTCATGGATTTATAGGCCAAATGGAAGGAATTTAGTGTTTAATACCTGCAAATTATCAGTGGCCATTTAAATCATCTTGCAAGTGGGTTTTTCTGGAATGCGATCATTTGAAACGTTGCGGTACAGTGAATTTGAACCCCATGTCGGCAGGAAAAATACTGCCGGTTCGGATGGGCTCCAAGTCACCTTCTCGAAACTTAAAATTACAAGCCACAGTAGCTTCTGCAGAGAGGTCATTTAGCAAACTCAAGCTGATTAAGAATTATTTAAGGTCTACAATGTCTCAGGAATGTCTTGTGGATTTAGCCAGGCTAAGTATTGAATTAATCATTGCCAGAACAATAAATTTTTATGCTGTGATTCGAAATTTTTCACAAAAAGGCCAGGAAAGCTCTTTAATTATGTGTAAATAATTATGTCTTTTGATGATCTGATCTGCTTTGAAATACAAAAGGAAGTTTGTGTGTGAATTCTTCCTCCTTATCTGTATTGTAGCATAAAAAAAGATGTTCAAAACAAATGTGCTTTCTTCTTTCTGATCATTTTATTTTATTTATATTTATCATGGAGGGAGTATGATAAATATAATGAGGCCTCAAATGCAGAAAATCAACAGAACGCTCCATTCCACCCCTCTCTCATCTTTCATACCCCTTTTTGCTTTACAGGCTACAGCTCATGGCATAAACCGGCAGTGGATTAAAACAGGATGACTAATGGAGAAGGGACGGGGCCCGAAAGAAACTTTGTACCCACTGATAAAATTCCTCTCAGAGGCCCCGTGTACAAGCACACCCAGGTCTCGTTGCACCTCCCTTTTTCCTAATCTGATACTATTCAGGTAATTATCTGCCATTCTGTTCTTGCCACCAAAAAGGATGACCTCACATTTATCCACACTATACTGCATCTGCCATGCATCTGCCCACTCACCCAACCAATCTAAGTCACCCTGCAGCCTCATAGCATCCTCATCGCAGCTCATGCTGCCACCCAGCATTGTGTCATCCGCAAACTTGGAAATGTCACATTTAATTATCTTGTCTAAATCATTTATATTGTAAATAACTTGGGTCCCAACACCGAGTTTTAGTCACTGTGTGCCATTCTGTAAAGGACCCGGTAATTCCTACTCGTTGCATTCTGTATGCCAACCAGTTCTCTATCCATGTCAATACCCTAACCCCAATAGAATGTGCGCTTATTTTGCATACTAATCTCTTGTGTGGGACCTTGTCAAAGACTTTTTGAAAGTCCAAATGCACCACATCCACTGGCTCTATCTTATCCATTCTACTTGTTACATCCTCAAAAAATTCAGGAAGATTAGTCAAGGAAGATTTCCCCTTCATAAATCCATGCTGGCTTTGACCGATCCTGTTACTGCTTTCCAGATGCACTGCTATAACATCTTTAACAATCGACTCAAGCATCTTCCCCACTACTTGTCTATAATTCCCTGTTTTTAGGCTGTGGGCCGAAGTGCTTTTTTGTCTAAGTTTGTGACCCAAATCACGTGACTACCTGAATTTTTAACATATTGTGTAAAAATATTATAGAAATCATACCTGAAACTCGTCAAGAACAAAACCTGCACATTTTAAAAATATGAGAAAAACCTCCAGTTTTCCGAGTAGTAATTGTCCAATCAAAGCACCTTTGACATTGAGATCGGACGCCAATTGACCATTCACTCGCTTTGTTTCATGGTCACTCGGTAGCGAGCACTCTGGGATCATGGCTGCCTCCGAATTACATCAAAACAATAGCAAGGTTTCCAAGGAATAAAGGTAATGCTAACCTTGCTGATAATTTTGTTTTAGAATTGATTTATCTTTATAAAGTTATGATGTGAACTGTTAACTAAAAATGATAAATAACAAACGTAGAGCTGGGATTAGGATTAGGATTAATCAGTCAGTCAGTAGGAATGTTACAAAATTTTGAGATTTTAAAAATCAAGCCTGTAATTTATCTCATCAGATAAAGCACAAATAAAACTTGATACCTAATTCACTTTTATATCTTCAGTATTAAAAAAGTTATGTTCATTTTCATACTCAGAAATTAGCATCTTGTTCCCTATTGCTTTTCCACAAAAGCTGTGATCAAGGACAGTCAATTGACATAAAAGCCCATAACTTTAATAAAAATTAAGAGAACTGAATACAATTTTCAGTTATTATAGATTGAAGCATTCTGAAACAAATATGACGCATCTTACTTTGATGGGCTGAAATTAAAGTATATAATTAGTTAATTCAATTCAATTCAATTCAATTCAACTTTATTGTCATTGCAGAGATACAAGTATAGGTACAACGAAATGCAGTTTAGCGTCTGGTCATAGTCATAGTGCAAGATAGTAGAAGTAGAGAATAAAAATACAGAATAAGCATATAATAGAGTAAAAGAGTACTGGTTAACAATGTGTGGAATGTGGATGGATTAGAAAAAAACTGGTACATAGGCAAATACTGTATACAAATGGGAGAGACTAGAGATATCTAGCGACGGGACTCCGAGTTCAGCAGTGTAATAGTGTTATTGAAAAAGCTGTTCCTCATCCTGCTTGTGCGAGACCTGAGGCTCCTGTACCGCCTCCCTGATGGGAGGAGGGCAAACAGTCCATGGTTAGGGTGGGAGGGGTCCTTGATGATTTTCCCGGCCCGTCTCAGACACCGTTTTCGGTGGAGGGCATCCACGGCAGGGAGCGGGGCACCGATGATGTGCTGAGCGGTTTTCACCACCCGTTGTAGTGCCTTCCTGTCAGCTGCGGTGCAACTGCTGTACCATACCGTGAAGCAGGTGGTCAGGATGCTTTCGATTTAATTACCTAATTAAGTAGCTAATTACAAAATTAACCGTTGTGACGGAAATAGTAATAAACACCCAGACTGCCTTAAAAATTCAAAAATGTGATATTCTCAAGATCAGAACTTTAATATTAATCACAGAAATGAAGGAGGAAACTATATCCTGGCCTGGATCTCACAGGGAGCGAATGAAGGGAGGGAGAAAAATACTGGGGTGAGGTTTAATACTTGCAGGGAGAATACTTACTGATGAGCCTGGGCTAATACATGCCTGATGGGCCGAATGAGCTCTTTAAAAAAAATCTGAGCAGATTCTCAGTGAAAGGCAAATTTTCTGGATTTTTCCTGGCCTGGCACGGGCCTTTTGGGCCAAAATGCTCCTACTGGGCTAATAAGGGCATTTTGGGCTAAAGGAACCAGTTTCTCGGCTAATAGGGGTCTTGTGGGCCGAAATTAGTGGTTTCAGGCAGGCCAAACAACTCATTTCATTTCATTTCCAATTGCATTGCAGATTTAACCTCATGGCAGGCTGAATAGCTCATTGCATTTTCATTTCACTTCCATTGCCATTGCAGTTTCAAGCACAGGGCAGGCAAAGACAAACAGCTGATGGCATTTTCACTTCATTTCCATTGCCATTGTAGTTTCAAGCACAGGGCAGGCCCAAGCCAGACAGCTGATTGCATTTTCACTTAATTTCCATTGCCATTGCAATTTCAAGCACAGGGCAGGCTCAAGCCAAACAGCTGATTACATTTTAACTTCATTTCTCTGCAGCCATCAGGCTATTAAACAATACAACCTCCAAATAAGATCTGAACTACATCGACTTCAGAGTAGCGGTTTGAGAGAACTGGGAAAAAGTGAGAAATTTAAGCTTGTTTTATAGCTTCTTCCAGTTCTGATGAAATGTAATTCAAAACAAAAATAAGTCTCTTGGTTAGAAACCCTGGTTGGGAACAAATAAATTGCAGAATAATTAAATGCTGTTCAGTTCTATCTCCACAATCGAGGGCACAATTAAAGCCCTGTCCCACGGTACGAGTTCATTCCAAGAGTTCTCCCAAGTTTGCCCTGATTCGAACTCGGAGATTAACGATAATGGCCACTCGTCGGTACTCAGGGCTCTCGTGGACATTTTTCATCATGTTGAAAAATCTTAACGAGTGTTCCCGTGCTTACCTGCCGTTAGCGAGTCTTCCCGAGTACCTGCCGTTAGCGCTAAGAGACGTCCCCGAGCTCCGACGTACCCGCTACGTTCATTCTCCGTGCTTACCACGAGTTTGATTTTTTTTAAACTCGGGAGAGCTCTTGGAATGAACTAGCACCGTGGGACAGGGCTATTAGCTTTCTCTATGTGTGGAAGGTAGGAATTGAAAGAAATCGATGTTAGGATTAATGACATAGTGTAGGTATGTTACAAAACTTACCTTCAGCGGCGCTACAGTTCTGCTGCTGCCTGTGTGCGCGACTTAGGCACCTTTGAGAGGGGGGCGGGTTTAAAATGCGATTTTTCTGCAGCCTATTCAAATCGATCTCTGTTAGGCTGTTTAGCTGCTAAAGAAAAATCGCTTCGACTGCCATTTTATTAAGTTTATTAAAATTAGCGCTGGATAATTTAATTGTTAAGAGTAAATTAAAAATCATCTTCTAAAGCCATGAACGCCGACAACGGGACGGATCTCACGTAGGGGAAAAGGCAAGGTAGGCTGTTTATTTTTACATAAAAAAGTACTTCTTAAGATGGCTTTAATCAAAATTTTAAGTTTCGAGAAGGTGACTTGGAGCTCATCCGAACCGGCAGTATTTTTCATGCTGACATGGGGCTCAAATTCACTGCAACCGTAACGTTCCAAACCAGCGCGTTCCACAAAATCCCACTCTCAAGATGATTTAAATGGCCATTAATTTACAGCAATTAAACACTAAATTCCTTCCATTTGGCCTATAAATTTATGACAATGAGATATTAAAATCATGTTATATTGTGAATTCTTGTGTGAATGTTATTTGGACATTTAGGCTATTTAAAAATATAAATCTTTTCTTGGATAGATGTTTAGATCTAGTAATTGAATTTTGGAATTAGCTCCAATTGGGTAACTAACTAATTATATGCTTTAATTTCAGGTTATCCAAGTAAGATTGTTTAATATTTGTTTCAGATGCTTCAATCTATAATAACTGAAAATTTCTTTCAGTTCTTAATTTTTAATAAAGTTATGGCCATTTGACTGTCATTGGCCATTTGATCACAGCTTTTGTGCTGAAGATATGAAAGTGAATTAGTTGTCAAATTAAACTTATTTTTATGCTTTATCTGATGGGATAAATTGCAGACTTGATTTTTTAAATCTCAAAATTTTCTAACATTGCTACATAGTGCTTGCAGATTATGGTGATAGAAGCAGGAAATCTCTGAAGTTTGGTGATCTATTTCCAGTGGACTAAAGGAATTTGATGTGATAAATTATTTGGATGCAGGAACAAACTGAAACACCTCCAATAATCTATATTCTATTCTATGAGGAGAAGGCAGGAATGGGATACTGATTGTGGATGATCAACCATGATCACAGTGAATGGTGGTGCAGGCTCAAAGGGCCAAATGACCTGCTCCTGCACCATTCAGGTAATTGTCATATGACATCGTCTATTGTCTATAAAATGGAATTCAAAAAATTAAACAATGCATGGTTGCCAAGAGATGATCTGTAATGTTCCGTTGCTGTGGTACCATTAGGTCAGTTAAACAACCTGATGGGACAGTAGCTTTCTTTGAACTGGGAGTGTTGGACGTTACACTTCTGTGTCCCCTGTCCTATGGTAACAGTGAGAAGACAGCATGGCCTATCCCATTTCAGCTATTAGTTGAGCAAACTTAACCTGAACAACTTGTTATTCTTAACATCTCTATATTCTGAGACCTTTCCTGTAAAAGATCTTTCAGGGGAAGTGTTGCGAATATCCGCAGAAAGTAAAACGTAATCTGCGTGGCTTTGTAATAAATTCCCCTCGTAGTAGACAATAGCCTTCTTTGTGTTTATCTAATTACTTGCTCTACCTTGTGCAAGTACGTGACTATCAGGAGGCTAAATTCAATCTGGAAATTGTCCGCTTGGGGAAAGATCAAATATTTTTAATATATTGTGACATTTGGATTGATACAGGTATTGTAATTTTCTTTTCCACTTACGTTGTATAGTGCTGATAATTTACATAAGATGTTCACTCCTGTATATCTGTATGAGTGTGGGAAGCCAAATGTTTCAGGACATTTTATAGTGGAGACTTGTGTGCACAAAATTACATATGTTTTCCAAGTGATTTCCATCACATAAGCAAAATAATTAAGGAATTTCACAAGCTCTTGGATTGAAGCGATTTTAATATAGTTTAGAGATACAACATGAATCAGGCGCTTCGGACCAGTGATTCTATGGTGACCATCGATCACCCGTTTTAGTTTAGTTGTTCATTGTCATATGAAAAGCTTGAATTTGCATGCTATCCAGCCAAAGGAAGGCCTATACATGATTGCAATCAAACCATCCACAGTGCACAGGTGAAGGGTAAATAAAGATTTTAGAGTGGAATGATTGTAATGGATGACAGCAGACCTCTTACAGTCTGCACGCAGACGCAGACCAGCCGCAAAGGATCGCCTTGCTCAGGCGCCAGTTGGTCTCGACATTCATCCTGGTTCAAGAGTGTTTTATTGTCAAGCATGTTTTATTGTCTTATGTCCCAAAACAGGCTATTTTGGCGAATCAGAGACGGTAAGTTGGCTTGAATTGTTTTATTTTAACGAAACGAGCCAACGAGAGTCAATAAGACAACCACATTTACAATGTGGCTTCCACAAGTGTGGGCGCTAGACTAAGTTACTGACAGTTACAGCAAAAAAACTGCCATTAGAACACCCGCGCTCAGCGACTCCTCCAGTCAATCACGAGGGTTCGATTACCCAGAGCCACCACCGGGTGTCGCTACACTATGTTATTCCCCTTTTTCAAACACTCCCTACACATTAGTGGCAATTTTATGGAGGCCATTTACAGTAACCTAAAAAGCTGCTTGTGTTTGGGATGTGGGAGGAAACTGGAACACCCGGAGGAAACCCACAGTCACTCAAAACTCCACAGCACCCAATGTCCGTATCGAACCAAGGTCTCTGGTGCTGTGAGGTAGTAGCTCTACCAGCTGCGCCATTGTGCTGCTCATTTTATGTGCGAATTCCATTGTTTTCTTTGTTTTGAGTTTTAGTTACTTTGAGAATAGAGCAGGATTTGCTTTTGAGTCAGTTTATAGACACATATCCTGCGAGAATTGCCAATCCAGTGATAAGGAAGTGCTATACTGTCCGAGGTGCCAATTCTGGATGAACTAAAGGCCTATACGTTCAGTGGTACTATTTGATGAATACCGGGGATTTTTGATGCCTAATACTTAAACAGGAACCAACTTCACCAGAATATTTTATCTGGTTATTGGGGGAACTTTGCCATGTCCACATCAGCTGGTTTCTTTTCCTGTATCCTAGCAGTAACAATAATTCAAAATTATTGGAATGCTGAAAAATGGAAAGTGCTCATGGAAAAAGCAATTTGTTTGTGCCCTTGCACATGGAAATGGGATGAAATACAGATAAGTCCAATATCGGCAAAGGAAATTTATATAATTTTGGCCATACTTGTAGAATTAAATAACAGCTGATAGGAGGTGCTGTAAGGCACAAGTTTGCAATTGGATATCAAGCTGTGTTCTACTTTTGTGTAGTGCAGGATGGCAATCTTTCTTCACAAGTAGAGCCAGTTTTAGCAACAGTCGTTGTAAATAAGCTGATCAACTGTGGCACAGTTATGGAATATGATGTTAAACTAATTACATTGAGATGCAACTTTAATCTGTCTTAACTTTTAATTTTCTGTTTTTGCACCATTTTGTGAGGTGATGTAATCTGTGAAATTAAGGTAATTTGGGACGTTTGGGTATGATTTGATACAGGTAGTTCTGCTGTAATGGTTATTTCCATTGTGTGAATTGGATGTAATGTGGATTTTGTGAACATTATTTATATTAAGTGGACCTAATTGATAACATGATTTGATTGATCTACCTTGTTTGAATACCTCATGTGATCTAACCTCTACAATCATCCAGGATAGAAAAATCCAGAGATTCATTATCCACAGAGAGGAAATTCTTGCACACCTCTGTTTTAAATGGCATCTCCTTTGTCTTGTGATCCATACATGTTACATCTTTCAGTTGCATCAGTTTTATTTCCATTGTTGCATCTAGCGTGCTCAGGATATTTCCTATTTTAACCATTTTGTTTTGTAATAGGCTGGCTTTCCATTGGGTAGAGAAATATTACCCTAAAACTATGTGTTGATATTATGTGTTCATTGAAAGCTACGTTCATCAAAGTGAAACCATGTACATGTTCAATGACCAAAAGTCAAGTGAAATTTGACCCTGCTTCCAAATTAATTGAGGTCCCAAGTTCCTCGTATCCACTGCCGCAGAAATATTTTGTGTATTGCATTGCATCCTAATTTGTCCATTGTTGCAACTCCCCAATATTGAGCATTATTGAGGCATCTTTTAATCCTGCTCTGCTTATTGGTTGTAAGGAATTTAGATGTATGATCATTTAACACATTGGAACTACCTTAATTTTAGAGCCCAGCTGCCTTCATACTTGTTGCCTTCTCCCCCATAACCTCTGACACCCACACTAATCAAGAATCTATCAATCTCCGCCATAAAATATCCATTGACTTCGCCTCCACATCCTTCTGTGGCAATGAATTAGACAGATTCACCACCCTCTGATTAAATAAATTCCTCCTCTCCATTCACTTTAATGTCTCTTTATTTGCCACTGATCTGCTTTGCATTGGGTGTCACTTTCTTCAATTGGACCCCTCTGGCATTTGTTAATCTCATCATTTGCATCATTAGTACTGAACTATTATCTACCTCTTTGATGACCCGTAGACTATCCTTGATCAGACTTTGCTGGGTTTACCTTGCGCTGTAAATGGGTCGATTGCAAACGTGTATTGTCCTTCTGCTGACTGGTTAGCACGCAACAAAAGCTTTACACTGTACCTCGGTACACGTAAACTCAAGAGCATAGACCATAGAACAGTACAGCACAGTAACAGGCCCTTTGGCCCACAATGTCCGTGCCACGGATGATGCCCGGTTAAACTAATCTCTGCTTTGTACCAATTCTATTTAATTATTATTTTGGTTATTTTGCAGCCACATTAAAATAAAAGCATGTGGAGGTGCATTTGCGCAAACAAACTGCCCCTTGCATCAGCGGGGGTAAGTAAGTCTGTCATTTCTCTCTTTTTTTAAATTTTCAGTTAGTCCAAAGTCTGTTTTAGGGGGAAACTTTTACTTTTCTATGTGGGGGAGGGGGGCAGGGTAAGGGGGAAACAGTTTCCCAGTCTCTTCCTGGCGGGGATGCGACTATTTCTCCGAGTCGCGTCTTCGCCCCCCACCTCGCGGCCTACCAGCTGGATCGGAGCGGCCTTTCCTGCCGGGGACCGGGAACCGGACCGGGGCTGCTACAGCGGCGGCGCAACGCTGGAGTCACCGCGGAGCAGGCGATGCCTATCTGGGTCGCCGTTTGGAGCTCCGGAGCGTTGGGCCGCTGCTCCAACATCGTGGAGCTCTGGTGCGGAGAGCTTCCAACACGGGCGGCGCCGACCGTTATCGCGGAGTCCTGGGGCGCCTTGCAGAGGGTCTACAGCAGCAGTCTCCACCCGGTGCGGCCTGCGGACTTTGGAAGCCGCCAACTCCGGTAGGAGGGGGCCGTCTCTGGTGTCCACGCCGCTGAGGACGTCCCGCAGCCCCAACGTCGGACTTGTATCACCCCGGCGAGCGGTCCTGGACATCGGACCGCCCGTAGCTGCAACTGCGGAGGGCTTGGGGAGGCCCTGACCACGAGGAACAGTGGAGGAAGAGACTGACTTTGGTGCCTTCCCACACAGTGGGAAACTTTGATTCTGCTGTGTGGGGATGTTTTATGTCAAATTCTATAGTGTGTTGTGTTCTTTATTTTTATTGTATGGCTGTATGGGAATTTCATTTCACTGTGCCATCTGGCACATGTGACAATTAAATGTATCTTGTATCTTGTATTTTTGTAATTTCCTGTTGTTGCATTGCATTTACAAAATTTGGATTTGTATTCATGATATATTTTGGAATTTTGCATTTCCTTGTATAAATAATGTGTGGACTACAATCACTTGCTTATAGAAACATAGAATATAGGTGCAGGAGTAGGCCATTCGGCCATTCGAGCCTGCACCGCCATTCAATATGATCATGGCTGATCATCCAACTCAGTATCCTGTACCTGCCTTCTCTCCATACCCAGATTCCTTTAGCCACAAGGGCCACATCTAACTCCCTCTTAAATATGGCCAATGAACTGGCCTCAACTACCTTCTGTGGCAGAGAATTCCAGTGATTCACCACTCTCTGTGTGAAAAATGTTTTTCTCATCTCGGTCCTAAAAGACGTCCCCCTTATCCTTAAACTGTGACCCCTTGAACTGGACTTCCCCAACATCAGGAACAATCTTCCTGCATCTAGCCTGTCCAACCCCTTAAGAATTTTGTAAGTTTCTATAAGATCCCCCCTCAATCTTCTAAATTCTAGCGAGTACAAGCCGAGTCTATCCAGCCTTTCTTCATATGAAAGTCCTGACATCCCAGTAATCAGTCTGATGAACCTTCTCTGTACTCCCTCTATGGCAAGAATGTCTTTCCTCAGATTAGGAGACCAAAACTGTACGCAATACTCCAGGTGTGGTCTCACAAAGACCCTGTACAACTGCAGTAGAACCTCCCTGCTCCTATACTCAAATCCTTTTGCTATGAATGCTAATTTCAATTATGATTTCAATTTCAAAAATATTTCATGAAAATGCTTTTCCTGTGCTTAACTTAATTTGTCTGTTATATTTTGCCTCTGAATTTCTCATGTTTTATTATTTGTTATTGGCATTGCTAATTTTTAGTTGATGGGTTGTGCATATTGAGGCCGAGAAATGTTTATTTGTGTAATGTGACTGGTTCACTACTTGAAAAAATACATTCTCCTCTAAGTAAACGTGGGACGTTTATGGCATTCATGACTTTCTTCCTGTCCTGTGCAGTGATGAGCATTGGTGGGCCACTAATGTAAAAGCAACCCTAGAAAAGATGGGCATCCTGTTTGTTCCAAGATAAAGGGGATTGGTCTGAGCAGGACCCAAGCTCTTGGAGTCAGCTGCTCATCATAACACCTTACCTTGTGGGCAGCATTGACCACCAATTCTAAACTCCTCTGCTCCAACGTATCACTACTCACCCACAGTCATCAGAGAGCTATTGGCCCTCACTGAGGCCTGAATTGATCCTTGGTTTTCACTTACGATACAATAAAACTTTCTTCATCCCCGGAGGGAAATTGGTCTGCCAACAGTCACAACACACAAGGTGCACGAAAACTTGAAATTAAAAGTGCAAATACAAAGAAAAAGACAAGCGACTGTTGGCTGGCTGCCGTGTGCACAACGCCTTAAACGGAACGAACGAACAAACAAATGTAGGCTTATCCCCCGAGCAGAGAATTATAAAAGTAGAGTATTCCCCCACACTGCTCTACCACCATCCCACATGGCAGTCCCCCATCGCCGGATCCCCATTGTTCTTCACGGCAGTCCCCCCACGCCCGGTCCTAATTGTCTCGCCCTACCCTGCCCCCCCCCACCCCACTATCATTGAACGGTGATGGCGGGTTGATCGTGAGGCACCACTGCCGCTGAGGATCACGCTGCCGCTGAGGCTCCCATCAGCGCCGAAGCTCCCGTTGCTGCTGAGGCTTCCATCACCGCCGCTGCTGAGACTCCCTCAGCCCAGGCAGACCTCGCCATCCGGCTTCACCTCGATCCCCTGGGAGGCCTGTGGGGCGAGTCTAGCACGTTCCGGTTGGCGGCGCGGTTGTTCGGTGGGTGGATTAGGCCCGCGTGGCTCCTAGGGTCACTCCCACCTCGCGTGTGCGGTCTCCAGGACACTTCCCATTTTCCCAGTACTACTAGCAAATCAGACTTGCATCCCAGATACAAAGAAATGCAGATGCTGGTTTATATCAAAAATGGACACACTGCTAGAGTAATGGTGGTGCAGCGGTAGAGTTGCTGTCTTACAGTGCCAAGGAACCGGGTTCGATCCTGACTACAGGTGCTTGTCTGTACAGAGTTTGTACGTTCTCCCCATTACCTGCGTGGATTTTTTCCGGGATCTCAGGTGTCCTCCCACACTCCAAATACGCACTGGTTTGTAGGTTAATTGGCTAGGTATAATTGTAAATTGTCCCTAGTGTGTCGGATAGTGTTAATGCACAGGGATTGCTGGTTGGCGCAGACTGGGTGGGCCAAAGTGGTGCATCTCTAAATCAAACTGAACTAACTCAGTGGAAAAGGATGGGTGAAGTTTCAGGTTTGGACCCTTCTTTAGACTGATTGTAGGGGGTGGATCTGGAAACAAGAAAAGACCACGACAAATCTGAAAATGGGTCGTTACCCGAAACATCAACCATCCTTTCATTCCAGATACCATCTGACCTGCTGAGTTAATCCTGCACATTGTGTCTGTCTACCCTATTTTTCCCCCCCTCAATATGAGAATTCATTGTGGGAAAGCCTTTGAGTATGTTAAAATACACGAGGTCAATTACGTAGGTTTTCCAGAGTGACTGAATTTTGCAGCAGTGGCCTTGTAATTAAAAAAAATGCATTGGCTTCCATGCATTCCACATTAATGCACTTCTCAAAAGTCACTGAATATTTCAATACTGTTTTCTCCAAAGTCCGATTCACTATGATGCAGTTATTAATGGTGACCAATTATTCTGCAGGCACTGAGCTGCCAGAGGTCTTCTACAGGTAAGTATTCGGTGGCTGATTTCACTGAGCAGCTGGCTCAGTATGAACAGCTAGTATGGCAGCTCATAGAACAAATTGAGGACAAAGAGACCCAGCTTCACATGAGGGATCAACACCTTAAGGTAACATCAATTCCAGTTGAATATTTGTTACCTTCACTGAGTGAGCTATTACACTGATCTGTGTACTTTGCGTTTGCATTTCTGCAATTGGATTTCACTTTAAAGCCTGAAAATTCAGTCCAAAATATCGCAAGTTTTCTTTTTAACAATAACAATTAACAATGCCTCTTATTTTCTAAAGCAAAGACTATTGTTAAACCGTTTCACGTCGTGTGTCGGATCTTTTCAAGGAAATTGAAAGGATGCCGCCATACTTGGTTTAGAAGGTTGTACTTCAAAATAGACTACAAAATGTTATTTAAAAGTCCTACTCAAATGATTTAAGCAGAAAGTCATGCCTGATGCTTCAAGTACAATACTGAGAGAATGCTGCACCTGAAGTGCCAACTTTCAAATGAAATACAATACATACAATACAATTCAATTTATTGTCATTTGGACCCCTTGAGGTCCAAACGAAATGTCGTTTCTGCAGCCATACATTACAAACAAATAGACCCAAGACACAACATAATTTACATAAACATCCATCACATTGCTGTGATGGAAGGCCAAAAAAAATTATCTCTCCACTGCACTCTCCCCCCCCCGATGTCAGAGTTAAAGTCAAAGCCCCCGGCTGGCGATGGCGAATTGTCCCGCGGCCATTAAAACCACGCCGGGTGATGCAAGGTCGCACACCAGGTTCTTGATGTTAGAGCCCCCGGCGTGCGCTCGCAGAGTCCCGCGGCCATTCCAAGCCGCGCGGGGCGATGATGTAAGGCCCCGCTCCAGGAGCTCTTCAACCCCGCAACTCGGGCGGGAGAAGTCGCCATTGCGGGAGCCCTGAAAAGCGGTCTCCCTCCAGGGACCCGCGGGCTCCCGGTGCCGCCGTCCGCCAGACCCGCAGTTGCAGCCTCCGAAGCTCCGGAGGTCGGGCCGCAGCAGCGCTCCACCACCGCTCCACCCGCTCTGGACTCGGCCAGCTCCGCGACGGTGAGGTGAGTAGTCGGCACCACAGCCCCCGGTCTTCCTGTTGGAGGCCGCTCCTCGTTGCAGCCCCAACGACAACGGAGACCCGACAAAGAAAAGGTCGGGTCTCCCGTGCAGGGAGAGATTTAAAAGTTACCCCCTCCCCACCCCCACACATATACCCCAACAAAAAATAACAAAAACTACATAAAAACATAGACATAAAATAATAAAAACGCAGACGGACTGCAGAGGCCGCTGCTGACGAGAGTTGCGCCGCCCACCGAATGTTAAATTAAATCGTGTTTGGTGTCTCAGGTGGATGTGAAATATTTTAATTTGACATATTTTAGAGAAAGAAATGTGTTTTCCAGGGTGACTTTTCCAATCTTTACCCCAAAACACCCTTCAAGTAGTTAATCCACCACATTAATACATTATCACATATTTGCTATTTTCAAATTAGTTACATGGTTTACGACATTCCAATATTAATTGAACAATAAAGGTCCCTTATAAGCAACGTTGGCTGCAAACAAATTTTAGACACTCGGAGGAAGTCATTGTTTTCTGTTTAAATCCAGTAATGATTCTTCGGACCTTGACCATGAGAGTTTGCTTTGCCGCTGAATCATTTTGGGGCTTGATTCCAAATACAGGCTGTGAGGTTTGCTAAATTTGCAATGCAATTGCAGCCATGTCTGGATTACTGCATTAATTTAGTGAAGTTGGCATCTCCGAAGGTGGCCAGATCATCAGGTCCGGCAGAAATGTTTCCCAGCCAGTTAAAAGAAGCAAGGGTGGGAAGAGCTGAGGTTATGACTAAATGTTTTCAGTCTTCCCTTGCCAAAGGAATGGTGCCAGAAAATTGCTCAAATTGTCGAGGAGTGCTTCCTGTTATTATATATTATAGCAAAGATGAAATTGAACAGGAGAAGATGCAGATGGGATTTAGTTTAGTTAATTGTCACATGTATCGAGTAAACTATTAAAGAATACAAGTTTCTGACACATTTTGAGAGGTTGGGTAAGGAGGCACTATGTTGGGTGGAACGCTGGCGCAGCGGTAGAGTTGCTGCCTTGCAGACTTGCAGCGCCAGAGACCCGGGTTCCATCCCAATTACGGGTGCTGTCTGTACGTTCTCCCCTTGACTGTGTGAGTTTTGCTTTTGTTTGTTTTTAGTCTGTTTTATTTGTATGTGTTAGCGCATCTTTAGTTTCGTATTATGTGGGGGTGTGGGGGGAGGGGGGGATGGGGAAACGAGAAACATTTTTTTATCTCATCCCTCGATGGAGGTGCGACTTTTTCCGTATTGCATCTCCGCCGGCATTGTGGCCAAACATCGTGGAGCTGGAGGTAGCTTTGTTAGGGATAAACGTCGGGAGCTCCAACTGCAGGAGCTTTGATCGCCAACTGCAGGAGCTGCGATCGCCCCGACTGCGAGTGTTTCGATTGCCCCGGCCCTGGGAGAAAACGAGGAAAATGGAAGTTTGCCTTCCATCACAGTGGGGAATATGTGGTCGCCGAAAAACACGATGGAGGACCTGCCTGCCCTGGTGGGGAGTCGGAGGGATTTCCATGAGTGCAGTGATCCTGGAGTCTGGTTCGAGTGTGGACGGCTTTCTGACTTTGGGCGGACAGGGACTGCAGAGAGTACAGCGGTCGGTGAAGGAGCATGTGTGTGGCCCGGATATTAAACTGATGGCTGTGGGTCTCCACTTATCCTGTGTGCCCTAGAGATTCTCACACGCCGCTGTGATGGCTATTTATGTTTAATCTTCATGTCGTTTTGTAACTTGTTGCTTTTTTGGTATGACTGTGTGGTAAATCAAATTTCACTGTACCTCAGTACACCTGACAATAAAGGACCATTAAACCATTGAATGCAAATAAATGATTTCATCTCCTGATTTCATTAATGATAATTTTAATTTTAATGTCTTAATACCAAGGCGGAATAGAAGACCTAACTATTGGTGCACCTGAATTACAAATGTTGCGTGTGTGTGATTTCCATTCTATGTTGCCCAGTTTTTATTCCTCAGTTGCTGGAAGACTTGAAGGAAAAACTCTGTGAAAAGGAAGAGGAACTGCTGGAAACGACACATCTTGTGGAAGTACTGCAGAACAAGCTCGAAAGGAAAAATTGTGTACTAGTGGTAAGGAAATCATTGTTTGCTGCTGTGGGAGACCCGGGGGAAGAAGAGCTCCAACTGCCGGCCCGCGGCCTACTTCTACCGCGGGCGCGGTGGGGACTTGCCATCAGGAGCGGGGTCTCTCGCTGGGGATCCCTGGAGAGCTCTGACCACCGGCCCTGCAGTCTGCGGTGCTTCTGGCTGCGGCGCGAACTTTAAATCTCCGACCGCCGGCCTACACCAGCCTGAAGCCGCGTTCTCCGCTGGAGATGCACCGATTCAGGACTTACCTGGACTTTTTACCTTGTTTCCACATTTGGACGCCCGCAGCGGCGACTGTGGAGGGTTGAGGTCCCGACCACGGGGGAAAATGGAGGAGGACTGGCCAATTTTTGTGCCTTCCACCACAGTGATGAATGCTGTGGTGGATGTTTGTGTTACATTTTTTGTGTGTTTTTGTGTGTTCTTTATCATTGTACTGCTGCTGGCAAATTCATTTCACTTGCACTTTATGTGCATTGTGACGAATAAAAATGATTGTGATTGTGAGATCTCTGCAACAAGCTAAGGGATTCTGTTATAACTGGCAGTGAAATAAAAATAGCAGGGAGCCTCTAATCTGTAAATATGAAAAAAATTGAAGATTTTCTTTTGTATAAATCTTCCCATTCTTTTTTTCTAAATCAACCCATCAACCCTTTTGTGATCTGTTATAGTGCAGAATTACAGTTTTTGTGGAGCCTTGCAGCATTGTCATTCGTGTTATGACAGGTTGTTGGCATTGCTGATCTGTGCCACCAATTTTTCTCAGCCGTGACCAAGATCAGAAGAGATCTGCTGTTTAAGATGCCAACAGCACATGAACTCTTGATTATAATGCAACAGTGTCACTATTGACTATATTGTTCTTCATTTTCCCATCCACTAGTGGGAGAGTCTAGGACTAGAGGTCATAGCCTCAGAATTAAAGGATGGCCTTTAGGAAGGAGATGAGGAGGAATTTCTTTAGTCAGAGGATGGTGAATCTGTGGAATTCATTGCCACAGAAGGCTGTGTAGGACGTCAGTGGATATTTTTAAGGCAGAGATAGATACATGATTAGTACGGTGTCAGAGATGAAGGGTAAACAGGGAGAGATAGATGATTGGATGGCGCAGGAGACTTGATGGGCCAAATAGCCTAATTCTGCTTCCATCACGTGACCTTTTGATAACTGTTTTAATTTTGATGACTACTTGACAATTCCATTTTGACAGGTTCAACTTTTCTTGCTTATCTGTTTGGCTTATTCATTTCATTCATTTAATGTTACTTTAGAAAGCTGCATTATTTTAAGCTTATGGGACTGTCCCACAGGTGGCTTTTTAAGCGACTGCAGGAGACTATGCAGTCGCCACATGTTCGCAGGTGATTGTTGGAGAGTCGCCTTCATGGACGTGAGGAGTTCCCGCATTCTGAGAACGCGGCCTCCTTATGGTCCCCGCAAATTTTTCAACATGGAGTGTCGAGAATTCCCGTGCCATAGGTCCTAATGGGTTGCCAGGAGGTCGAAGGTTCTCGTAAGTTATAGCTGGTGTAGACTGGTGAATTTCATTGGCTCATTGGGAAAAAAAACGTAAACAGTAGTTTTCAGAACCAAGGAAAACCGACCGGTAATGTTAATGTCCGCCGAGCTTCACAGCCATGGATCTCTGGCTTCTTAAAAGTTGTTTCCACTCCTTTTTCCCCCTTCTCCCCCTCTTTTAAAGGACTTACTGTCCACTGTGCTTTGACCGTCTTAATTACAGCGCCAACCTTCCTGTTCATCGTGGTGTTTGTCTATCACCTTGGCTTTGCATCAAGAGAATTTCACTCAGGGAGCGCCACCCCTGCTTGCCCCGTCTCCCGCCTGCATAATGGGCTGGTGAAGGAAGCGTTGTGTGTGTGTGTTCCACTCTGACAGCCGCCGTTCCAGTTGCCGGTTTTTCAGGCGACTGCCGACAACTTGACAGACGCCTGACAAATCGCCTAAGTGGAACAGGCCCATTAGGCTCCCCAAAGTCTCTTTAGTTTAATTTGGCTACTTTTTAATTTTTTAGGAGTTGGTTGAAGATATGAGGCATGTTGAGATGGAAAATGAAAATCTCGACAACAAGCTTCTGGCTGAAGACTACGCCACGCATATCAAGGTCCAAGATCTGACAGAAAGTCACAAGGCAGATTTATAAATTCTCAAAGGTAAACACAGCACTCAGCTCCGTAAAATTAGGGAGAAACATGCACAAGAAACATCACAGAAAGATCAGTGCTGTTTACAACTTCACAAAGATCTCCAACTTTTAAGACCTCACGCCAAGTTCTGTGCACCACTTGCAGAACAGGCAACTGGTTCTTTAAATTATTTCACCGAACGGAAGATTAAAGAACTGGAAGGTAATTACTCAAAGTTGACCTGTTAATATTTTTGGCCATAAATGGCCCTACCGCAGATTTGTACATCTGTCGTCTCGTGGTAGGGAGTAGGTTTGCCTTAAAATATTCTAGCATTAGAGGAATGGAGTGGATTTTATGACAAAACATCACCTCATTTTTGTTTTGCCGTGTAATTATCTCGTCCCTGTAACCTCATGAGATTTTGTGTATGCAAATTGGTTGCTGTAATTCCCATATTTTATCACTGATCACACTTAAAAATATACTTCATTGGTTGGTAAATGGGTTGGTACATTCAGTGATCAGGAAAAGTAGCGTGTAATCTAAGTTTTTTTAATTTAGGTATTCTGGTCAGATTCCTTGATCTGAAGATAGTGATGTTTAAAGGATTCAATAAAATAATTCTTTGAGAAGCATTTGTGAGAGTCTGCCAAATGGCTGACAGGAACACACAGTAGTCATTTGAACAGATTCGTACAGATGCTTTTAAAAACATTCTCTTCTTGATTCCTTTAAACATCGCTTTCACTGAATTTTAATTTTGAGAGGATGCTGATAGTTAAAACATGACATCGTGAAGGGTGGCCTGGTGGTGCAGCAGTGGAGTTGCTGCCTTTCAGGCCAGAGACCTGGGTTTGATCCTGACTGTGGTGCTTGTCTGTACGGAGTTTGTATGTTCTCCCTGTGGGTTTTTGTCCAGGTGCTCCGGTATCCTCACACTCCAAAGACGTACAGGTTTGTAGGTTAATTGACTTGGGTTAATAGTAAATTATCCCTAGTGTGTGTAGGATAGTGTTAGTGTGCGAGGATCATTGGTCAGCACAGACACAGTAGGTCGAAGGGCAGTTTCCACGCTGTATCTCTAAATAAAATCATTTGAAGACATTTCACCATTCTCAATGCCCTTGCCGGAAATAGTACATCAACGTATTTTAATTTCAAATAGCTTTTAATAAGAAGACCACAGAGCAACCAGGACACTTCATTAACTCCATGAATGTCTTATCTCTGTGAGTCTTGAGCTGTGTTTGTATGACAGTTTACAGAAGAGAGGGTGAAACCAGGGACAAGATACAATGATGGTGTAGAGAGACTATATTCAGCAGCAGAAGAGGATATTTAATTGGAGTAATTTAAAATAAATAAGGGTTTTAATGCATCAGTCTGAAGAAGGGTTTCGGCCCGAAACGTTGCCTATTTCCTTTGCTCCACAGATGCTGCTGCACCCACTGAGTGCAGCACCTTTGTCTACCTTTGATTTTCCAGCATCTGCAGTTCCTTCTTGAACACATGATTTTCACTGATTGCCATTAAGTGCGGTGGAAAAAATTGCAAATTGTGGAGGTGTTTTTTTTGCAACAAATATCAGATGGGTGTTTTTTCCTTTCTCTTTCTTAAAGAACAAGTGAGGCTTATGTCACAAGAGACTGAAAAATCAGAGGACAGCTTCATGACAATGGAAGCTTCGTTTAAATTGAAAATCAAGCAGCTTCAAGAGGAGCTGGACAATGTACAGGTACCTCAAATGAAAATCCCTTGCGCCTGGTGACGATTAACTGAATATTAATCTGTTTGCCATTTACTAAGAATGAAATGACTTTATCTTATAAAAAAAGGAAAATTGATGGTATGTTATTCCGTGAGTTGTTGAAGCATTATGGGAACCAATTTTTTTATTTTTTTTACAGTTAGTTATGTACATTGTAGATTTATAATCTGGGCTCAACTGTATGAAGGAGTGCTTCCCTACATTTCACAGCTCACTCCATTCCATGTAGAACACCTTTCTGAAGAGTAAATGACATGGGATAGATGTGAGCCTGCAGGAAAATTCAATCGTGAAAGAGTTGTGGTAGAATGGAGATGTCGGCAGTAGCACATTAAAAGTATAATGCATGCTAAAATTATTTAGAGGGTCACACTGCTCAGTAACAGGCCCTTCAGCCCAACATGCCCAACATGCCCCATCTACACTAGTCTTACCTGCCTGTAGAGTCATAAAGCAAAATATTTAATCTAGAATTTGAATGGTGGCTATTTAACAGACCACTAGAAATCCCTTGGCTTTAACTGACACTAAACTTATTTCTACCCAGCTTGTATCGTCTCAGAAGCTACTGCTGGAGCTCAAAGACGCAGCGATTGACTATGAAGAGGAGAACGACCAGTTACACCTGATAGTGAACTGGCTACAATACGTCAAGGCACAAAATGGTGTGTGTATAGCATGACTTTAATTGGGTAAGAAGGAACTGGGGATGCTGGTTTACACCGAAGATATACACAAAATGCAGGTCAGGCAGCATCCCTGAAGAAAAGAATAGGTGATGTTTCAGATCAAGACCCTTCATCAGACTGAGAGTCAGGGAGGGGGAAATTAGAGGTATGGGGAGGTACAGAACAAAGTAGAGCCTGGAGGGTGGAGCTGACAATGGTCCATTGTTGGCTGGGGATGAGGTGATAATGAAGGAATATAAATGGTGAAATTAGCAAGAGGACTAGGGTGGGGGAGAGAGAGAATGGAAGGGTTATTTGGTTAGAGATCCTTCATTCTCTTGTGTAAGAAGGAACCGCGGTTGCTGGTTTAAACTGAAGATAGACACATAAACTTGGAATAAGTCAGTGGGACAGGCAGCATTTGTGGAGAGAAAGAATGGGTGACGTTTCAGGTCAGAGACCCTTCCTCATTCTCTTTATTTAAATGGTGATACGTGTTTTCTTACAGAGAAGCTTCAAACATTATTGGAAGGATATGAACAGCAACACCAGAACATACAAGTTACCAAGGGAGCAACTTCCCAGGTTGGGAGAATTTGTGATGCATTTAATTCCCCCACGCACAATCTTAATTCCAAGTGTGCGCATTCTGCACAGATTCAACAGTTTCAAGTATCCTGCTAATTAATATTACATTGTATTTTATGTTGCTTATTCAGATTATTTTTTTAAATGGGTCATTTAAGTAAATTTTTATTTAGCTCTTTTCAATCATCATCCTTACTTTTTGGCTTGATTCTTGCATCTGAGGGTGCTATTTGCTTCCACACCAGATGGTTTCTGTATGCATTACTACACACCTTGGACATGGAGAAAGTCTACTGAATTAGCTAGTGTGGTTGGGGAAGCAACAGAGTATTTCCAGACTTTATAATATGGTTGGGGAATTTTACCTATTAATATTATAGGGTCATAAGGAATAGTAGAATTAGGTCATTCGGCCCATCAAGTCTACCCCACCATTTAATCATGGCTGATCAATTACTCCCTCCAAACCCCATTCTCCTACCTTCCCCTCATAATCTCAGACACCTGTACTAATCAAGAATCTATCTATGCCTTAAAAATATCCACTGACTTGGCCTCTACCGCCATCTGTGGCAAAGAATTCCACAGATTCACCACCCTCTGGGTAAAGAAATTTTACCTCATCTCCTTCCAAAAAGAACGTCCTTTAGTCTAGACCTAAAGGGCAAAGCCTCAGGATAAGGATTGGCTTCAACGCTGCAATAGACAATAGGCAATAGGTGCAGGAGTGGGCCATTCGGCCCTGCAAGCCAGCACCGCCATTCAATGCGATCATGGCTGATTATCCCCAATCAGTAGCCCATTCCTGCTTTCTCCCTATATCCCGACTCTGCTATCTTTCAGAGCCCTATCTAGCTCTCTCTTGAAAGTATCCAGAGAACCGGCCACCACCGCCCTCTGAAGCAGAGACTTCCACAGATTCACAACTCTCTGTGAAAAAGTGTTTCCTCGTCTCCGTTCTAAATGGCTTACCCCTTATTCTTAAACTGTGGCCCCCTGGTTCTAGAATCCCCCAACATCGGGAACATGCTTCCTGCCTCTAGCTTGTCCAAGCCCTTAATAATCTTATCTGTTTCAATAAGAATCGCTCTCATCCTTCTAAACACCAGAGTATACAAGCCCAGCCGCTCCATTCTCTCAGCATATGAGTCCCGGCATCCTGGGAATTAACCTTGTAAACCTATGCTGCACTCCTTCAATAGCAAGAATGTCCTGCATACAATACTCCAGGTGTGGTCTCACTAGGGCCCTATACAACTGCAGAATGACCTCTTTGCTCCTGTACTCAACTCCTCTTGTTGTGGTCCAACATACCATTCGCTTTCTTCACTGCCTGCTGTACCTGCATACTTACTATCATTGACTGATGAACAAGGACCCCCGGATCCTGTTGTACTTCCCCTTTTCCCAACTAGACATAATTTAGATAATAATCACCCTTCCTGTTTTTGCTACCAGTGGATAACGGCACATTTGTCCACATTAAACTGCACCTGCCATGCATCTGCTCACACACCCAAACTGTCCAAGTCACCCTGCAAAGCATCCTCCTCACAGTTCACACTGCCACCCAGCTTTGTGTCATCTACAAATTTGCTAATGTTACTTTGATTCCCTTCATCTAAATCATTGATAATATCGGCACAGAGCCTTGCAGTACCCAACTAGTCACTACCTGCCATTCTGAAAGGGACCTGTCTGCCAACCAATTTTCTATCCATGTCAGCACTCTAGCCCTAATACCATGTGCCCTAATTTTGCCCACTAATCCCCCATGTGGGACCTATATGAAATGCTTTCTGAAAGTCCAGGTACACTACATCCACTGGCTCTCCCTTGTCCATTTTCCTAGTTACAGCCTCAAAAAATTACAGATTAGTCAAGCATGAAACCCTTCGTAAATCCATGCTAACTAGGACCGATCCTGTTACTGCTATCCAAATGTGCCGCTATTTCATCTTTTATAATTGACTCCAGCATCTTCCCCACCACCGATGTCAGGCTAACTGGTGTATAATTCCCTGTTTTGTCTCTCCCGCCTTTCTCAAAAAGTGGGATAACATTAGCTACCCTCCAATCCACAGGAACTGATCCTGAATCTATAAAACATTGGAAAATAATCACCAATGCGTCCTGATTTCTAGAGCTACTTTCTTAAGTACCCTGGGATGCAGACCATCAGGCCCTGGGGATCTACCCAACACCATTTCCTGCCTAATGTGGATTTCCTTCAGTTCCTCCGTCACCACATATCCTCTGGCCACGGGTACATCAGGAAGATTGTTTGTATCCTCCTCAGTGAAGACGGATCCAAAGTACTTGACATTTCTCCTCTGAGAGTTGAGAATCTTTTGAGTTCTTTACCCTCCGAAGCTGTGGAGAACCATTCAGTATATTCAAGGGTTAGCCAGCTAGAATTTTACACTGCGGGAAAATTGAGGGTTAAGGGGATTAAGTAAATATTTAGATCACAGATCAAATCAGCCATGATCACATGATAGAATGAATAAGGCTCAAGGGCTGATTTTTTAATGTAATAAAATTTCCAATTATCCAATTCTACAACTTGCAATTCTAATGACATGTACCAATATGTCTTGAAGGTGTACATTAAAAGGAACAAGTCAGTGCTTCATTGCCCATAGGTCCATTTATCTTAAAAGACAATTAAAATAATTTTACTTATATCTGAAAATCACTGAAATCATCAAATCATTTCCAGCAGAGAATAAAAAATGGTAAACTTTTTAAAACTATATTTTTCACCATGAAGTTCTATTTTTAATGCTGGTCGTCTTGCTGAATAACTCTAAAATTCAAATCAGCTTGCTATTTTGTTAATCAAATATGTCCGGGAGGTAAACATAGAGAATCATTACTCTTGTATCATGCTGAAGCGTTTCTGTTTCTTATGGCATCAAGCATCTAATTGGCCAGTCAGATGAGTGGATGATGTTGCTTTGTGTGTAATGTGTCTGTAGATAAGTGAATCTGAATCTGCAGAGGAACTGATGAAGTGGCAAGAAACGGTTTATAAGCCAACACCGAGCCATGGCAACGATGAGAGGACTGTCATGGAATTAAGGATGAAGCAAGTTGAGGAAAAAAGAGAAGGTAAGTTGTGGTGCTCTCTGGTTCTCACTTGGAATGAATCATACAGTTTACTTTGTTTTAATTTAAAATATTTATGAAGTGAATGACTTGATTTGATCTTGATGACTTGAAAGTCGAGTGCACCTCTATTTAGGGATCTGTTTGTTGTCCATATTTCAGTCGAGACAAAGGCACTTCACTAGCTAAATTGTGCTGTGACTTAATTGTTATTCACAGAACATACCCTGCACAGAAGTGTCAATGCGCAATTCCTGTGGAATATGATTTGCCATTGATCATTCCTACCTTCCTATGCACAATAGTGAATGTTTGGCCTACTTTGCATGAGGTCATAAATTATTGTCTTTAAACGTTCTTTGTTGCTTTGTGTAGATGTCTTTAGACGTGGTCCTTAATCCTTCACTAAGTCTTTATTAAGACACTACATCCACACGTCCCAGCACTGACCACAACTGGTCTACCACGTACTGGAACCAAGAGAGGGAGGGTGCATGCAGATACTACAGTTATACTACCTAAGGTGGGAGTGTCAAATGGTAATGAGGCAGCTACATATTTGGTTGCATGCATAACCACCTACATCCTTTCCCGTAGAATAAACAGCAGCAGGGTAATTATACAAGCCTGCAACATAGTAACAGCATCATTTAATCAAACAGCACAATATTAAGCAAAGTCGCCATACCGATCAGGGGGCCGGACAACTCTACCTGAGCGGGTCCGTACAGCACCCTCACCCTCACTCCCCTCCCCCAAAGAGAAAGGCAGAGGCGGAGAACAACGTGGGGACTGCGGATCAGACAGAAAAACAGGAGACTGGCCAGAAACCGGTGGACTGCTAGATGGCGACTGCCGAGGCGGATAAGAAGAAGAAGAAGAATCAGTAGGAGAAAGACGTGGAGGAGACGTGCCAGCCGGGGAGGCGAAACTCGGAGGCACCGTTAGAGGCACGGTAGGGGCACGAACAACAACAGGACTAGGCGGCACAATCCGAGGAGGAGAGTCGAGCCACGGAGAGGGAGGCTCCGGGAATGGAAGCGGGGGCGCAGGCTCCCGGACAGCTAACAGATGTTGGCGACTGCGACGGTACACAGTGCCCTCGTAGTCTACTAAATAGGAACGGGGTGAGTCCGCCACTCCTACTACAGTGGCAAGCTTGGAAAACCCGGTAGGTGACTGCAAACGGACAACCTGACCCGTCGTGAGGGGGGGGAAGGGGGCGGCAAGACTTGTCGTGGGACCGGCGCTGGATTTCGTGGCGTTGAGAAATACGGCGGTGGACCGTATCAGGGTGGCGTACCACCGGCACAAGCGACTGCTGAGCGATCGGCATTGGCGGCCGGAGGACACGGGACGTGAGCCGCTGAGCAGGTGAACCCAAAACACCGTCTCTAGACACATTTCTCAAATTTAACAGTCCCTGATAAAAATCGCAGTTTGACAAGCGAGACTGCTCTAGCAACTTCTTCGCGCTGCGCACAGCACGTTCAGCCAGTCCGTTACTCTGAGGGAATTCAGGGCTGCTAGTAAAGTGAGTAAAGTTCCATTTCGTAGCGAAGGCAGCAAATTAGGCGCTAGTAAATTGACGGCCGTTGTCAGTCTGGAGCTTGACCGGGGAACCAAAGACAGCAAAATGACGTCGCAGCTTGCCGATGACCATCTCCGATGTGATGGTGGGAAGGTCCACTTCAAACCAGGATGAATACGAGTCCACCAACACCAGGTAGTGCTTCCCACGCCACTCAAAAATATCTGCAGCCAGTGAAGACCAGGGCATGTCGGAGGCCGGCTGCTGCAACAGGGGCTGCCGCTGCTGGTGAGGGGCCATGGAGTTGCACTCGGAGCACGCCGCCACTCGAGCCTTGATATACTTGGCCATGGCAGGCCAATAGTACTGCCCTTGAGCATGAGCAACGGTAGCGTCAGCACCCGGATGCCCCAAATGAGCAGCATAGTAGTAAGCATCATAGAGTGAGGCAGGGATCACCACCTTGTGACCTTTCATGACGATACCCTCCGAACCACAAGCTCATCCCGAACCAGGAAGAAGGGCTGCACGCCAGCAGGCAGAGAGGCAGGCTTGCGGGGCCACCCGCGCAGAATGACAGCAGACACCTGTTGCAAGTCAGGGTCGGCAGCAGTGTGCTCGAGCAGGCACCGCAGCGGCGCACTGAGCTCACTTAGACATGGAACAAATTTACCCAGATAATTTACCATACCGAGAATCCGCTGCAGGCCAGCAACATCAACAGGTGCAGGGAACTCGGAGATGGCAGCAGTTTTTGTTGGGTCAGGCTTCAGGCCACGAGAGGTAAAGATGTGGCCGACATACGACACTTCAGACAACCGGAACCTACACTTGGACGGGTTCAGCTTGAGGTTTATCTGGCGAGCCCGGTCGAGGACCCATCGGAGATTTCGGTCGTGTTCCGTGACTTCCCGACCATACACGAGGATATCATCGACAATGATGGAACATGGCAGCCCGGCAAACAATTGCTCCATGGAGCGCTGGAAGACTTCGCTCGCCGAGCTTATCCCAAAAGGCATTCTTAAAAACTTGTACCTCCCAAATGGCGTTGCAAAAGCTGTCAAGTCAGTTGACTCCCTGTGAAGTGGAACCTGCCAAAAGGAACTCCTAGCATCGAGAACTGAGAATACGGTGGCTTGACCAACCTGGGCCGCAACATCCTCAACAGTCCGCATAGGGTAGTGGGGCCGCTTAATGGCAGTGTTCAAGTCCTTCGGGTTGATGCAGACCCGTATTTCATTCTTCCCTTTTTTTATAGTAGCAACCATCGTAGACACCCAGCTAGTGGGCTTACTGATAGCTTCTAGCACCCCCAAGTTTACCATGTTGTCCAGCATTGCTTTAACTTTGTCTTTCATCGAGAAAGAGACCCTATGAGGCGGACGGCACACAGGAGTTATGGAGGAGTCAGTAGTAATTTTATATACAAGCGGCAGCTTACCGAGCTGATCATCGAAGAGGTCAGGGTATTCAGAGACAGGGTCCAGCACCACCCTCACCTCATGGACTGTGCTGTCGGAAGCAACCAGACCCAGATCCTGGCATGCTTGATTGCTCAGCAGAGGCACACAATCACAATCCAACACAAAAAAAGACAGGTCACGAGATGTTTTCTGTAGCTTGCAGTGGAAGGTTACCCTCCCCACAGGTGTCAGCTCCTCCCCTCCGTACGCTCAGAGCACAGAGCGGTCTGCAGTCAAACTTTCATTAGACCTTATCTGGTGGAAGAGTGATGTTGATATTACGCTGACCTTGGCACCAGTGTCCAATTTCACAGTGAAGGTCTTGTCATTAACAGTAACAAGCACCGATGGGTCGGGGAGTCGAGTCTGGTTGTGCAGCAGAGCGTAAACACTGGCATCCCCCATAGAGATGCTGGAGTCTGACTCGGGGGCTGACTCCTCAATGTACTGAGAATCAAGGACACTTTCAATCCTCTGGAGATTGTGTAACACCTGGCGAGGAGGCTGAGCGACGTTCCCATGGGAACGACAGACCGCTGCAAAGTGGTTCTGTTTGCTGCAATAGTTGCAGGCTTTTCCATAAGCAGGGCACAGAGACTGTGGCAAATGTCCATACCCACAATTGGGGCACTTCCTGGCACTCTGAGGGCGAGGGGCAGGAGCTGGGCGAGGCTGTGGTTTAAAACTGTTCGGTGGCCGCCGCGGCACAGACAGAGCAGCCACGCTAACGGCACGGTTCCCAGATCCTCTCTCCCCACGAAACACAGTAACAACCTCAGCAATGCGACAAGCATGCACAGCTTCGTTCAACGTGAGGTCAGGCCTCCGTAATAAATCAGCCCGCAACTTCTGGTCTAACATGCCAGTAACTAACATGTCCCGCGTGAGCTGGTCACACAACTCACCAAAACGACAGCGCTGAGCTAGATAGCGGAGGTCGGCAATGAAACATTCCACAGGTTCCTCAGGCTGTTGCTTGCGAGAGAAAAACCGAGCCCGCTCCAAAATGCGGTTCGAGGGAAGGTCACAAATTTCAGTAAACTTCCTCAACAGACACACCGGGTCGTCAGGAGACTCGGCTGGCTCAGCAATCTGGTCATCTTCGCCCAGGACCGCTGGACTGTACACAAACGACTTAGCCCGCCTCATGGCATCAGGCCCAGCAAGGTTCAATAGCAGCAATGCTTTGACAGCAGCAGGGTCATTACGGTGTGCAATATTCACATAATGGGTGTAGTCCATGACGAACGTGTCCCATCGCTCCGCGATGTCGGCGTCAAAGACTAACGGGGAAAGCTTGCGACAAGACGAAGCCATCACTCCACACACACTCAAAAGGCAAAATCAAACCCGATATACGAGAGGCGCAGATTAAATGCTTCCGACACCATGTAGATGTCTTTAGACGTGGTCCTTAATCCTTCACTAAGTCTTTATTAAGACACTACATCCACACGTCCCAGCACTGACCACAACTGGTCTACCACGTACTGGAACCAAGAGAGGGAGGGTGCATGCAGATACTACAGTTATACTACCTAAGGTGGGAGTGTCAAATGGTAATGAGGCAGCTACATATTTGGTTGCATGCATAACCACCTACACTTTGTATGTTGAGTCAAATTTCATTTGAATATAACATCCTTTGCAAATCACAAAACAGACGGGAAAATTATTTTTGCCACAATCATTTCACTTTTAATATTTGCTAATGAGTTAGTTGGCAAATGCATTAGCATATAGTTTACATCCCACCCTCCCCAGAACTGATATTTGGTTTATTTTTACGCCCAAGTATTCCTGTCCCTCGTTGAAGTAAAAAATTATCTTGCCATTGACAAGCTAATGATTGCTGTGTGTCTTGCCTGTTTGTGTCTATAAGCCAGTGACATTTCTTCCGAGTGTTTTCCCCAAGGTAGGTTAATCGTAGAGACAGAATATTTATGAAGATAGATGTGCTGATATTAATACCTCAGATTTTGAGGTTGTTGGAATGTTTAAATGTTTTTAATTATTATATTATGAACGTGGGAACTTTGGATTTTTGACTTGACTCTGGAAATCATGAAGTTGTCCCATGGTTTTGAATACTGATACAAACTATGCTGCTTTGCAGCCTTCTCCACAACAATCCAGGGAAATCTACTTGAATGGATGAAATTTCCTGGATTTACAAACTGGTTACATCTGCTATCCATAATCTGATGGCCCCTAAAATTAAATATTTGGATGATTTCTTGCATAAATATAATCATAAACATAATACAATCCACTTTAAAATAATTTTAATTAAAATATTTCTGTATTTCATCGGATCTGATACTTATTTAGTTTTGATCTGATACTTATTTAGTTCTAATTAAAATATGTAAATGCTGATTAAACATATCGCACAATGCGAGACTAATTCGACCAACGAAAGTGTTGTCCGATCGTAAGCAGCAAGGGAGTTGAATGTGTTCTTTGGTGTTTGGAGGAATTAGGGGTGATCTTATTCAAAATTCTAAACATCTCAATGGAGCCTGACCGTGAAGATGTTGACATGTTTCCATTTGTGCCTACATGTGGATAGACACAAAATACTGGAGTAACTCAGCGGGTCAGAGCAGCATGTCTGGAGAAAAGGAATAGGGGATGTTTTGGGTTGGAACCCTAGATACAAGATAAAGGGACACTGAGATGTGTAGGAATTTCCCATTGCGAAGGGTGTTGAATCTCTGGAATTCTGTACCTTGAAAATTAGGTTGGGCTGAATTTTCTCCCCTTGTTGCATCCATTTGTTCAGAACAAATGTTGCTTGTTAGCTGCTACAAGCTTTCTTTTATTTGTGAATCGCTTTAGTCCTTGGTTCTTTTACACCCTTAAGCCTCTCATGGCTGCTTATAATTACTTACAGCAATGCTGAATTGTTTCTGTAATTAATGATGACAACAGATGGTTCAAAATATTTTGTCTAGTATGATGATGTAATTAGAATCAGAGTTGTGCAGCACAGGAATGGGCCTTTCATCTCACCAGGTCCATGCTGATTTTTGTTTCCCATCTACACTTATCTCATTTGCCTGCATTATATATGTCTCCTTCTATGCTTTTCCTATTACGTGTTTGTCTAAAATTACTTTTAAAATGTTTTAATTGCATTTGATTCTGCCTCCTTTGGCAGCAAGTTCCTGATCCAAAGCCCTCTTGGTGGAGAGAAATAAACTATCCCTCAGATCGCCTTTACAACTCCCTCTTCTTACCTTAAACTTTTGTTCTCTTGTTTTGTAACTCTACCATGGAAAAAAGATTTTGGCTATCTACCCTGCCTCACATAATCTTACATACTTCTATCAGTCACTCCTTAACTTTCTCACTCCGGGGAAAAAGAGCCCCATTCATCCAGTTTCTTCCATAACTAAAGTTCTCCAATCCAGGCAACATCCTTGTGAATTTTCTCTCCATTTTCTCCAAATCTATCGCTGATCAGACTGTAGAAGAGGCCCAACCTGAAACGCCCCCTTTCCATGTTACCGGAGATGCTGTGTTACTCCAGCACTTTGTGTCTGTTTTTGTAAACCAGCCTCTGCAGTTCATACATAGTGTGCTGACAGGAACTGCACACAACCCTTCAAGTGTGGCCTAACTCGTGTTTTGTAAAGTTGCAATAAAACATCCCAGCTATTATATTCTATACCTACACCTACGACGGCAAACATGCCATATGCTTTCTTCACCAGTCTGTTGCCCTGCTAAATTTTGAGAACTTTGGACTTGGACCTCAAAGTCTCTATTCATCAACATTCATCAGTGCCCTGACCCAAGTCCTACAACCATTTTTATTTCCCAAATTCTATCTGCCTGTGCTCCGGCCAACTTTCCATCTCATCTATATCCTGCTGTAACCTTGGACAAATCTCCTCGCTCTCCATAACCACCAATTTTCATGTCGTCTGCAAGCTTATATCCTACATTGTGATCCAAGCTGTTATCACCAAACAACGGAAGTCTCAGCTGTGATCCCTGTGGTACCACAATAATCACATATTTCCCATCAGAAAAACATCCTTCCATCACTGCCTCTTATTTAATTCCAACTGGCTAGCCCACCTTGCATTGCATGTGCCCAAATCTTCTGCACTCACCTACCATGTTGGGACCTGATGAAATGAATGCCCTAGTAATGTACTAAAATGATTAGTAGAATCCAGTTAAAGTTACTGCTCATTTTCCAAAATTGTTATAAACCCCAACTATAATATACTTTCATTGAATACTTTAGTTAATTCAGTAATCTAATCATTTTATAACATTTAGCTCTGCATTAAACATACAGTTAAATTTCCAATTACATACTTTAGAGTGAGTTTTTATGAATACGCAAGTTTCACTGAAAGACTAGAAGGTTTATTTAACACAGGCAAGTGAGGTTAAAATAGATGGCATGATAGTCGGCACAGACACATTGGATGGAAAAGGGCATGTTTCTGTGCTGTACAACTCTTTGGACTATTTAGTAGTGAAAGGGAACTGTTTTAACCCATAGTTTATTCCATCCATTACCTGATGTAAGTAAAATGAACCAAACTTCCTGATAACTTTTCAATGCGAAGGGATTTATTTTTTCCCCTATATTTACATTGGTAATTGCAAAGGTAGAACACTTACCTTTTTGTCCAAATGGCCACGACACAGGCTTCACTCAGTTTATAAATGGATTTGCAGGTTAAATGACAAATCTGCCTCTCCTGATAAAATACTGAAATAATATCAATACATAAATCTGTATTGGTATTAGTTGTCTCTGGAATACCAGTGATGTCAATTTAGCTTTGTTACTGCAAGCTTTTAAAATTTAAAGCGAGCCAGCCAGCTGCAAGGTGTTTTAGCCCAGTCAGAAACTAACACCTTAACTTGGGGAAACCACAAGGTAGCGATGGTCACCAGGGTCCAATCAGTCCATATTGTGTCTGTGTTCATGCTGTCTTTCTGAATGACGTGTCCTCCTGTGGCACAAAACGGATTGAGGATGACTGGTTCTTTCCCGACTGCTCTGATCCAGATTTGATCTCAGAACTGCAGGAGCTGGAGGAGGAACTGGGGGATCTTCATAGACGAGGACAGGATCAAGGATGGACAAAGCAGACCACAGCTGGCCAAAAGCTTATGGTATGTGCTCAGTCTGACACTTTCAGTTTAAACTTTGATTTTATGTGGAAATTTAATGCTTCAGTTCACTCAACATTTTACACTGTTATTAATTTTAAGCTTTGCCAAGGTGAATAAAATATTTTTCTGTTTTTGGGGTGGGGGGGGGGGGGGGGGGGGGGGGGCAGCACAGCAGCACAGTGGCACGGTGGTAGAGTTGCTGCCTCACAGCACCAGACTCCCAGATTCGATCCTGACCAGCTGTCTGTACCGAGTTTGTACGTTCTCCCCGTGGGTTTTCTCCGGGTGCTACCGATTCCTCCAACAATCCAAAGGCGTACAGGTTTGCAGGTTAATTGGCTTTGGTAAAAATTGTAAATTGTCCTAGTGTGCAGGATAGTGTCCGGAGTGATCGCTGGTTGGCCTGGACTCATTGGGCCGAAGGGCCTGTTTCGCTGCTGCATCTCGAAAGTCTAAAGCCTTCATTCGTTTTGAGAAGGTAAATATATACTGAGATTTGCTAAACTGAAAAAGCCTTCAACCCAATTTTCAGTGCCATTATAAGTTGAGATGGATAAGATGAGGCAAATAGTTGAGACGGCAAGAAAAGAGAAACAGGAGGTGATGTTCAAGCTCTGCGATGTAGAAGCCAAACGACAAAGCATGGAGAGGCAGCTTGAGGAAGCTGGTGCCGAAAATGAAAAAATAAAGAACAAAATGAGAAAGTTTACAAAATCCAAGCAGCAGCGAGTTCAGGCGCTTGAGGAAGAGATTGAAAGAATTAGCAGCGAGTTACAAACTACTACCACAAAGCAGAGTCATGCAAGCGAATTGTCTACCCAGAACAATCAGCTCCAGGAGGAAAGCAAATCACTGAAGCAAACTTATCACGCTTAAAGGAGAGTTTGACAAAACCCAAAAAGAGGGGGAGCTTCTGCTGAATGAATCCATATCCATCATATAGGAATTGCAGAGTGAGGATGATTCTTATCAGGCTGATTTTAATGAACTACTGTCATTCAATCCCAATCCCTGGAGGACAAGCCTCTGCTGAAGGAAGGAAAGGTTAGCACTACAGGGCAAGTAGGACCATTGTTGTCTCAGAAGCTTAGACAATTAGAGTTGCACCGCACCACCGAGACACATGAAAATAACAATATAATTTCACTGCTTGAACAAGAAATAAAAGCTTGCCAGCAGGAGACTATGAACTTCAATGAAAAAGTCAAAATTTTAGAGGATGACAAATCTCTTCTCCAGGAAGAACTTGAAAATTTCCAGGAAATGTCAGAAAAGGTAAAAAATGAGAGAATATTTGGAGGCAGAATGACTTGTCGATGATTAATGTCGACAAGATAGATCAGTTAATTGAAGCATGGAAGGCACTTCTCATAAAGTCTTGCTCTAAGACACCAGAACTGCAACTGAAGGTTCTCGAATGCAGTGCTTACGGTTCACAGAAGATCTTCGGAAGAACGAAGAGAAGACAAAAGCTCAAATTACTCAGAAGGAGAAGGAACTACTTGAGATTTTAGATCAACAGAAAACAATTCATCAGAAAGAAATATTGAGATATCAGGATAAACTGGATTTGCTGGAACGGGACAAAGACAGAGTGGTTGCAGAGTGGTTGGAAATTGAGAGGCATTTTCCAGCAGCCGAAGCTAATGTTGAGCAGTAAAGATGCAGAGTTCTCAAAGCTTGCCTGATCAAAAGACAGTGACATTTCTGACTCTCTAGTGGAACATAGAAAGTAAATAGATGACTGCGAAAAGAATTTTAGGAATCTCCAACAAGATAACCAGAAAGGAGCCAGAGCCATGAAAGAGCTGGAAGTCCAACTTGTTACGGTTAGGGAAGAAAAAGACAAAGCTGTTAGCCAGGCAGGTGCCTTCACAAAATCGATGGCCTCCTTGCAAGATGACTGAGACCGCATCTTATCAGAATACACGGAGCTGGAACAATGGCATCTCGACATGCATTGCCAGAAACTTCGCATAATTCAGGAGAGTGCAGCTGAAAACAATGAACTGAAGCAAGAGATTGGAAAATTTCTCAACCAGATGGATGACCTTAATTCTGACAACGCGCTGCTAAAAGCACAGTTGGTTCAGTACAGGGACGAGCTAAACCAGATCCTGACTTTGAAGGATAATCAGTTGAAGGAGTTGTTGCAAAAGCAACAACAACAAATTAAGCATCTTGTGAATGAGAAATCCATCTTCAAAGAGCAATGGATAGTTGCACAAGGACTTAAACAAAGTCCCTTGAAGATCCCTTAAACAAACTAATCTAAAACAAAGTAATGAAGGCCTAAAGCCCTTGAAGAAACTGAATTTGAAAATCTGGCTCAAGTAAAGGCGGGAGTGAAAATGTCAGAAAGTGCTGATGGAATAGCGCAGGAGAAACCTGAAGAATATTTGGTGGGATTGTCAGTGATGAAGCAAAGATTTTTGGATGTTATTAACGGGAACAAGGAACTTGCTTCTCGGGCAGAATCTTTTGAGAAAATGTTGTTGGCAGTACAGACGGTGAGAGACAGATGTCTGGAGGATATTTGGAAACTTCAAGTAAGGCAAACATGATCTCAAGGTAGAAATTAATGATTTTTAAGCACAAATATTAGAAGGGACTTTTTAAAAGACCGCTTTCATTTACTAATGACATGCACGGAAACAAGCCCTTGCATCAATTAATAAATTGAGCAGGATACGAAATCTCAAGGTACTAAAGATGAAGCCATGACATTGCTCATTGGTGGGACTTGTTCCTCAGGATGCATATGATGACTAAATATTTGTGTATTTATTTTTTTTAAATATAAAAGATTCCAAGATGGACACAGCAAAGATATGTTGTAATCTTGTTTTGCATTCATGTGTGTACAAAGATTGAGCACTATTTTCATTTTGCAGGAAAAGGAAGACCTGGAAAACCTTCAGCAAGCAACACAGCAGGAGCGCACAGAACAAGATCCGTCCTCCTGCAATAATGAATTGGCTGAGCTAAGGTTTGGTTCAACTTGAACAGGGATATCAGTTGCATTTCTATTGTGCCATAAGATCAAATGGGAATATCCCTTGATGCTTTGGCCAGCAAACAACGTTTGAAGTGTCGATGATGGTAGCAAACACGGCAGTCAATTTTCGTAGGGTGGTGTCGTAGAGCCACAAATTATTCAACTCCTTGACGAAGGAGAATCCGTCTGGTTAAAGGAGGAGGACATTCAGTATCGAATGGCTGAACGGCTTCCTTTACTTTGTTTTAGATTAGTTTAGTTTAGAGAGAATCTAATTCCAAGCTGACTATCAACACGCATTTGGGATTGTTTCAGTTCAATAGGCTCCCATTTGGCATATCATCAGCCCCAGGGATTTTTCAAGGGTTTATGACACAAATTCTAGACGGAATTGAAGGTGTGGTGTGTTACTTGGATGACATCCTCATCTCAGCCCCTGGCAGGCAGGCAGGCACATGATGAAAGGTTGGAAGTGGTACTCAAACGCCTTGAGACACACAGTGTAAAAGTGAAGGCACAAAAGTGTGAGTTCTTTCAGAACTAGGTAGAGTACTTGGGTCATAAAATAGACAAGGATAATCTACACCCCACCAAGGGTAAAGTTGATGCAATCAAGAACGCGCCCACTCCCAGAAACATATCTGAGATACGATCCTTTTTAGGATAAGTGCATTATTGTGGGAAGTTCGTGCCATGTCTATCCACCTGTTTACATCCCTTGAACGAGCTCTTGAGAAAAGATGTACCATGGAAGTAGACACATGAATGTGACCAAGCTTTCAAGTCATGTAAAGCTCAGTTGGTAGAGAGTACAATACTTGTTCATTACGATGTAAATAATCCAATGAAGTTAGCATGTGATGCTTCACCATATGGTGTTGGTGCTGTCTCTCATGTGCTAGTAAATGGAGAGGAGAGGCCTATAGCCTTTGCGTCTAGTACACTCAGTTACAAATAGAGCGAGATGATCTTGCATTAAATTTTGGCGTTAGGAAGGTTTCACAAATACTTGTATGGTAGAAGGTTTGTAATCGAGACAGATCACCAACTGTTGACAGTGATCCTAAATCCAAAAACACACACATACCAACTCTGGCAGCAGACAGAATGCAAAGATGGGCATTGATATTAACTGCATACCAGTATCAGCAATGCTGACTCCATATCTAGATTACCTTTGGAATCGGAGGTCACCCCAAACAGAGAGAACAAGTTTTATTTCTCTCATGTAGATGAGTTACCTATCACTTCAGGGGACATTCGGAAGGCTACTCGCACTGACAGACTTTTGTCAAGAGTGCAGGAGTATGTTACAAATGGATGGCCAAACAAATTGCCGGATTCAGAGGCAGAACTGAAACCATTTTTTGTACGTAGGAATGAACTCTCAGTAGACCAAGGGTGTGTCATGTGGGAAATGAGAGTTGTAATCCCTGAAAGATATGGAGTAAAATTGTTCGGAGATCCTCCTGATCAGCATTTGGGAATGTGTCTAACAAAGAGTCGAGCTAGAAGCTATCTATGGTGGCCTGGTGCAGAGTTAGATGGACAATTGTTCATTGTGATTGATAGTCACTCCAAGTGGGTTGAGATGTTTCCAATGAACAAAACGACATCCAGCAAAACGATAGACATTTTGCGAGGACTGTTTGCGTCCTATGGATTTCCAGAGGAAATTGTGTCTGATAACGGAACCTCAATTCTGTTCACAAGAGTTTGCACAATTCATGAAAGGGAATGGTGTAAAACACACTAGAGTCACTCCATACCATTCCGCTTCAAATGGAGCAGCAGAACACACAGTGCAAATTTTGAATTGTACATTAGTCAAACAACTGCTAGATCCAAATCCAAATAAAAGACAGTTGTCTCCGTTTCACAACCTGGCTACTAATGACATCTTATTCTTCCAAGGTTGTTAAAAGACACACGTTCGTTTTTTTAGACTTTAGAGATACAGCATGGAAACAGGCCCTTCGACCTACTGAGTCTGCGCCGACCAGCAATCATCCCGTACACTAGTGCAATCCTACACACTAGGGACAAATTACAATTTTAACCATGCCAAATATCCTACAAACCCTCACGTCTTTGGGATGTGGGAGGAAACCAGAATACCTGGAGAAAACCTACGCAGTAACAGGGAGAAGTTGCAAACTCCACACAAACAGTACCTACAGTCAGGATTGAACCTGGGTCTCTGGTTGCTGTAAGGCAGCAATTCCGCCCCCAGTTACTTGATAGAATCTGAAGAACCATGTGGAATTACAGAATTCTGCTTGTACTAGCACTGAACAATTTATCCACTTAATGCTCCCAACTTTCCTCTTTGACATGCGTCTTTGAATTGTTTTAAAATATATATATTATCATTGAGTCTTTTTTTACCACTTTTTAAGGGAATATAACCTAGGTCATAATTTGCAGAGTGAAAAATAATTTCTTCTACTCTTCCCCTGGCATTTTTGCTAGTTTCTATATCCTTGCTTCCTCCAATTCATGAAATTGTCTTTCCTGTTCTGCTCCATCAAACCGCTTGTAGAGGAATCCACTGACTGCAGAAAGCAGCTGCTTCAAAGTCCTTGGAGAAGATTCCTTGAAAGCCGTGTGTTACTGTGTTACCGTTTATGCTGCTGTTTTCTTTCTAGGCATGGACCTCTTCCTGTCAGACGAGCACCCAGGGAGCAAACCATTCAACTGAAATCATTCGAGGAATGTGAGGAGGCTTTGGAGACCAGTTAACAGGTGGTGGTGGCACGGAAGGTGTGTATTGCTAATCAATTCATCGTTTTCTAGTTGTAATCTGATTTTCTGACGTTTTACACTGCATCTTGCCCCGAACACCCCACCCCAGTGAACAGGGCAACTCTGGAAAACCTGCTTCTATGTACTTACTAACTAATAAATAGGATACGTAGTACATCGGTTTGGAGAGGGTGATTCAGGCATCAACACAGAAAACCTGGCCTGGTTTCTTTATCCAGCCTCGAGGTCTGCACGTGGTGCCCCTCCCCTCACCCAGCAACTCCTCCTCTCCTGAGAGACATGAGGTGTTTGAGTTACTCTCATGTCGCACTCATGCAAATCGGTTTTCAAATGCATATCTCTAATCTCTCTGTTTCAGTATGAAAGAGCGCAGTGAATACAAGTCAAGGTGCAAGCCAAATCTTGAAATGAATGCAATAAATTTGGTTATCTCATCTTAACCAAAATAAATTCTTAAATGTAGAAGGCATCTTTCTAGGAATACAGAGAGCAGTTAAAAACAGCTGATGAAGGTTCATCTTTCCCCACCTTCAGCTTGCTGTATAGTGTAAGAATGGATACATCACCCATCACCAAGGAATCCAAGACTAACCATGGCAGCACTGTCATTTTCTGATTGACTGCGACAGAAGATTGTTTAGAATCTAGACCTCCTGTCCAATAGTTCACCAAGGAATCTACATTGCTTGTTTGCTCATAGAATCGTGCATTCATTTGGATCATTGAATTGAAGCCGCAACCACCCATTCGTATATTATAATGCGGATCTTTATAACATGATAAGTAAATACAAATCTTCACATCTGTACCGTGGTATTTTACTAATTAGTTTAATTCTGAAAGAACTAATTAGTTGAGGTTCATAAGTGATGGGATAAGAATTAGGTCGTTTGGCCCATCAAGTCAACTCTTTGATCGAATCATGGCTGATCTATCTCTCCTTTGTAACCCCATTCTCCTGCCATCTCCCCATAAACTCTGACACCTGTATTAGGTTGATGTTAGTTAGCTATTGACCTCTGTTTCTGTTTTGCAGGCGAAGAGTCGAGTGAATTTCTTCAAGCGCTTATTTACTGTCACAGTCTGCCCTCTCCTCATTCTCATCCACTTCACCTCCCAGTACTTTTCCACTGGTCCCTCCTTCTCCTCGCCTGCCTGCCACTCCCCTCTCATCAGCCCAACTCTCCTCACCTGTTGCACTCAGTTGCCTCTGGTCACCAATTAACCCGGTATATAGACTCTCCTCACCGTTCATACAATGCCAGATTGTTCTCAGCATTCATGCAAGACTCTCCAGCGATTTCCCGACTTCCTGCCTGGCTTCGACTCTCCTTTCGTCTGTCCCTCGCTGGTTTGTTTGCATCGTGTGTTGGATCTCCTGGTTACCGGACCTTCCGCTACCCCGACTACGTCTCCTGCCTGCACCTCTTCGGAACACTCGCTCAATCCTGAGCCTCTGTGTGAGTACGGTGTACCCATTCCTGCGTTACTACTCTGTGTTACAGTATCGTAATAAAGTTAGTTACCAACTATACCTGCCTGATTCTGTGCTGCTATTGGGTCCAAGCTATACCCGTTACAGTACAATCTGGCCAACTATGGACTCTGCGCGCACGTCTCCGTCAAACCGATTCGAGAGGATTGAGCACACGCTCCTGCAGCACGAAGCTATGCTCACTGCCTCCAACTCCGAGGTTCGACAGGCTGTGTCAAACCAGGAGCAAGCATTGGTTGCATTAGCCACCCAGGTCCAACAGCTGACGACCACCCTCGCCCAGGCTACACCCCATGCTTCGCCTCCGGCTCCGACAGCACCAGCTCCCGGTCTGCCGGGACCATCACCTGAGCCCCGGGTGGGAACCCCGGAGCGCTACGCTGGAGACCCGGAGGGCTGCAACCCATTCATCACGAACTGTTCCATTCTCTTCGCCCTACAGCCCTACACCTTCGCCCAGGAAGCGGCGAGAGTGGCGTTTACCATTAATCACCTGACTGGCAGAGCTCGGCTGTGGGGAACGGCTGAATGGGAACGGCTGAATGGGAGCGACGCACGCCAGCTTGCTCCTCTTTCCAGGCCTTCACCGCGGAGCTTCGCAAGGTGTTCGGTGAGGTTTCGATGGGTCCGGACGCTGCGGGAGGTCTGCTGGGGTTGAGCCAGGGGAACCAGAGCGTCGCTGACTTCGCCATCGACTTTCGCACCAGGGCCCGTCAGAGTGATTGGACCGCCCCGGCCCAGTGTGACGCTTTCTTGCTGGGCTTGAATGACTATATCAAGGATGAGTTGGTGTCCCACGACCTTCCTTCTTCTCTGGATGGGCTTATCGAGCTAACGACCCGTCTGGACCGACGCATCCTGGCGAGACGTCGGGAGAGGCGACAGGGACAGGCGGACCGCCAGCTATCCACCCAAGCTCGTTTTCCTCCGGAGACTGGACTACCCTCTTCGGGGCAACCGTCGAGGCAACCCGAACCCATGCAGGTGGGTCGCACCAGTCTCACCCCTGAGGAACGGGAACGTCAGCGTCGGGGGAACCTCTGTCTCTACTGTGGCCTGGCGGGTCATTACATCTCCAAGTGTCTAGTAAAAGGCCAGACTCACCAGTAGCGGGGGAATTACTGGTGAGTCGAGTCTCTGAACTTTCCTCTGCCCGACGCCCTCTTTGTCATGCCCATCTGCTGTTGTCTGATGGTTCTCACACCCTCGCCACCTTCTTAGACTCTGGTTGTGACATTAATCTTATGGACAAGGAACTAGCCCACTAGCTTGGCATCAGTTGTGTTCCCCTGCCTGAACCTGTTCCCGCCAACGCCCTCGACGGCCATCTCCTGGGGACTGTTTCTCACCAGACGGTCCCAGTGCGCATGCTCCTGTCTGGTAATCACCATGAGACCATCCAGTTCCACATCCTGCAGTCTCCCCGTCTTCCCCTCATCCTGGGTTACCCCTGGCTTCGGCGACACAACCCCAACATCGACTGGAGCACGGGGGACATCTTGGGTTGGAGCCCTTCCTGCCACCAAGTGTGCCTGAAGCAAGCCTCAGCTCCTCAACCGGCCACCTGCTCCAGTTCTGCTCCAGATCTGACGGGGGTCCCAGCCGAGTACCATGACTTTGGGGAGGTTTTTAGCAAGTCTAGGGCCAACTCCCTTCCTCCTCATCGGCCCTATGACTGCGCCATAGACCTCCTGCCTGGTTCCGCTCCTCCTAGGGGTCGCCTTTACTCCCTGTCCGCCCCTGAGAGAGGTGCCATGGAGAAATACATAAACGACTCCTTGGCTGCTGGTCTCATCCGTCCCTCCTCGTCTCCTGCTGGGGCTGGGTTCTTCTTCGTGGAGAAGGACAAATCTCTGCGTCCCTGCATAGATTACCGGGGGCTCAACGGCATCACGGTGTAGAATCGCTACCCTCTCCCACTCATCTCCTCTGCTTTCGAGCTCCTGGAGGGGGCCACCATCTTTTCGAAGTTGGATCTACGCAACGCCTACCACTTGGTCCGCATCAAAGAGGGAGATGAGTGGAAGACCGCCTTCAACACTCCCACGGGACATTATGAATACCTGGTGATGCCCTTTGGCCTCACCAACGCTCCGGCCGTCTTCCAGGCTTTGGTCAATGACGTTCTCAGAGACATGTTGAACAAGTACGTGTTCGTCTATATTGATGACATCCTCATCTTTTCACAGACTAAGGAGGAACACGTACACCACGTCCAGGCAGTTCTACATCGGCTCCTGGAGAACTCGCTCTTCGTTAAAGCTGAGAAGTGCGAGTTTCACTCCCCGTCAGTCTCCTTCCTAGGATACATCGTTGGCCAAGGGAACATCAAGATGGACCCCGCCAATGTCTCTGCTGTCACCACCTGGCCTGTTCCTGACTCCCGCAAGCAGCTCCAAAGGTTCCTGGGGTTCGCCAATTTTTTCCGACGGTTCATCCGTGGCTACAGTACTGTGGCCGCACCCCTCACGGCACTCACCTCCTCCAAGGTTCCGTTCTGGTGGTCTGCCGCGGTCGACGAAGCTTTTCAGACACTCAAGACACGGTTTACATCGGCCCCCATCCTCCAAGTTCCGGACTCAGAGACAGTTCATGGTGGAGGTGGACGCCTCCGACGTGGGGGTGGGAGCTGTTCTGTCCCAGCGGGCTGCCGGGGACCAGAAGCTCCATCCATGCGCCTTCTTCTCCCGACGCCTGACCCCTACTGAGAGGAATTATGACATTGGCAACCGAGAACTGTTGGCGGTTAAGTTAGCGTTGGAGGAATGGCGTCACTGGCTGGAGGGAACCGAGCAGCCTTTCTTGGTTTGGACTGACCACAAGAACCTTGAATACCTCCAGTCAGCCAAGAGGCTCAACTCTCGTCAGGCCCGCTGGTCTTTCTTCCTCACCCGCTTCAACTTCTCCCTCTCCTACCGACCTGGGTCCCGCAACGTGAAGCCCGATGCCCTCTCTCGACAGTTCTTGGCGAACGAGGAGCCTGCCTCTGGCCCCAACACCATCCTCCCGTCCTCGCACAGGGTTGCCTCCCTCACCTGGGAAGTGGAGGAGAGGGTCAAGGCGGCCTTGGAGAACCAGCCGGGACCCAGCGCATGCCCTCCTGATCGCCTGTTTGTGGTTTCTGCCCTGCGGTCCGACGTCCTTCAGTGGGCCCACAGCTCTCGACTCGCCTGTCATCCCGGCATTCAGCGGACCAAGGAGATGGTGCTACGGAGGTTCTGGTGGGCATCGCTGGAGGGGGACACTCGGGAGTTTGTCAACGCCTGTCCCGTTTGCAACCAGCACAAGGTCTCACACCAAGCTCCTGTGGGTCATCTGCTTCCACTGCCTGTACCCCATCGACCATGGTCCCACATCTCCCTGGACTTCGTTACCGGCCTGCCCCCATCCAGTGGTCACACCACCATCCTGACCGTGGTCGATAGATTTAGCAAGATGGCTCACTTCGTGCCCCTGCCCACGCTTCCGTCAGCCAAGGAGACTGCCGAGCTCATGTTACTCCACGTCTTCAGGCTCCATGGTCTCCCAGTCGATGTGGTCTCCGACCGGGGACCCCAGTTTGCCTGTGTTCTGGAGGGAGTTCTGCACGCTTGTGGGGGCCACCGTGAGTCTGACGTCCGGATTTCATCCCCAGTCCAACGGCCAAACTGAAAGGAAGAATCAGGAGATGGAGACGGCGCTGCGGTGTATGGTGTCCAAGCATCCCTCCTCCTGGTCCCAGCAGTTGTTGTGGGTGGAGTACGCCCACAACACCCTGACAAGCTCGGCCACTGGGCTCTCCCCTTTCTAGTGTGCCTACGGGTTCCAGCCTCCACTGTTCCCGGCGCTGGAGAAAAAGGTTACCTGCCCATCCGTCCAGGCCTTCATTCGTCGCTGCCGCAGGACGTGGACCCAAGCCAGGGCGGCTGTTCTCCGCTCCGTGGACCGTTACGCCACGGCTGCCAACCGTCACCGCACCCAGGCCCCCACCTACCTCGCGGGCCAGAAGGTGTGGCTGTCGACCTGGGACCTTCCCTTGAGAGTGGAGTCCAAGAAGTTGGCACCCAAGTTCATCGGTCCCTTTGAGATCCAGAAGGTCATCAACCCAGCGGCTGTGAGGCTCAAGTTGCCTCGTTCCATGCGGGTCCATCCTACGTTCCACGTGTCCAGAGTAAAGCCAGTCCGGGAGAGCTCCCTGGTCCCCGCAGTCCCTCCACCTCCCCGTCTCATCGACGGAGGCCCCGCCTTTACGGTGCACCGCCTCCTGCGCTCCCGCAGTCACGGGAGGGGTCTCCAATACCTGGTCGATTGGGAGGGTAACGGTCCAGAGGAGAGGTCCTGGGTTCCTGCTCGACACATCCTGGACGCCTCCCTCATCAGGGAGTTTCACCGCCGTCATCCCGACCAGCCGTCCAAGTCCGCCACTCCTAGAGGGGTCGCCGCCCGAGACTCTGTCCCCTCTTCCGTCTGAGGCACCCAGTGACGACGAGCTTTCCTCTGATGCTATGGAGGAGGATGCGGACATGGATGTCTCGAACGAATATTAGCCCTCCTCCGTTCCCCCTCCTCCCACCCAACTCTGCGTGGGATTGGGTTTATTTTCTTTATTGTTTTTTTTTTTTTTGAGGGGGGGGGAGGTTCTGTCACAGTCTGCCCTCTCCTCATTCTCATCCACTTCACCTCCCAGTACTTTTCCACCGGTCCCTCCTTCACCTCGCCTGCTGCTCCCCTCTCATCAGCCCAACTCTCCTCACCTGTTGCACTCAGTTGCCTCTGATCACCAATTAACCCGGTATATAGACTCTCCTCACCGTTCTCACAGTGCCAGTTTGTTCTCAGCATTCATTCAAGACTCTCCAGCGATTTCCCGACTTCCTGCCTGGCTTCGACTCTCCTTTCGTCTGTCCCTCGCTGGTTAGTTTGCATCGTGTGTTGGATCTCCTGGTTACCGGACCTTCCGCTACCCCGACTACGTCTCCTGCCTGCCCCTCTTCGGAACCCTCGCTCAATCCTGAGCCTCTGTGTGAGTACGGTGTACCCATTCCTGTGTTACTACTCTGTGTTACAGTATCGTAATAAAGTTCGTCACCAACTATACCTGCCTGATTCTGTGCTGCTATTGGGTCCAAGCTATACCCGTTACATTTACTGCTCGAAATGAAGAATTCCCGGACCAGGTCACGCTACTTGGTCTTGGCGTACTTTGTGACACCGCATTTGCTTGATTACATGTGCCTGGCAAGACTTTTTGGACTCACTACAGATGGGAATGACACCAATGTATTTATCAAAGTTGTTAATAAGTTGAACACTGACATGAATACTGTATTGTTACTGTATGAAATGTATGAACGCAGCCCCCAGCGATGCATATTGGTGTTGAACCAGCTGACCCCTGTACGGAGCCGATTCAGGGCAGGGCATGTCCGAGCCAGGTGGGGCTGTGGTGTTCGGTGCAACAGTGAATTGAGGAGGTCGGGAAGTCTGTTCCCAGCTAGTTCTCCATGCTCCTAGTGTGTTGAAACCGGAGCCACAGAGGGTGGCTGCGTGACGGGAGAAGGGGCGACAAGATGACAGGCGTTGAGATCCCAGTTGCTGTGAGTCCTGGGCGAGGTGGTGCAAAGGATGTTTGGCATCCGATGGGGCCTTGCACACCAGCCTGTGGGTAAAGTACTCTCTGCGGAGCTTGGCGGGTGCTATACCTGCGAGCACCGGCAGAAGAGCCGTCTGAGTAGGACGTAGGCAGCAAGTGATGATCCGTATGGTGACGTTGAGGATGGCGTCTAACTTGCTAGTATGAGCGCTGCTGCACCATGCTGGGGCGGTGTACTCAGCAGCGCTGTACACGAATGCAAGAGCACTGGTTCAGAGAGCAGATGTCCTGGCTCCCCATGACGATCCAGCCAAGCAATGCAGGAGGTTGTTCCGCGCCGAGACTTTAGCACGGAGAGCTTCAAGGATTTGCTTGTAGGTCAGCTGCCGATCTTGTTTCAACCCAAGGTATGTAGGAAATGGGTTATAGGTTAGGGGTGACCCATTGAGGGTGACGGTTAGCTGGCGTTGAGCTTCCTTATTGTTCAGGTGAAAGCCCGTTGTGGTGGTTTTTGCCACACTCAGTTTTAGTCTCCAGGTCTTAAGGCAGCCCGCGAAAAGTTCCTTATCCACTAAAAGCACATCCTCCATGTTTTACCAACTCCTGTCCGAATGCAGTAGGGCCAGGTCATCTCCGTATACATACTGGCGCGAGTTTGTGCATGGCATATCGCTGATAAAGAGATTGAAGAGCATGGGAGCCAGTACCGAGCCTTGGGGGACTCCGTTTCTTAGGCGTTGCAGTCGGCTAGATTGTCCATCGCTGGTCTTGAGTACAAAACTGCAGTTGGCCAGGATGCTAGCAAGGAACCGCACTAAATGGCAGTCAGGAATGGTGTGGAGGTGCTTCAAGATCAGGCCCTGGTGCTACACTGTATCGTAGGCGACGGTGGGGTCCACCAGTGTGAAGCCCGCCTTGCGAACTTTTTCGAAACTGTCTTCAATGTCATTGGTCAGCTTGACTATTTGGTGGGGAGTGCAGCGTCCCGTACAATAGCTTGTACGGGACACAGAGGAGTGAGATGGACCGATAGTTCCTTGGGTCGTCCACACGCTTGTTTGGTTTTGGTAGCGCAATGACGGTGGCTTTCCGCCAGATCTTCGGAATGGATTGACCAATGAGACAAGAGGAGTAGAGCTCATGGAGCCAGACCTGACATTTTGGACTGCAAGCGTTTCAGAATTCTGAGGGGATGCTATCAGGACCATGGGCTTTTCCGCATTTCAATTGAGTGATGACAGTAGAGAGTTCTGCAGAGGAAAAGGCTGCTGACAGGAGCCCATCAGCGCTTGGAGCTTTCCAAAGATTAGTGGTTTCCTGTTTGACAGAACGAGCATGATTCTTGTCCGTGTCTTTGAAGTGGCCGTTGGCCAGAAGCTGGTGGGCGATGGAGTTGGCCGTGACAGGGCAATGCTTTGGGCGGGTACTTCGACCAGTGAGGCGATTGAAAGTCTTCCAAGCCACCACTGGAGTGTGTGAAGTCCTTGGACTGTCTCTTCCCACCACTCTCTGCTCTTCTTGTCAAGGCGGATTGTCAGTTCCGTTGCCTTGGAGGTAGCCTCTTCGCCAGGTTCAGCATCCAGGAATGCGTCATAGCATGCGTCACACTCTTCGTCCCATGTGGGGATGTAGCGGCAATGATAGCTGTGAGGAATGGAACTCTTCGCTGCCCTGATGAGTTTACTGAAGGCTGAATAGGCTTTGGCCAGATAGGTGGGGGTGGGAAGGCTGTCGATCCAGATGTCCACCAGACTTGTGAACTGGTCCCACGTGGCCTTGTGGAAATTCCAACTCTTCGCAGGTTTGGCTGGGACCGGCTCGATGGGGTTGTCCGGGATAATCAGCGATGGGCGATGTTGTGATTTTGGGAAGTGATCCAGGATGATACAGTGTGAGGATGGTCCATTCAGGTTTGCAAAAGCCAAGTCAATGTTGGTAGTGGTGTTCCACCTGACAGAGTGGAAGCTGTCCGGTTGTTTTGGGTCGTACAGGAGTTGAACGGCAGTAGCTGAGACCCAGTCTTCTAGTGCAGCGCCATCTAAGTTAGTTGAACGGTAGCCCCAGGTGGTGCTGTGGCAGTTAAAGTCTCCGGTGTAGATGCAGGGCGAAACAAAGGTGGGGATGGAGTCTTTGTGGAGCTTGGTAGAAGGTGGCTTGTATACATTGATGACCGTGACACCTTCGACGCGTTGTTGCTCATTCCACATCGGAGTCAGGAGGGGACACTACAATCGCTCTCCATTTTGCTGTGTTCCTTACAAAAGTGGCAATCCCGTGGGCGTCGCTGTTGGTGCAGGCGACCAGTGTATAACCAGGGATCTTCAACTGGGAGCAATCACTTTTGTGAGTCTCTTGGAGCAGGATTGCAATGACTTTGCGGGTCTGTAGCAGATGTTCAATGATGGTGGTCTTGGCCTTGGTGAGGTCTTCCGCATTCAGCTACAGCAGGGTGATGCCATCCGGTTCGACATCTGTAGGTGCCCGCCTTAAAAAGGGCGCATGCTCCTGGTTGGCGCCGAGCTGCGGCGACTGAGGTTGCATTAGGTCTGCAAGCTGTTGTTGTTCATTGTTATTTCTGCAGCTGTCTCTGTTTGTTGTCGTTTGCCTGACTGAGGTTAGTTGACAGGGCTCACCACGGGGAGTTCGACAACATGAGCCCTATGTGTTATATAAAACAGTTATATACGTTTATACAGGATGAAATCCGGCTTGTTCAGCGGGTAGTTGGGGGTCGACGATAAGATCGAGCCGGGCCAGGAGAAGCCATTCGAGAAGCTTGTACAGGACACAGAGGAGTGAGATGGGCCGATGGTTCCTTGGGTCGTACGCACGCTTGTTTGGTTTTGGTAGCGCAATGACGGTGGCTTTCTGCCAGATCTTTGGAATGGACTGACCAATGAGACAAGAGGAATAGAACTCACGGAGCCAGACCTGGCACTTAGGACCGCAGTGTTTCAGGAATTCTGGGGGGATGTTATCAGGACCCTGGGCTTTTCTGCATTTCAATTGAGTGATGACAGGAGAGAATTCTGCAGAGGAAAAGGCTGCTGACAGGAACCCATCAGCACCTGGAGCTTTCCAAAGATTAGTGGTTTCCTGTTTGACAGAATGAGTATGATTCTTGTCCACGTCTTTGAAGTGGCCGTTGGCCAGAAGCTGGTGGGCGATGGAGTTGGCCGTGACAGGGCAATGCTTTGGGCGGGTACTTCGACCAGTGAGGCGATTGAAGTTCTTCCAAGCCACCCTACTGGAGTGTGTGAAGTCGATTCCTTGCACTGTCTCTTCCCACCGCTCTCTGCGCCTCTTGTCGAGGCAGTTTGTCAGTTCCGTAGCCTTGGAGGCAGCCTCTTCGCCAGGTTCAGCATCCAGGAATGAGTCGTAGCATGCGTTACACTCTTCGTCCCATGTGGGGATGTCCCGGCAATGATAGCCTCGAGGAATTAATCTCTTCGCTGCCCTGATGAGGAGTTTGCAGAAGGCCGAGTAGGCTTTGTCCAGATTGGTGGAGGTGGGGGTGGGAAGGCTGTTGATCCAGAAGTCCACCAGACTTGTGAACTGGTCCCACCTGGCCTTGCGGTAATTCCACCTCTTCGCAGTTTTGGCTGGGACCGGCTCGATGAGGTTGTCCGAGATAATTAGACATGGGTGATGTGATTTCGGGAAGTGATCCAGGATGATACGGTGTGGGGATGGTCCATTCAGGTTTGCAAAAGCCAAGTCAGGGTTGGTAGTGGTGTTCCACCTGCCAGAGTGGAATCTGTCTGGTTGTTTTGGATCGTACAGGAGTTGAACGGCAGAAGCTGAGGCCCAGTCTTCTAAAGCAGTGCCATCTCAGTTAGTTGAACGGTAGCCCCAGGTGATACTGTGGCAGTTAAAGTCTCTGGTGTAGATGTAGGGTGGACCAAAGGTGGGGATGGAGTCTTTGTGGAGCTTGATAGAAGTTGGCTTGTATACATTGATGACCGTGACACCTTTGACTTGCGTTGCTGCCCATTCCACGTCAGTCAGGAGGGGACACTGCAACCGCTTTCCATTTTGCTGTGTTCCTTACAAAAGAGGCAATTCCATGGGTGTCGCTCTTGGTGTAGGCTGCCAGAGTATAACCAGGGATCTTCAGATGGGAGCTATCACTTTTGTGAGTCTCTTGGAGCAGGATTGCAATGACTTTGTGGGTCTGTAGCAGATGCTCAATGATAGTGATCTTGGCCTTTGGTGAGGTTTTCCGCATTCAGCTGCAGCAGGGTGATGTCATCGGTTCGACATCTGTAGATGCCCGCCCTAAAAAGGGCGCATACTCCTGGTTGGCGCCGAGCTGTGGCGACTGAGCTCAGTTGACAGGGCTCACCACGTGGAGGTCGACAACATGAGCCCTACGTGTTATATAAAAGTTATATAAAAACTCGAAATGCAAAATTAGATATATTTTTGAGGTGTTAACCAATGTTATTTAACTCTGCTCCTTGGGAGTTAGGATGTCAGAGAAACATTATATTGAGAGATTATATTTCTGCTTGGAAATGCATTTGTACATTTAAAGTGGTGCTGCAGATTTAAGGAAAACACTGAGTACATTAGAATATAATTTATCTATTACTTTCATCTTAGTTATGTTGCCGTTAGGGTACAATTTAGAACTGCACTTATTTTGTTTGACAAAGTTTTTATTAAAAGTTAAAATGGATCACATTTGTTTTGACTGTTTTATCACCTGTATTTATATTTGAGTGAAAATCGCGACCAAAAGATCGCCTGAAATATGTTACATGTTTACTTGTGCCATAATGTCACTGCCATAATGTCACTGCCATAATGTCTCTAGCATAGTGCCTACCAAGGGTAGCTGCACCTTGACCCACAGCACTTCTATGGTAGCACAAGTATGCTGGCCACTAGCATTAAGGATATCGCACCCCAGCCACTCCGCCCCTCTCCCATCAGGCAAGAGGTATAGAAGTTTGTAAACACACACCTCCAGATTGAGAGACAGTTTCTTTCCAGCTGTTATCATGCAACTGAACCATCCTACTAACAATTCGAGAGCAGTCTTGAGATACTATCTACCTCATTGGAGATTCTTGGACTATCTTCAATCGGACCTTAATTTGCACTAAAGATTATTCACATTATTCCCTTTAACATGCATCTGTACACTGTTGATGGCTCGATTGTAATCATGTATTGTCTTTCCGCTGATGAGTTTGACGCAACAAAAGCTTTACACATGACAATAAACTAAACTAACTAACTGGTATTCATGTGGAACTTGGCTCTCCACAATGGATGTAATCTTGGTACAGATAAGTTTCAAGCAAGTTGTGGGCATTGCACTTTATTGTCCAGCTGAGTTATTAAATATATGGTTTTGCTGGCAAGGCATTGATTACAGAACACTACAGCACAGGACCTGGCTCTTCAGCCCACCGTCTGTGCCGAACATGATGCCAAGACATACTCTTATCTACCTGCACATAATTCATATCCCTCCAATCACTGTATAACCAAATGCTCATCTACAAGTCTCTTAAATGGCACAATTGTACCAGCCTGCACCCCCAGCAAGCTTCAGGAGCTCCCACACATCCCCTTTAAACTTTACCCCTATCACCTTAAAGATGGGAGAGATAGATCAATGATTGAATGGCGTAGACTTGATGGGCTGAATGGCCTAATTCTACTCCTATCACTTATGACCTGAAAGCTAAGAATTCTCTTATTTAATATTTTCACCCAGGGAAGTCGGTTTGGACTGTCTACCTCATCTATGTCTCTCACATAATTTTATTTACTTTTAACCAGTCACCCCGCATCCTCTGCCTTTCCAGAGAAAACAATCTAAGTGTCCAACCTTTCCCTGTAGCTAATACCCTCTAATCCAGGCATTATTCTGGTAAACCGCCTCTGCACCCTTTCCAAAGCCTCCATATCCTTCTTGGAATGGGACAACCAGAACTGCAGGCAACACTGTAAATGAGAAATGAGAAATGAATGGTCTCAACCCAAAATGTTGTGTATTGCTTTTCCCCATAGATGCTGCCTGACCCGCTGAGTTACTGCAGCTTTTTGAGATTGACTCCAAAAAGCTGCATCATGACTTCCGGACTCTTATACCCAATGTCTGGGGTAGGAGATTGCAACCTTCACGAGGTCCACCGTTTCGACGAATGCAATCAACCTGGCATGCACAAACAGAAGATCAAACATAACAAGTTGTCTAACAGCTTTGGGCTGTGCATGCCCTTTGCAAGAAGAAGATACTCAATGCCCTGACCTATGAAAACAATCATACCATATGCCCTCATTTACTACACAAACCCATTGTAATGCCACAAGCTAGTTATAGACTTGGACCACAAAATCACCCTGTACATCAATGCTGTTAAGGCAGTCATGCCATTGATTGTAGAAACAAAGAACTGCAGCTGCTGGTTAATACACAAAAGGACAAAATGCTGGAGTAACTCAGCAAGTCAGGCAGCATCATCGTAGAACATGCACAGGTGACGTTTCAGTTTGAAATCCCATTATTGGTGTACCAATCCTTGTGAATGTTTCCTGCTTATGTAGCAAGCTATATTCACAGAAGGCACCAAAATCCTTGGCATGCTGAAGAACCAAGAGGCCAGTGAAAATGAGGAAGTAAGAGGAGAGTGTTAATAATAAAAGGTATTGTATTGATTAATGAGTCTGAAACCTGATACATCTTAAACATCTGATGATATATATTCCAGTTTGCAAAATATGCAAGGGATCACTGCAGTGTGGTAGCTTTTTCCAGGTCTAAGGGCTTGATCACAAAGAACCTTCACAATTGACCAAAGGCTGTGCTAATACATTGAAAACAATGGTAAATTTCATCAGAGATGTCTGATTTTCGGAGAGATCGTTCCTGAGATACAAGAAGTGATCAACATTTTCCAAGGTCTAACTGTGAAGCTTAGTTATCAATGAACATGCTCCTTGGTCCAACTCTGACCAAGCTGTCCCATCTAAACTTGTCCTATTTAGTCCAGAGCCATCCAAATCTTTCCTATCCATGTACCTGTCCAAGTGCCCTTTAAATGTTGTTATTGTACCCGCCTCAAATACCTCCTCTGGCAGCTCGTTCCATGAACCCATCATCCACTGAACATTGGGCAGCTAAACTGCTTCAGTGATTGATTCAGTGAATATTACCCTAGTTACTGAGTAGAATTACTGCTTTGTTTGATAAGGGGGCAAAACAAAATCTTTCACATCTCCCTGAACAGGCAATCGGGATATCATTCTGATCACCATAATGCAGCACTCTCAGTACTGCACGACAATACTGGGAGCAGCAACCAAAGGCAAGAATACTGCAACTGAATCGAGTGGGCGCTTAATAAAGGTCACTTGTCTTTCAGTATGTTTGTACTGAAAACACAGAAAGGTTCGCCTGGACTATTGAAAGAATGAGGTAACACTTAAACATGGCAAGATTTTTTTGATTACGGAAAAAAGCTTCACTATTAAAGAAAAATGTTGCATCATCTGATGGGTGTGGCCATTTCAACTTTGAAAATTTGAATAATTGTTTAATTGGAATCAGATTTCAAGGGTTTAATCAAAGGTTAAATAGTTTCATTTGCAGCTACCAGCAGAGATGCAGGCGGTAAACTCATTATTACATTTAGCGAGAAGGTTCAGCTTTCAATAGCTAATGAGAAGTCTATTTTTTGTAGGATTTTTGTTGGAATATAAAAATGAGTATGATTGGGGACATTCTCCCTGATGTCCTGCCTAATTCTGGGAGACATTACCTGTTTATTTTTTCTCATTGCCATTTTTGGACAATCCTACACAAAAAGTTAATATTTCAGAAGTATTTCATTAGCCGTAACTATTTCTGTGAAAGGGAAGGTGCCTTATAACTAGAGTCATCTAGTCTTACAGCGGAGAAACAGCCTCTTCGGCCCAACCTGCCCACACGCCGCATCTGCACGGTCCCATCTGCCCTCTAAACTTGTCCTATACATGAACCTAAATGTTTCTTATTTGTTGTGATAGCACCTGCCTCAACTACCTCCTACTAAATGACTGGCTGATGATCAGTGGTACTATTCCTCAGTGCCCTACTTCCTTATTGTGTGTCCCTTTAACTCTATCATTAATTCCCATTGGGAGTAACTTTCATCGAAAAGACTGCTTTCCTTTTTACTGGTACCATGCACTTTGTAAGCCTCAGATTTCTGACAACACTTGATCTTGCGATTCAACTTCAAGAATAATCCAAGGTAAATATTTAATTAAGTAGAGAGGTTCAGGTAGCACTTATCAAACTGTTGGTGGAAGTGAATGATTGGTACACAGGTCAGATAGTTTTTATTTTGCACTGGCTATAATGATTTAAGATTTTTTGTCTGAAGTTGGTTACCTCTGCCAAATGTAATTAAAGCGGGGTCTATGAATGACAATGTAGACAGAAAGAGAAGGAAAGATGTAGTTTTAGTATCTTTGCGAGGGGAAACAGTCATGACAGGGATCATTGAATTAGAAAATAAATTGACTTGATCTAGAAAATACCACCGATATTTTTTAAGAGTTCATGATCATCGTTTACTTAACAATTGTTGGCGGATTAAGTAAATGGCTGAAACTCTGTGCGGCATTAGGTGTGAAGTATTTAGGCTAGTTTATTGTCGCGTGTACCAAGGTACAGGGGTTGTTGCGTGCTAATCAGTCAGCAGAAAGTGGAGAAGCAAAACAATGAGTTGTGAGGACAGACAGCACGAAATGAATGGTTACAGAGAATATTTTAAAAGGCTAATGGAATATTGTTCTTTTATCTCAAGTCATTTAAAGCAGAGGGAAAAGTTACCATTAACAAAGCTTGGTTTGTCATTGTTCAGTGTACTGTTCAGTATGTGCTCAGCATTGTGGGGAGATTTGTATTAATTTTAGAATGAGTGTTCCACATTCATCAGAATTTTTATACTTCTGAAGTAGTATGCTGAAGGGTCTCGACCTGAAAGGTCACCCATTCCTTCTCCAGAGATGCTGCCTGACCCGCTGAGTTACTCCAGCGTTTTGTGCCTAATCTTTGATTATAACTTGTAAGCACAGGTTACATGGAGAAAACCTGTAGCCCTTAAAAAAAAAAACAGGATTCCAGTGACCAATTGGAGGTGTTCAACATCCTTGAGGAATTGGAATGAGCTGACAAAGTAAAGATTTCCTCTGGTTTCCAGAACAAGTTGACACATGGAACTCGGGATACTAATTAGCCATTGAATTTGGAGATTATCCAGGAGTTTACAGAATTATGTTTAATTAAAGTGAGAACCAGTCTTCAAGAACAAACCCCTGTTCACAATTTAACTTCCACAGAAACTTAAAAGTTATTGACACCAGTAATTGGGTGTGGTACCAAGATAGACTCACAGCGCTGAAGTAACTCAGCAAGTCAGGCGGCATCTCTGGAAAAAATGGATAAGTGATGTTTCAGGTCGGGACCCTTTCTTGGACTGAGCTACTCCAGCACTTTGTGTCTATCTCTGGTGTAAACCAGCATCTGAAGTTTACAGACACAAAGTGCTGGAATTATTCAGTGGGTCAGTCAGCATCTCAAAAGAAAAAGGATAGGTGACGTTTTGGGTCGGGACCCTTCGTCACCTTATGAACTCCTTTTTTTCCAGAGATGCTGATTGACCTATTGAGTTACTCCAGCACTTTGTGTCATATCTTTGTTATCAGCCAGCATCTGCAAGGTGACAAATGAACGTTTATGCCAATCGACCCTCGTGATGAGGTCACTATAAACAACAATGAAGGAATGGACGAGACAGACTGTTGGCGAGGCAGCCATTGCTGGCGCCACCTGGTGGATGTTATTTGTATGATAGTACATTGTAGATGAATGAAATGAAACCATACACGAGTACAACAAACTGATCGAAGAGAAATTACCAGTGCAGAATATCGTTTTTTTCAGCAAGGTGGCATAACAGTTCCAGAGAACTGTCTAATATCTAATGAGGTATGTTGAGAGGATCGTTACTATATCTTAGATAGACACAAATTGCTGCATAAACTCAGCGGGACAGGCAGTATCTCTGGAGAAAAGGAATGGGTGACGTTTCGGGTTGGGACCCTTCTTCAGTACTATATAACTCCCCATCAGATAAAGCATAAAAATAAGTTTAATTTGACACCTAGTTCACTTTCATATCTTCAGTATTAAAAACGTTATGGCCATTTTCACACTCGGAAATTAGTATCTTGTTCCCTATTGCTTTTCCATTGACTTAACACAAAAGCTGTGATCGAGGACAGTCAAAAGCCCATAACTTTCTTAAAAACTAAGAGAACTGAAAGAAATTTTCAGTTATTTTAGATTGAAGCATTCTGAAATAAATATGAAACAATCTTACTTAGATGACTTGAAATTAAAGCATATAATTAGTTAGTTACCCAATTGTAGCTAATTACAAAATTCAATTACTAGATCTAAACATCTATCAATTTCTTAAGAATAGATTAACATTTTTAAATAGCCTAAGTGTCCAAATAACATTCACACAAGAATTCACAATATAACATAATTTTTAAATCTCATTGTCATGGATTTATAGGCCAAATGGAAGGAATTTAACGTTTAATACCTGTAAATTAATGGCCATTTAAATCATCTTGCGAGAGGGTTTTTCTGGAGCGCGATCATTTGGAACGTTGTGGTTGCAGTGAATTTAAACCCGTATCGGCATGAAAAATACTGCCGGTTCGTATGGGGAAAAAATCATAGTTTCGCAACTTAAAATGTGAATTAAAGGAATCTTAAGGAGCACTTTTATACATAAAATAAACGGCTTTCTTTTACCTGTCCCGTACGTGAAATCCGTCCCCGCTGTTAGCGTTAACGGCTTTAGAAGCTGATTTGAATATTACTCCAGCGCTGAACTTGTCGGGCGATTAAAAAAAATAATACACAGAACGCCCGTCGGAACAATTCTTCAGCAAAAGCTTGCACTCCAACCAAATATAATCCAGGATAAGGTAGGAAAAAAACGCGTTTTAACCCCGCATCCCCTCAAAGGCGCCAAAATCGCGCACATGGCCAGTGGCAGAATTGCAGCGCCGCTGAAGGTAAGTATTGTAACATACCTACTATGATATAAAAATAAGGGCGATTGCACAAAGAACTGAAAGATATTGGCCATTGTGAAAGATTGAATAAATTGGAGATGTTTTTTCTTTTGTGGAACTTACAGGAGACCGGACAAGAGTTTTTTTCCCCCCCCAATTGTGAATGAATCGGACGATAAGGATATATACAGAATAGTTGCACTTGGAGGGAAATGTAAAGCTGGGGAACAGTAAATGGTAAAAGGCTTTTAATAACCAGCTGAGAAATAAAGAGAACATGCTTTACTCAGAGTGGTTAAACTTGGTGACACAATACCAAAGTATTTTAAAGAAGAAATTGGACAATAAAACACAAGAGGACAAAGATATAGTGAAAGATTGAGATGAGAGATGCAATTGGAGAGCACTTGTATGAATCAGCATCAGTAAAATTCTACTGGGCTGAAATTCTTGAAGTGCATTTAATTTTCAAACAAAAACTAGTTTGAAAAGTACTTCATAATCACTGTTTCCAAGGTATGAGCTGACATCTATTCGAACACAGAGGTAAATTGGAAAGCATGATAAACAACATGCATTATGGTGGAAATGCAAGGAAACATGCCAAGACTATATCGTAGAAAAGAAAGATAAATGCCACATCATAAAGGGAAATAAATACATAATTTCACAAGATAAAAGCAAGATCTGCTTACCTGGTGTCATCAAAAGCAGCTATTTTCATCACCTGAATATCAACTTCAGTGTGAGCTTTTGCCATCACTAATACTTCACCATCCTGATTTACCTTTGATGTGTTCCATACCACGACCATCTACAAACAAAAATCCTGTAATTTTGTGGACTACTTTGAATGCTCGTACATTATTTTGACTATTGAAACCAAAGAGTAATTCCCTCCACTGTCAAGTTTTAATTTTCATTCTAATTTATACTTTTTTCTATATCTCTTCAGTAGCACACATTGCACTTGATATAAGGGTGTTTTGACGGTCTCCCCATTGAGACTGGATTACTTGGATGTTGTGGATTTAAATTCATGATCTCCGGTCAATAATAATGTGGCGGCCCGGGGCAGGAGTAGGCATCTGGGATCAAGTATATCCCTGGAGGAGTTTTGGGGATATACTTTTGGGCAAAAAGGGGACAGTAGATAGCTCTGACTGATAATATTAACGATAATCCCAAGAGATTTTATAAGTACATAAAGGGTAAAAGTGTAACCAGAGAAAGTATGGGACCCCTCAGTCAACTCTGTGTGAGCTATAAGAGATTGGCAAGGTCCTCAATTAGTATTTCTCCTCTGATTTTAACGTGGAGAAAAACATGAAGAACAGGTAACTTGGGGCCGTCAATGGAAGTGGCTTGAGAGCAGTCAGTATTTACGGTCGAGGAGGAGCTGAATGTCCTGACGTGTACGAAGGTAGACAAATCTCCCGGGCCTGATCAGATATATCCAAGGATACTCTGGGAAGCGAGAGAGGAAATTGCAGTTGCCTTGGCTGAAATTTAGGTCGTCATTAAATACGGGAGAGATGCCAGAAGACTGGAGGGTGACAAATGCTGTGCCTCAAATCAAGAAGGGCTGCAGAGAAAAGCCTGGGAGGCTAGCGAGCCTAACATCTGTGGTCGAAAGGTCACTACAGAGTATTCTGAGGTATAAAATATACATGCATTTATATTGACATGGGTTGATTAGGGATAGTCAGCACAGTCTTGTACGGGGGAGATCGTGTCTTACCAATCAGCCTGGGATCCAAAGACAACAATCTGTTCTGTCACTCGGGCTTCGGTGTGAAGATGGTTGTCAAACCTGGGCAGTGGTGGTGGTGGTGTGGGGGGGGGGGGGGGGGGGGGGGGGGGTGTATGCGTGCGCGTGTGCATCACCACAGTGGGACGGACCCTTTACAAGCATGCGCCTGAGCTATAGGGAGAGGATGAGCAGGCGAGGGCTATATTCCTTCGATGGCAGGAGGATGAGGGGCAATCTTGTATAGGTGTACAAAATCATGAGAGAAATAGATCAGGTAATCTTTTCCCGTCAGTAAGGGAATTGAGAACCAGAGGACATAGGTTTACGGTGAGGGAGTAATTACGCGACCCCCGAGCTCAGGTCAGGTCGGAGGGAGTTCCCCTGCCACCGGTACTATGTAATCCCGTGCTACCTGCTCCACGGTTGGATAGTCGGCGATTAAACCATCTCCCCCGCCTGGTTTGCCAGGTGAGGAGGGGGCTGTGGACCCCTGGCAGGACCAAAAATAAGACCTGTCAAAGGGAGGATGAGCTTCTAGCGAGCCAACGGCCATCCACACTTCGGTAGAAGTTGCGATCACTGTCGTACATGGCATTGTAAGGAATGATGATAAAGCACACACACCAAAATCCTATACTTCTAGCGGCGGAAGTGCGCAGGAACTAGAGGATAGAGATGTGTGGTGCGCCTGTCACCGTTCCATTCGGAACCCAGCACCACTGCGTCGTTAATGTTTTCTACGATGATGAATGAATGGGTAAAGACTTAATTAGAACCCGAGGGGTAACTTTACTGCACAAAGGGCGGTGGGTATATGGAATGAGCTGCCGGAGGAGGTAGTTGAGGCAGGTACTATCATAACATTTAAGAGACATTGGTCATCTATGCCTTAAAATCTCGAAAAAGCTTACAGAATAAAAAAATCTTGAAAAAGTAAAATTATTCAAGAATCATGATCAACATTCTTTGTATATTCCAGTTCTTCAGACAGTTTGCTCAAATCAAACAATAGAGAAAGGTAACTAGACCGAAGAGCTTTGACCAATCATTTTTTCATTTTACTTCAATAATTGTAAGAATTAACTTAATACTATTATTTGCAGATAAGATCATCTCTGACCCCTCTCACCCTGGCCACAAGCTCTTTGAATCACTTCCCTCTGGAAGGAGACTGTCAAAGCCGCCACAGCCAGACATAAAAACAGTTTTTTACCAAGAGCAGTAGCTCTACTCAATAACCAAAAGTCTGTAGCCTCCTTTTGCCGTTGTATTTTATTTCATTCTCATGTTTAAACTGTAATGTTTTATTATTAATGTTTCATGTGTCATTCTTAATTGTTACTGTATGTCGTGTTGTTACTTGCGAGCAGAGCACCAAGAGAAATTCCTTGTATGTGTACATACTTGGCCAATAAACTTATTCATTCATCCATTCAAACAAGTGTTCCAATGAAATTTTAATGCAAAATCACTTTTTTTTTTTTAAATACAGGTGCACAACCTTTTATCCGAAGATCCAAATAACGAAAACCTCCGAATAGCGGACATTTTTTCGGTCCTTGAAGAAAGGTCCTTGAAAACGTTCACCGAGGGCAGCCCGCAGAGGTGACAGCGGAACCTTCGGTCCTCGAAGAAAGGGGAACTAAATCCCCATTCATAAAAGAGAAGGTGAGGGTATATTGCGCGGGAGGGTTAATAATTGACAATATGCTGCTGCCTGCCCGCTGAGTTAAAAAGTTCCCACGGTAGACTCACGATAGACAGTGTATCGTGAGTCTTGCATGGGAACTTTTTAACTCAGCGGGGCAGGCAGCAGCAGATTGTCGCTCCCTTAAGTTTCACCTCACCTACACCCCTCTGCTTCCCGACCATGTGTGTGACCCGTTCCCTCCCCTCTCCAGCTCCCCGCCCATTGCACCGGCGCGGGGGCTTTGCACTGTCTTCACGTCGGCGACGCTAGCAGGACCGTGCCAGATACCGGAGACGTCAGGACCAACGGGACACCGACCCCCAGGCCCACTGCAAGCACGGAGATCCCAGAGACCCACAGCCAACAGCAGCCCAGCCCAGCCCCGCTCCAACTACAGAGGAACCTGGGTTGCGGATGACGGGGCGCAGCTCGGGGCGTCGTAGGGGCCCATCGGGGAGCGGGTTCCTGTTGGTCCTGACGTCTCCGGCCACCTGCCATCCTCCGGGAACTGTACCGCCCTTGCAGGAGAGTGGGGTTGTTTGCAGTTGCAGAGGGAGGGGGCAAGGGCGGTACAGTTTCCAGTCTCAGCTCCAGTCCAGGGGGGTGGCCGGAGACGTCAGGACCAACGGGACACCGACCCCCAGGCCCACTGCAAGCACGGAGATCCCAGAGACCCACAGCCAGCAGCAACTCCAGCCCAGCCCCGCTCCAACTCCAGAGGAACACGTAGGGGCAGAAGCTGATGGTGTGCAAGGTACGTCTTGTTCTTGGGGTGGCGGATGAGGGGGCGCAGCTCGGGCTGTGGGCAAACTGCCACTTGTCGCCGTAGCGGCCCATCGGGGAGCGGATTCCTCTGGAGTTGGAGGGGGAGGGGGAGGGGGGTATTGTGCTGTTTGATCGCCCCCTGCTATCCCAGGGACAGGGAGACACAGCGGCTTTTTAGACTGGTGGGCAATCACTTCCAAAGTTCTGCCCACACAGTCAGTACACCTCTCCTACACTGCATTTCATACAAACATTTATTCTGCAAGAAAAAACTACATTGAAGACTCAAACTCGCGACCGAGTTTACTGCCGGGATCAAGGCGCAAACTCGCGACCTTGCGGATATGAGCCGAGCACTCTACCACTGAGCCAGCCATTAAAATCTACGCTAAAAAATATCCATTCCGAAGACCGACAAATTCTGAATTACGAAAAGTGTCTGGTCCCAAGGCTTTCGGATAAAAGGTTGTGCACCTGTAGTACTATTTAAAATATTTTTTACTTTAAAAAAAAGTTTAATTGCCATATTCTGATAACAGAACCTTGCCTCACGACGAGCTAATAAACATTTCTTAAACTCAGATGTTGGGTTTACTGGCTTTCACTTGCTCTAATGTCCTTATTATATCCGGTGTTTTATATATTAATGTTCAGTGTTGCATGGTTGCACCATTCATAGTGCAATTAGTGATTTAGATTTATCAGTATATAGATATGATCGAGGTTGTCCATACAAATTTTGGAAGTACTTACAGTTTTGCCATGACCATCTTTGCCCACACTGCAGAGTACTCCCCCGTTGAATGAAAAGCTAAAGGAAAATAAATATTATTTTACTTTCCTTTTATCTGAACCATTCATTACAACTGAGAACCATTACATTTAATTATTCCAACAAGTAAACAAATTCAAAGTAATTCCACTGTAACGTTGGAGCAGCAGAGTTCCGTTATAGTGATTAATATTTGCTACATACTGTATGTATGCTGTAACCAAACACAGGAATATAATTATTGATGTCTTGAACCTTAATTTAAATTATTCATACAATAAAATTGATGGTTGGACAAATATTGAAAAACCATTAATATAATGCGTTTCCCAGCATAAGATCAGAAATGGAGGAATGCAGAAAGTTTAAAATACATTCAAATGTCTGCTTTAATACATTTTACGATGTTAATTAAATTTCTTATTGTAAACATTCCGGCTGCAGGAATGAAAAGTACAGAAATGAGATTGGGAACCTTATGTCACAGTGTCAGAACAGCAACGTAGCCTTTAACCTCAGAAAGGCAAAAGATAAAAGTTGATCTAAAGAAGCGGGAGAGATAAACACAACCCTGAACTCTTCAATGGAGCTGCCATCCTTATCACCAGTAATCCAATTGGTCCCTTCACAGTGATGCGGTGATCAAGAAAGCTCATCAGCATATTTATTTTCTTAGCATCTGAGATTTGGCATGTTCACAAGGATTCTCTTGAATTTCTAGATGCTTCAGTTGCAGAATGTATTGTGACAGGATACATCTCAACCCAGTATAGCAACTGCTCTTCTCTTAACCGCCTGAACCATTCAGTGGCAAATATTGCCCTGTCCATCAACAGGCTTGTCACTTCCTTCCACCCAGTCCATCGTCATAGTGCATTGCATAAGGAAGGCTGGAGGTATCATCACGGATGCTTGCCACCCTGGCCACTCTTTTTCTTTTTTCTGCCTTCTGGGAGAAGAAAGCCTGGATATCCAAACTGAAGAACAGCTTCTTCCGCATGGCTATCAGACTCCTGAACACTCACTTCTTTCATATTCCCTTCCTGGAGTTGCCGCCATATACTCTTAATTCTACCTAATTCAGTTATTCCATAATTACAATTTAGTATTTGTTTTGTACTATTTCAGATTGCACCATAATCTTTACACATTCTGCTATTTTGTATTCATAGTTGTGTTAATTGCTGCTTCTATCATTATCATGTATAATGTATTTATTCTAGAAGCTTCCTGCAAACAAGGAAGTGCATTGCACCTGTTGCATATGACAATAAAGTAATCTGAATCTAAAGATAGAAATCTTAAAAACAAATAAAGATCTGCGATATTTCATACGCTATTATCTAATTTGATCTTTAATCATTAATACATGAAAACATTAAAGTTCGATACGTGTTACTTCTGCACATAATCTTTGCCCATTAGGATTTGTGGAAGGACAAACGTTTCTTTAACCACTTAGTTCATCTTTGTTATACCAACCAAAGGAGGAATAAGAACGCAATAGTGCAGCTCATCCTTACCTGAGGGAAGATACTGAATGCACATGGGTTTTAAACATTGCGAGGCAGTTCCCTTGGTTGAAATTCCAAACTCTGATCAGACTTACATTTCCAGTTTGTGCAGATGCTAGTAGTGTTGTGCTGCCATTAAAGGACAAGGCAGATACCTGGTGGAAAGCAGACATAAGAGAAAGCGTGTTTTAACTGCACAGCACTTAAAATGCATTCCGCCGAAGGGCACCGATTCAACATGGCGCTCTTGGTTCTCCACCTTTATTCTCAGGTACATTGCCCTTGCATCAGCTTGGTCGTGCACACTACTGACCTGAGAATCTGGCGTGAATCCTTACTATTGCTTCTCTGGAGACCTGGTGCAGATTCCTACACTCTATGACTCAATGTGGAAAAGTGTGCCTGCCCAGCACCAACCTCGCAGGCAGCCTGCAGCCTTATACACACTGAGCCTAAGAGGGAAAGCCGCTCATCACTGCCTTGTGGGGCTCACGGCTCACTCTGGCTGACATGGTGGATATAGGCCCTTGTTGAGGGACTTTTACAGTGAGCCAGCTTCCAGGCACTCGGGTTCCTTGCATAGCAATGGGGAGGGCAGGACCTTGCAGTAGGATCCCGACACAAAGGCCAAAGTCACCCAGGTTCCTGCATAACGGCAACAAGGATTTACACGAGGTTTAGGCATTCAGTGGAGAAAGCACAGGTCTACAGGTCCTGTCATAGTGGTGCTGCCAATCTTGCATCTCCCTTGATATAATACTTAATACTTTAGTTCCTGGAATTCCATCCATACATGAAGCAAGGTATTAGTGTATATATGACTGCCAGATTAGGTCCATTTACAGTGCATTCAGAAAGTATTCAGACCCCTTCACTTTTTCCACATTTTGTTACGTTACAGCCTTATTCTAAAATGGATTAAATTCATTTGTTTTATCATCAATCTACACACAATACCTCATAATATAAAAGCAAAAACAGGTGTTTAGAAATATTTGCAAAGTAATTAAAAATAAATAACTGAAATATCACATTTAGATAAGTATTCAGACCCTTTGCCGTGACACTCAGAATTGAACTTTGGTGCATCCTGTTTCCATTGTTTATCCTTGAGATGTTTCTACAAGTAGATTGGAGTCTACAAGTGGTAAATTAAATTGATTGTGCATGATTTGGAAAGGCACACACCTGTCTATATAAGGTCCCGCAGTTGACAGTGCATGTCAGAACAAAAACCAAGCCATGAAGACGAAGGGATTGTCCGTAGACCTCCGAGACAGGATTGTGTCGAGACACAGATCTGGGGAAGGGTATAAAACAATTTCTGCAGCATTGCAGGTCCCGAAGAGCACAGTGGCCTCCGTCATTCTTAAATGGAAGAACTTTGAAACCACCACGTCTCTTCTTAGAGCTGGCCACCCGGCCAAACTGATCAATCGAGAGAAAAGGGCCGTGGTCAGGGTGGTGACCAAGAACCCGATGGTCACTCAGACAGAGCTCCAGAGTTCCTCTGTGGAGATGGGAGAAAATTCCAGAAGGACAACTATATCTGCAACACTCCACCATTCAGGCCTTTATGGTAGAGTGGCCAGATGGAAGCCACTCCTCAGTAAAAGGCACATGACAGCTCGCTTGGAGTTTGCCAAAAGGCTCCTAAACAAGATTCTCTGGTCTGATGAAACCAAGATTGAACACTTCGGTCTGAATGCCAAGTGTCACGTCTGGAGGAAAACAGGCACCGCTCATCACCTGGCCAATACCGTACCAACAGTGAAGCATGGTGGTGACAGCATCATGCTGTGGGGATGTTTTTCAGCGGTAGGAACTGAGAGACTAGTCACGAACGAGGGAAAGATGAACGGAGCAAAGTACAGAGAGATCCTTGATAAAAACCTGCTCCTGAGCATTCAGGACCTCAGACTGGGGCAGAGGTTCTCCTTCCAACAGTACAATGCCCCTAAGCACACAGCCAATACAACACAGGAGTGGCTTCATGACAAGCCTGTGAATGTCCTTGAGTGGCCCAGCCAGAGCCCGGACTTGAACCCGATAGAACATCTCTGGAGGGACCTGAAAATAGCTGTGCATTGACACTCCCCGTCCAACCTGACAGAGCTTGAGAAGATCTGCGGAGAAGAATGGGAGAAATTACCCAAATAATGGTGTGCCAAGCTTGTAGCATCATACCCAAGAAGACTTGAGGCTGTAATTGCTGCCAAAGGTGCCTCAACAAAGTACTGAGTGAAGGGTCTGAATACTTATGTAAATGTAATATTTCAGTTATTTATTTTTAACTACTTTACAAAAATTTCTAAACACCTGTTTTTGCTTTTTCAATATGGGGTATAGTGTGTAGATGGATGATAAACAAAAATGAATTTAATCCATTTTTAGAATAAGGCTGTGACGTAACAAAATGTGGAAAAAGTGAAGGGGTCCGAATACTTTCTGAATGCACTGTAACTCCTATTTTATAAAGTTCAAATGTTTATGGATTTTCAACCATGGTGTATCAAATTGCAAGTTATAAAAAGACAACGCTTAGGAGGGGCAGAAACAATTATCTACCTGCTCTCTCAATCGAATCTTGGTTAATCCAGAACTGTAAATGTTGGTTACAGGTGTCAAACACCTTTTGACAAAGCACTGACCTAAATAATGTATTTCAAAAGATTTCTTAATGCAACATACAGTAATTAAAAACAATAAATGCATCACTACTACCTTATCTGTGTGTCCAATAAAAAATCTCTGTTGTCCTGTATCAATTTCCATCACTACAACAATGGCATGACAGGGATAGGCCACAGCTGATCCAGACTTAGTCCATGCAGCCTGAAAAATGAAGAACTTTATAAGATCTATTCCACAATCGTTACCAAAATGTTTTGTTTGCACTTCCTGTGGGGCAATTGAACTGGTTTGATCACTAAAAGCACCAAAACAATTACATTTGAACATTCAGTAATTTTAGTCAATTGGCAATAATGGTCACTACAAAATCATAGTGGTACAGCACATAAATGAGTTCTACAGACCTTTTTGACCATCTACATGAATCCACATTAGGTCTACATCCTATTTAAATGCCAGTCTCAATTTCTCATAAAGGTAATGACTTTCTGACCTCAGCTGAATCTATGTTAACAATGGTAAATATATGAATCATATCTTTTCACACATCTACTTCAAAATTTCTGGAAACGCCTTACAAAATCAATACATAATTACTCTGTTAGAAGTAGCAATATTTTATCAGTAACTTTTGCCTTTCTGACCGGTTGAAATAGAGACTTCTAGATACAACAACCACAATGTACAAATCTACACCCCAGAATCAATCACGTGTACCTTTTCATAGGGCACACACCTAAAAATTGACTATTCTCACAATGAATTTGGTATAGCTGTTGCTGAAAAAGCATTGTAGACTTTGTGAATCTTCTGTCAACAGATTACGGAATTGAGATGAAGTTTCACAGCAATCTATCTGGCCAAAAAAGTGAAAGGCAAAGGGTAGGGAACAAGATTAAGAGACACCTTAAGTACAGCTCTGGATTTAGAACACACTTACACATTTCACTGTACATCCTCCATATCCAATAATCTTCTTTAACTTTAATATAGGGTCTGGCTGCAATCCCTGACAAAAATAGAAGTTAATATATAACCATTCAATAAACTGTGAATGTTTAATCATGTAGAATTAATTTAAACAGACAATTCCCTAACTTTTATTTTGGTTGCTTTAAAGCAAAAAAAAAAAATCAAAATTATTATTTCTAAAGAAACAATTTGAATGAAAGTCACGGGTCATTAATGGTGGAGCTTTGAGAAATATTCATTACGTTTTAGTTCATTTGTAACAAAAAGATATTGTATAAAAGAGAAAGAAGAACAGATTGAAACAGGCAAAACATGATTAAAGATTGTTGTAGTTTGGAATGCTAAGGACAGCATCTCAAAGATTGTGGCATTAATCAAAAGCAAATTATAAACTTAAGAAGTGACCCAATATTGCTCAGTCAAATGCATATGGTAAGACTCCTCAACCTGACAGATTATTCGTTTTGAACTCCTTTCAAAGATATTCTGAAAAGAACGCTATCCATTTTTTTTCACCCCCTGCAAAGATCTCTTTAAGTGCAAAAATATATTGGAAATTGAATACCTGTCAGAAGAAAAACTTCAAGTCAGCTTACCTTACGTTTTCTGAATTTTTCAGTGGAAAGCCTGGTGGGTGTAGAAACCTTAGTGCGTAGAGTCTAAAAAACAAAGTCAAAATGGCCTATATATTTTATGGAACACAAAAATTGATTGATGGTAGAGTTGCTGCCTCACAGCTCCAGAGACCCGGGTTCGATCCGGTCTGTATGATGTTTGTATGTTATCCCTGCGACCACGTGGGTTTTCTCCAGGTACTCCCGTTTTCTCCCACATTCTAAAAACGTACAGGTTTGTAGGTTAATTGGTTTTGGTAAATTTTACAATTGTCCCTAGTGTGTACAGATTAGCCTATGGGTGATCGCTGGTCAGTGCGGATTTGGTGGGCCAAAGGGCCTGTTTCTACGCTGTATCGCTAAAGTCCAAACACACTATATTATTTTTGTGCTATCAAATAATCAATATTACAACCCTGGAATAAGAAAAATGCATTTAAGAAACAATCTATTCATTTTTGATTTGTTGATGTTCTAATCTCACTTGCAGTAGCTTTCACATGCCACCAGAAGACAAACTGCACCATTGTAGCATGTTTTTCAATTGCTGCTCCATTGTAGAAAATTGTACAATAACAGTGCTGTGCTAAAAAATTCTATCATCTGTCCATGATATAGCAAATCAGGATGTCTAGCTCTTGTCACAGCACTACTGCCAGGACAACAAAAATAACAGAATGCAAGATATCCCATGAATAGAGGTGCGTGTGTATTTTGTGTGTGGGGGTAGGAGGAGAGGGGAAGAGGCAAGGAAAACCTATCTTAAGAACCTCCTAATAATTAATATCAACCATCAGCAAATTATCAGTGGCCAAGGAAACACAAATTTTCCTTTCTTCCCAAAAGCAAAATACAGCAGTCACCGAAAATGAGAAATAATAACAGCAATATTTCCAACAATTTGCTTTTAAAGTATTAGTCATAGAACTGTGCAACAGAGACACAGGCCCTTCAGCCCATTTGTCTATGCTGATCAATTTGGTATATTGGGCTAATCCTATTTGTCTGCAGTTGGCCCACGTTCCTCTAAATCCATCCTATCCACATATCTGCCAAAACGTATTTTAAAAGTTATAATTGTATCCACTTCTAGTTTCCAATGGCAGCTCTTTCTAAATGTGGATAAGCTTCTGAATGAAAAAGTTGTCCCTGAGGTCTTTCTAAAATCTCTCCACTCTCATATTAAGCCATGCTCTCTAGTTTTATAATTCTCTCCCCTAGAATGAGCATTCACCTTATCCGTGTTCCTCATAATCTTGTACACCTCAGTCTCTTTTGCTCCAATGGAAAAAAGTCATAGCACATCCAACCTCTCCCTATAACTCACACCCACCAGCCCGGGAATCTCTTTTGCCAAACATCTTCATCACCACACTATCCACCTGACTGTGCGCCTGTATTCCCCGATCTCTCCATTCTGCAACCTCTCCAGCCCTGCCCTGGTTTGACATACCAAAGTGTAATTCATTTGTCATTCCATTTGCCATTATTTGGCCCACCTTCCCAGCTGATATAGATCCTGAAGTAACTTGAATAACCTTCCTCACTTCGATCGTACCATCTATTATGGTGTCATCTGCAAATCTTAAAAACAATATTAATCACATTATCATTCAAATCATTACTGAATACAAACAACAGTGGACCTAGCATTGATCCCTGCAACACTCCACTGGTCACAGGCCTCTAATTAGAAAAACAACACTCCACTGGTCACAGGCCTCTAATTAGAAAAACAACCCTCCACAGTGAGCCTTTGGCTCTTTCCTCCAAGCCAGTATTGAATCCAGTTGGCTTGCTCACCTTGAATTCCATTCAATTTTCCAAAGTAGCCGATCATGCAGGACCTTGTCAAAGGCCTTTCTAAAATCCATATAATGTCCACTGCCCTGCCCTCATCAATCGCCTTGATGATTTTTGAGACACTATTTCACAAAGCCATGTTGACTATCCTATTCAGTTTGTGCATATCCATGTGCATATCCTATTGTGCATAGGTAGATCCTGTCCCCAAGAACCTTTCCAGCAATTTTTCCACCAATGATATCAGCTCAACTGCCTGTAGTTCCCTGACTTGTCTTTGCTGACCTTCTTAAATAAAGTTAAAACTTGAGCCACCCTCCAGTCTTCTAGAACATCTGAACAATTAAAAGATGTACTTGGTTAGACCATGAAGATTTATCCACCCTAATGTGCTTTAAAAGCACCAATACCTTCTGCTTGGTGATTTGTATATGATCAAGGACACCACAACAACATGTCTCAATTCCTTAGCTCCCATGATCTTCTCAGTAAAAATCAGATGGAAAGTATCACTTAACATTTCCTCGGTAGACAAAAATGCTAGAGAAACTCACCTAGATGTTACACTGAGTTTCTCCAGCATTTTTGTCTACCTACCTTCGATTTTTTTCCAGCATCTGCAGTTCTTTCTTAAACACTTAATATTTCCTCCATCTCTTGTCATTTACACAAACCTAATATTTCCCTAGCTACCCTTTTGCTCTTAATATACCTGTAGAATTTATTGGGATTTTCCTTTGTCTATCTGCCAGCTCCATATTATGTTCTCATTTCGTCTTCCTGATTGGGGGTCATGACAGAAGCCACCTCGTGGCGATCCCTGGAAGCAACGACGCAATGCACTCTGTGACGCATCGGGCGACAATTCTGTCAACATGTTGGACGACGACAGAAGCCAACAGCGAGCTACATCGTCTGACACACGAGCGAACGAACGTCTTCCTGATTGCCTTCTTATGTGTACTCCTAGACTTCTTAAGTTGAAGAGGGATTCTCTTAATCCCAATAGCCCAATTCTGACATGTCTCTTTTCTGGCCAGAGCCTCAACATTTCTCAACAAGCAGGGATCCCTAAACTAGCCAGCCCTGCCCTTCACCCGAACAGGAACCCGCTTACCCAGCACTTTTGCTAACTCACTTTTGAACGCCTCCCACTTATGAATTCAATTCAATTCAATTCAATTCAATTTATTGTCATTTGGACCCCTTGAGGTCCAAACGAAATGCCGTTTCTGCAGCCATACATTACAAACAAATAGACCCAAGACACAACATAATTTACATAAACATCCATCATATTGCTGTGATGGAAGGCCAAAAAACTTTTCTCTCCACTGCACTCCCCCCCCCCCCCCCCCCCCCCCCGATGTCAGAGTCAAAGTCAAAGCCCCCGGCGGGCGATGGCGAATTGTCCCGTGGCCATTAAGCCACGCCGGGTGATGCAAGGTCGCGCACCGGGTCTAGGTGTTAGAGCCCCCGGCGCGCGCTCGCAGTCCCGCCGCCATTCCAAGCCGCGCGGGGCGGTGCTGTAAGGCCCCGCTCCAGGAGCTCTTCAACCCCGCAACTCGGGCGGGAGAAGTCGCCGTTGCGGAAGCCCGGAAAAGCGGTCTCCCTCCAGGGACCCGCGGGCTCCCGGTGTCACTGTCCGCCAAACCCGCAGTTGCAGCCACCGAATCTCCGGGGGTCGGGTCGCAGCAGCGTCCACCACAGCTCCACCCGCTCTGGACTCGGCCAGCTCCGCGACGGTGAGGTGAGTAGTCAGCACCACAGCCCCCGGTCTTCCTGTTGGAGGCCGCTCCTCGTTGCAGCCCCAACGACAACGGAGACCCGACAAAGAAAAGGTCGGGTCTCCCGTGCAGGGAGAGATTTAAAAGTTACCCCCTCCCCCCCACACCACCCCCACCCCCCCACACACATACCCCAACAAAAAATAACAAAAACTACATAAAAACATAGACATAAAATAATAAAAACGTAGACGGACTGCAGAGGCCGCTGCTGACGAGAGTCGCGCCGCCTACCGTCTCCTTACTAGTAACCCCTTATCGACCTCTGCAAGCACCCATCCCTAATGCCTCCAAACTCAGTCTTGCCCCAATTAAGATTTTACTTTGTGGGATAGTCCTATCCTCCTTCATAACTACTTTATTCTCTTCTTCCTAGATTGTAGACGGTGAAAATGGACAACAGAGAAACGGGACCAAATCTCTTTGCAGATTTGTTTCTAACATTTATTTGACACATGGGAGGGTGCCATTCAGCTGTGGCTAAAGAACAACAGATATATAAAAGCAGCAAATTTTCATTGGGAAACTACAGTTTAGGTTTTTTCCTGTCTGTGACAATCTCTACATTTTTGCTAACAGGTCTCCTCTATGAGGAAAAATTACACAAGAGTATCTTTTTGTAGATTGCTTTAAAATTACACTGATCTAGCATTCACAAACTATGAACTTAAAATGAAAGTTCAAATAGATGAAACTCAAATATAATTGATCATATTTACATCTCACCTCAATATCACTGTCAGCTCTGTGGATTACAGCTCTACCACCTTGATCCGCAAAAACATGAATTCCACCATCATCTGCTGGAATCACTTTCATACATTCAAGACTTTTTGTGGTTTCATCATTCTCCCAGTCTCTGCTACCTCTATCATGATTAGGTGACAACGTTATATCTAAATGTATTTCCGGGATGCTCCTTACGATCCGAGGGGATCTCCGATGCCTACACATTTCCTGAAAAAAGAAAAAAAACATTAAGAGTAGGCAATCAGAGAGAAATTGTTTGCTTTGCTAGAACATCTAATCTGAAGACATTTTAAAGGATTTTGGTACTTCCATTCAGGTAAAAATCTGAGAATGAGGTAACCACAACAGTATTCCAAGGGAAGTGTCAGTTTTGGTAGTTTAGTTTTAGTTATGTAAATGCCTCGGCCTGCCCAAAAGTGCTTGCTGAAGGTAATTTGGATCTCATTGCAGGGGATATTGGTGCCAGTTCACTTTTCCTTCCAGTTAATTTGAAGGATTTTTCAGAGCACCTTGAAATAACCGCTGAATGGCTCAGAAGCTTAGCTCTCTGAGGCATAAAGGGGATAACTAATCATTGCTTACTCAGTGGACCTTGGGTTTGTGCCAAGTCACACACTTGACCCTTAAATACCCTTTTCCTTGCTCATCAAAGGCTGTGCTGGCAAATTATCGGTGAAGGCGAGTTTTATCATCACTGGTGGCTGGTAAGGGAAGTTTTTAAACATCTCACCGGTGTTGTACAGTGGAGCAGATTGATAGAGGTCCTTCGTCTTGCAGATGTTGAGCACACAACCATCCTCTCATATGATACAAAACATTAATGGCTCGATATCCGACCTCAGAACGCATCAAATGCACAACTGACAAACCTGAGATCCTGAGATCCGAAGCACAGTCATCATAGGGTAAACAACTTTCCATTATTTCTGTAGATCAACTGCACTTCCTCAGGAAGTTGGTCAGAGGTGAAATGCAGGTTTGTGTGAGAATAATGAAGCAGTCTTGTTTCAAACTGGTTTTCAGTTTTATAGATCCATTAGATAAAATTATGGCATGAATAACATCATAAAGAAAGCACAAAATGGATATACATTTTCATAGGCAACTGAAAATGAGTAGATGCACATAATCTCACTGGTTGATGGAGTCAAAGACATAAATGAAGTCAAGAAAGAACGTGTAGAGTCTGGTGTGCCTTCCTGCATTTCTCATGGCGTCATCATGCTCGAAGATCAAGTCCACAATGGACAGAATCCACACAGCAACTGAACGTTCTCTTCAACTATTTTCCTGAAGATTATTATGATTGCCACATTTTGGGTGCTCTGATATATCATCCTCTTTGCAGAGGCGAATGATGAAATGATGGATTCATGACCAAACAGTTCTCCTCAGTCATGCTTTAAAACTTCAGTGGAGATAGTACCTGCTCCTGAGGCAGTGTTATTTTTGTAGTTGGGATGCTCCCATTTTAACGTATTAATGGTTAGGAGAGATGGCAAAGCTGAACCAGAGGCTGCGGGGTACAGGATCAAGGGTGTTCACATCAATTGCAGAGCCACCGATGAGTTCTTCTCCAAAGTGTTCCATCCAGGGGACATTAAATCCTCTTTATCCTTGATAACTTCATCTCCCTTCCTGGTTCCCAGTGGTGTGAGGCCTACATCACTGAAGAATCTGTGCGTGACATGGCTATCATCTAGTACCTGAACACTGCAGGTGACATGTGCATGTTTTTTTTATAATGTGGGCAGCCATTGCACACTAGCTATCCTATATACATGACAGAAAAGAGATTTCAGACAGTACATAAAAAGACACAACATGCTGTAGTAACTCAGCTGGTCAAGCAGCATCTCTGGAGAACATTTTGGGTCAGGATGCTTCATCAGACCGTTTGTAGTAGGGAGGAGACAGCTGGAAGGGATGGTGGAACAAAACCTGGTAAGTGATATGCAGAGACAGGTGAGGGAGTTTTTTTGATTGGCAGATGGTTGGATACTGGACAGAGATGAAGACAAAAGGTGTGAGATAACCAAAGATGAGTAGAAATGTGAAGCCAGGGAAGGTATACAGGTGGAAAAGGATGGCGGGGAGTGCAATGGGAGAAATGGGTGGGCATCCATCTAGAGTGCAGGGATGGGCCCTCTAAAATTGGTGAATTCAATGTTCATACCATTGGATTTTAAGCTACCCAAGAGGAATATGAGGTGCAATGAAGGGGGCCCAGGATAGAAATGTCAGTAAGGATTGTGGAGGGGAGCTAATATGGTTAGCATCCAGCAGATCCAGGCCTTGTCAAGTGTTTGGCATAATGATCGCCTCGTCTACACTTGATTTTGCCAATGTAAAGGAGGCCACATCGAGAGCACCAAATGCAATAAATGGAGTTAGAGGAGGTGCATGTGAACATCCGTCTCACCTAGAAAGACTGCAACTGTCCCTGGATGGATGTGAGGGAGGGGTTGTAAGCCAAGTGTTATATCTTCTGCAAGTGCTGGGGTGGATGTGATATGAGTGGGAAGGGATGACTGAACCAAGGTGTTGCGTAGGAAGTGGTTTACGAAGAAAGTGAAAATGAGTGGGGATGTTCTCGTGATGGGATCACATTCAAAGTGGCGGAAATGTCACAGAATGTGTTGGATGTGGAGGCTGGTAGGGTGTAAGTTACAGACCGGTGTAACTCTATCTTTGTTCCATCCTGGGGGGGAGGAGAAACGAAGCAAGAGCAGAAATCCGGGACAGAGGAAACATGGGTGAGAGATCCATGTACAACTGCAGTGTGGAAACCACATTTAAAGAAAAAGGACATCTCGGATATCCTATAATGGAATGCCTCATCAAGGGAGCAAATATGGTGGAGTCAGAGAAAGTGAGAGTAGGGGATTGGGTGGGAGGTATAGTGCAGATAACTGTGGGAGTCGGTGAATTTATAGCAGAGTCCAGATAACTGTGAATCTGCGATTTTACAGTAGAATATAGATAACTGTAGGAGTCAGTGGGTTCATAGTGGAGTCAGAAAAAACTGTTGGTGGACAATAGGTGGACACTCCAGAATTCAGTTCTTGATATTGACTTCATACCTCGCTCCAACCACAGACCTATTAATATTCCCAGCCCATGTCTCCTAGCTATTGGCCATATTCCTGGTCCTGGCCACACATCTGCCTTAAATGAACAAATACAACTTTAAACTAAAATTCCACAGTCTTTCAGGAAGACTTAAAATATCCCCTGGTGCTTTACAAAAAGATTTTGGGTTTACTGACCTTTGTTCTGCAGAGCTGTTTATTTCTCCACATAACATTTACCACTTATCGAAAAGGTCGCCATTGCTTGTGAAATCTTTGGAATGTCTTGAATTTGTAAAATATACTAAATAATTATAAATACTTTGTCACCATAATGTTTGGGACAAAGACCCATCATTTATTGATTTCCCTCTGTACTCCACAATTTAAGATTTGTAATAGACAAAATCACATGTGGTTAAAGCGCACATTGTCAGATTTTAATAAAGGCCATTTTTATACATTTTGGTTTCACCAAGTAGAAATTACAGCAGTGCTTATACATAGTCCCCCCATTTCAGGGCACCATAATGTTTGGGGCAAAGCAATGCCGTGTAAATGCACAGTAAATGCATAGTATTTTGTTGGATATCCTTTGTATGCAATGACTGCTTGAAGTTTGCGATTCATGGACATCACCAGTTGCTGGATATCTTCTCTGGTGATGCTCTGCCAGGCCTGTATTGCTGCCATCTTTAGCTTATGCTTGTTTTGGGGGCTAGTCCCCAATTTTCTCTTCAGCATATAAAAAGCATGTTCAATTGGGTTCAGATCGGGTGATTGACTTGGCCACTCAAGAATTGACCATTTTTTAGCTTTGAAAAACTCCTTTGTTGCTTTAGCAGTATGTTTGAAATCATAGTCTTGATGTAGAATGAACCGCCAACCATTGAGTTTTGAGGCATTTGTTTGAACTTGAGCGGATATGATGTTTCTATACACTTCAGAATTCATTATGCTACTGCCATCAGCAGTTGTATCATCAATGAAGATAAGTGAGCCAGTACCTTCAGCAACCATACATGCCCAGGCCATAACACCCCCACCACCGTGTTTCACAGATGAGGTGGTATGCTTTGGATCTTGGGCAGTTCCTTCTCTCCTCCATATTTTCCTCTTGCCATCACTCTGATATAAGTTAATCTTCGTCTCATCTGTCGACAAGACCGTTTTCCAGAACTGTGATTACTCTTTTAAGTACTTCTTCGCAAACTGTAACCTGGTCATCCTATTTTTGCAGCTAACCAGTGGTTTGCACCTTGCAGAGTACACAATACAATACACAATACATAGAGGCTCAAATGAAATGTTGTTTCTGCAGTCATACACACATGAAAAAAAAGACCCAAGACACAACACAATTTACACAAGACATCCATCACAGCGCATCTCCTCCCCGCTGTGATGGAAGGCAAAAAAACTTCTCTCCCCTGCACTCCCCATTCCGCTCCCGATGTCAGAGTCAAAGCCCCCGGCGGGCGATGGCAATTGTCCTGCGGCCATTAAAGCCACGCCGGGCGATGCAAGGCCACGCTCCGGGTCTTGTTGTTGGAGCCCCCGGCGGGCGCTAACAAAGTCCCGCAGCCGTTGAAGCCACGCCGGGCGATGATGTAAGGCCCCGCTCCAGGTCATCCTCGACCCCGCTATTTGGGCGGGAGAAGTCGCCGTTGCGGAAGCCTCGAAAAGCGGTCTCCCAGCAGGGACCCGCGGGCTCCCGATATTACTGTCTGCCAGACCTGCGGTAAGCCTCCGAATCTCCGGGGTTCGGGTCACAGCAGCGCGCCACCACAGCTCCACCCGCTCCGGACTCGGCCAGCTCCATGATGGTGAGTAGCTCCGCAGCTCCGTGACTGGAGCTCCAGGACGTTCCTGCTGGAGGCCGCTCCACGTTGCAGCCCCAACGACAACGGAGACCCGACAGGGAAAAGGTCGGGTTCTCCGTGCAGGGGAAAGATATTAAAAGTTTCCCCCCCCACCCCCCGCCCCCCCACACACACACACACACACACATACCCCATCAAAAAAATAATAAAAACTACATTAAAACGGGACAAGAAATAACAAAAAGACAAACGGACTGCAGAGGCCGCTGCGACAGAGGCCGTAGCCTCTGTATTTCTGTCCATGAAGTATTCTGCGGACAGTGGTCATTGACAATACCACACCTGACTCCTGAAGAATGTTTCTGATCTGTCGGACAGGTGTTTGGGGATTTTTCTTTATTATAGAGAGAATTTTGCTTTCATCATCTGTGGAGTGCTTCCTTGGCCTGCCAGTCCCTTTGCGATTAGTAAGCTCACCAGTGCTCTTTCTTCTTAATGATGTTCCAAACAGTTGATTTTGGTAAGCCTAAGGTTTCGCTGATGTCTCTAACAGTTTTATTCTTGTTTCTCAGTCTCATAATGGCTTCTTTGACTTTCCTTGGCACAACTTTGGTCCTCATGTTGATAAACAGCAATAAAAATTTCCAAAGGTGATGGAAATGGCGGCGCTGTTGAACAGCTGCGGCTCGCCTGCAGTCCGTCTGTTTTTACTTTTTTTGTTGTTTTTTGTTGTTGTCTTGTTTTCGTTAAATTTTAGTTTATTAGGTTGTGTTATGTGGGGGGGGGGGGGTGAAACATGTTTTTTTGTCTCTTCCTTCGGGGGAATGCGACTCTTTCTGTCGTATCCCCCTTCTCTGCCTCCGTCTGCGCTGAGGCCTAATGGCGGAGCTGGCGGCCTCCAACTGCGACCGACCTCGAGGCTCCGGAAGCAGAGCCAGCCAGGACTTACCAATGCGAGGCTGGCCGAATTCGGAGCTGCGGCGGCATTCCGGCGTTGGCGGCCCGACTCGGGGCTGAGGCGGTGCTCCGGTGGTGGTGGGCCGACTTGGGGCTGAGGCAGCGATCTGAACCCGGGGCTCGGCGCGGGCCAGTGGACGACATCATCGGGAGCTCGCAGGTCACAGGTTGGTGACCTGTTTTTACGGAGCTCTCGCGGCAACAGCTGCGTCTGCTGGACTGGAGGGCGGCATCTTCGGCAGCTTCGACCATCCCGGGCCGCGGAGCTTGAACCGGCCCGTTCGCGGAGCTCGGTTGAGCCGCGGGACTGACTTACCTGATTTACCATCGCAAGGTGGGGTAACAACATCGGAGGCCTGGATCACCTCAGCGCAGAGGGAGAATAAGGAGGGAAGAGACAGAGACTTAAGACTTTTGCCTCCATCACAGTGAGGAGGTGCCTGGTGAACTCACTGTGGTGGATGTTAATTTGTGTTTATTGTGTGTTTTGTTATTTATTATTATATGTATGGCTGCAGGCAACGAAATTTCGTTCAGACCGAAAGGTCTGAATGACAAATAAAGGAATCTAATCTAATCTAAGGAAAGACTGGAGGAAAGACTAGGTGCTGAGAGCTCTCTTATACCTGCATTAAGGAGGCATTTAAACACACCTAAGCAATTACAAACAACTGTGAAGCCACGTGTGCCAAACATTATGGTGTCCTGAAATGGGAGTACCATGTATGAACACAGCTGTAATTTCTACTTGGTGAAACCAAAATGTATAAAAATACCCTTTAATAAAATCTGATAATGTGCACTTTAACCACATGTGATTTTTTTCCAATTACAAATCTCAAATTGTGGAGTACAGAAGCAAATAAATAAATGATGGGTCTTTGTCCCAAACACTGTACATAACAATGGTAGCTAGCTCTATTTCAAAAATAATCTTCTGAAACCACTCAGAATCTTGATATCTCTTGTGCATGATTAGATAATGAATAAAAACGCTTAAGTATCCAGTCAGCAGAATGCCATTGCTTTGTCAGGTACTCACTGCTTCTGGGCTGGTAATTTGTTGGATGAGGGAAACTCTGTCTTTGACAGCCTTACTGACGCTCACTGTGTGAGAATTCGTTCTAATTGGAGTGTAATGTGTTGAATGACCTAGACAAGGCAAAATTAAAAATTATAAATTAAAACATAGCACAAAGAGATGCAAGGTTTTGATGCTGATCAGAGACTTCCAAGCAAAATAAATCTACCATTATACTGTGCTTTCTATCACTAAGCTCATAAGTTCTAAGAGCAGACCCATCAAGTCTACTCCACCATTCAATCTTGGCTATCTTTCCCTCTCAATCCCATTATCTGCCGGAGAAATTGACTTCTTATTGTGGGGGGGAAGGAGGTAACCTTACTTCTAGGTCCCTACCTGGCCAGTGAGGCAGCTTTTTCTCTGGGCTGCCCGTCGACCCGTCCTCGTGGCCTACCAGCGGGCTTGGAGCGCCGTTTCCTGGTGGGGACCGCCCAACACCTCGGCTTCGGTGGCAGCACAGCGCTGGAGCGCCATCGCGGAGCGGGCGATGCCTTGCCTGGGTCGCCGCGCTGGATCGACGCGCTGGAGCTCCGGTGAGCTGGACCGCCGAGAGCAACACCTCCGGGCTGCGGGTCTGCGGAGCGGGCGGCACCGACATTAACATCGGGAGCCTGGGAGCTCCAACTCGGTGCGTCCTTGTCGGCTTCGGAAGCCGACAATCCCCTGCTAGGAAGCGGCCGTTCCAGGTGGCCCAGCCGCTGTGAGGACTCTCCCGACGCCGGGGCAAGACCACCCAGCTAGAACGGCCAGGAACATCGGGCCTCCGTTGAGGCAACAGCGGTGGCCTTAATAGGCCTGACTTTTGGGAGAACTGGGGTTGGGGACTGGACTTTTGTGCCTTCCCCCACAGTGGTAACCACTGTGGGGGGATGATTTTTCTGTGTGTAAGGTACTTTGTTAGTCTGTGTCCAAGATGGCTGTCGGAAGAGAGAGTGGACGCTGGCGCGCTTTAGCTGCCGCTGCTCTCTCTTCACATTGTGTTTTTTTTGATTTTTTGATTTTGTGTCTTTGGAGCGATTTCTATCTTTAATATGTGTATTGATGATGTCCTTATTATTTATTTTTCTCCGACTATATGTTTTTTTTCTCTTCTGTTTAATCTTTGTAAGGTGACCTTGCGATTTGAAAGGCGCCCGAAAATAAAATTTATTATTATTATTATTATTACAGTGAATCCAGTTATCCAGTATGGTCAGTCAAGTGTTACATCTGGCCATACTTCCCACATACATAGTTACCGAGAATATTTCCAGTATCCCTGATTTCTCTCAGAGCACGATGTGGTCGAGTTCTCCATGGATTACTATTGAATGACCATAGGTCTCCAAATTGTGAGGGTAATTAATTATGAAAGAGCTTTATTCCACTCTAAGCACACCTATTACAAACTAGATTCGCTATCTTTACTTAGTCCTTTGCAATGTCAATTTTTTTTTAAATTATGGTGCCAGTAAAAGAACTAAGAATATAAAACCTTAAGATCTTTGAAATACTTCACATTTATCTTGAAATTAAATTAACAGTGTTTCTAACCTGTTTTATGTGGGCTTGTGTGTCCCTTCTGAATTGAGTCGTATGGCATCTTAACTCCATCTGAAGGAAATCTAAAGATAAACATATAAATGAAATTACATCTAGTTGCAGCACTATAAAGTCAAATGGATTAGGTCAGAATTTACTTTTTTTTAAGTTTAGATTCCCTTCAATTTGTGTTGGGGGTTTTCTTTTGCATGTACTACGTGGAACAAGATATAATTAATCCTTTTTACACAGATGTACTTTAGTGTTAAGTGAACTGCAGAGTTTCTGTGAAGAAAATCTTTTAGTCAGCCAAGAAGGCAATGGCAATTAAATTGTTCCTCTTGTCAATTGTTTGAATATTTTTTTTACTATCAAGCTCCAGAAACAGAGTAAACCACGACATTCAGTTAAATTAACAAATTCACATTAATGTAATTAAATAGTAACCAGCAAATCACAACTCATTGCTCAAGTTGAATCTCAGGTTAATTGTGAAAATCAATGGGTTAGAGTGGACTGCCCAATGCACTTGCCTATTTGGCACATTTAACCACCATAAGCAACCAACTCCCATTCCAAAATGCACATGCAACAAAAATAATATCCTGTTATACACCCCTGTGAACGCCTACAGCCCAACAGCTTTGGTGAATTGTACATTTCTGTGATTCCCCTGAAGATATCTTTGAGCTATGCCTCTTCCCTAACTATACCAGGGTGTATTAAGAACAGAAAATACTGGAGATACTCAGCAAGTCTGGCAACAACTGTGGAGAGAAAAACAAATTTCAGATTTTCAACAACTGAATTGTTTTGCATCCCACAATTCCAGTTTTGTTACTTTATTTCCTTCTCTGTCCTAATTGTCAGAGTGGGCCATCACACATCCACGGCCCTCAGCCTCAGTACCGGCTCTCCACAGGGCTGCGTGCTGAGCCCCCTGCTTTACACCATCTACACATAGGACTGCACCCCCGCCCATCACAGTAACACCATTGTCAAATTCGCGGATGACACCATGGTGGTGGGGCTCAGGTGGAGCAGCTGACAGTGTGGTGTGGAGAGAATAACCTGCTCCTCAACACTTCAAAGACCAAGGAGCTCATAATAGACTACAGGAAGAAGAAAACGGACATTACACCATTAATCATCAGAGGGGACTGTGTGGAGAGGGTGGCGGATTTCCGCTTCCTGGGAATCCACATTGAGGAGGACCTGACATGGAGCGTGAACACCTCTGCGCCGCTGAAAAAGGTCCAGCAGAGACTGCACTTCCTGAGGGTGCTCAGGAAGAACAACATCACCCAGAGACTGCTGCTGTCCTTTTATCGGTGCTCCATAGAGAGCATCCTAACATACTGTGTATGCGTGTGGTACACCAGCTGCACAGCGGCTAAGAGGAAAGCGCTCCAGAGGGCTATTGACAACGCCCAGAAGATTGTCGGCTGCCCTCTCCTCACCTTGGAGGACCTACACAGTTCCCACTGTCACAAGAAATCCCAGAACATTATAAAGGACATTTCCCACCCCGGACACTCCCTGTTTGAACTGTTGCCGTCAGGCAGACGGTACAGATCAATGAGGACCAGGACAAACAGACTCAAAAACAGTTTTTATCCCACAGCAATAACTACACTTAATATAGCCACCAAATAAGCGCAGGTGCGCTACATACCAAAGGGATTGTGAAATCGACAGAAGAATGTATGGTTGTGTGTTTATGCTTTTTCTTTCATGTTATTTATTTCAGTTGTTTATTTTAGATATTTCTCTTTTACGTATCGTTAGCTTTTAGATAATGTGTGAATGGTGCACTGATTGGTTAGCATTTTAAATTTTGTTGTACATGTTTACATGTTATAATGACAATAAAGAACCTATTACTATTACTATTAATTCATGAACAGTTACTTATATCTCTTCCAGACAAATCCACTATGATTAGCAAACATTGGCTCTCTTAGATGGTGCCAACTAGGGTGTCATCTAGCTCTCTGAGTCTCCACTGTTTCACATTCCCATTATTCCCATTCACATTCCCATTATTATCTCATAAATGAAAAAAATAGTAACTGCAGATGCTAGAAATCTGAAATGAAACAGAAAATGTTGGAAACACTCAACAGGTTCACAGCATCCGTGAAAAGAAAAACAGATTTATTGTTTCATGATGAAAACTCTTTGTCAGAATCATTTATATTCTCTTTGGTCCTCACCCTTCTTAAAACATTTTGATTTATTTAATTTTCAAGTTCTGATGAAATGTCACCAACTTGGGAACACTAACTCTTTTTCTTCCATAACAGTTGCTGCCTGACTTCCTAAGTAGTTTATTTAAAGCTACAATTTCATTTTTACTTTTAGAGAAAGTCATTGTCCTGTTAGTGACTCTGGTCTCAAGTTTTAGATTGCCTTAATAAGTGCCACTTAATCCATACCTACACCTTCACCACCCTTCATGAAGGTAATTTGCCTAATTTCTGGGTTAATCTGCCTAACAATTCAATTTTTTTAAGATCAGCACTGCAGTACTTGGGACAGTTTTCTGTATTAAAGGCTTCATATTTGATGCAAATTTCAAGTTGCAGATCCAGAGATGGCACGTAGAAATTCATGGTCACATTCTCGGATACCAAACTTCAGTCATCCTCACTCAGTACTCCATCCTTACTCAATCCCTTTTTTTAAATATCAGTCGGTTAAGACAGTCACATACCACTACAATGAAAGAGGACCTAGACTGGGGTAGCACGGTTTGGTTGCAAGTAGTAGATTTTCAGATCTGTTTTTTTTAAATATAAAACATCACGTGACCACAGTATTCCCTCTTATTGCACAGTGAAGCTGACCTGATACAATCATAAATATCGTGCCAGTTTTCTCCTTTGGGTACAAGAAAAGCCATTTCTCTTGGCATTGGAGATACATCATGCAGTCCTGCCCGCTTCGCCTCATGGACTGTCACACCTGAAATGCATAAATGAAGAATTATATGCAGAAGTGGCACATACTGACACGGTTTGGGTGTCTTTCATCAGTTACCATTGACCTTTACTTTCAGAAGCTACAAATGAGGACCCAAGACTTGTTTCGAAAGGAACTGAATACTGTCATGTTTATTTTTGGTCCACGTAAATGTAACATGTCCAAATCTCCAAGTTTGCGGATGACACAAAGCTGGGTGGCAGTGTGAGCCGCGAAGAGGATGCTATGAGGTTGCAGGGTGACTTGGATAGGTTGGGTGAGTGGGCAGATGCAGTATAATGTGGATAAATGTGAGGTTATCCATTTTGGTGGCAAGAACAAGAAAGCACATTATTATCTGAATGGTTAGAATAACTGTAGATGCTGGTTTAAATCGAAGGTGGACTCAAAATGCTGGAGTAACTTAATGGGACAGGCAGCATCTCTGGAGAGAAGAAATAACGTCACCCATTCCTTCTCTACAGAGATACTGCCAGTCCTGCTGAGTTACTCCAGCATTTGTGACTACCTATTATCTGAATGGTGTCAGATTAGGAAAAGGGGAGGTGCAACGAGACATGGGAGTCCTTATACATCAGTCACTGAAAGTAAGCATGCAGGTACAGCAGGCAGTATAGGAGCAAAGAGGTCCTACTGCAATTTTACAGGGTCCTGGTGAGACCACACCTGGAGTAATATGTGCAGCTTTGGTCTCCTAATTTGAGGAAGGACATTCTTGCTATTGAGGGAGTACTGCGTAGGTTCACCAGGTTAATTCCTGGGATGGCAGGACTGACATATGATAAAAGAATGGGTCGACTGGGCTTATATTCACTGGAATTTAGATGGATGAGAGGGGATCTTATAAAAACATAAAATTCTTAAGGGATTGGACAGGCTAGATGCAGGAAAAATGTTCCCGGGGAGGGAAATCCAAAATTAGGGATCACCGATTAAGAATAAGGGGTAGGCCATTGAGATGAGGAAAAACGTTTTCACCCAAAGAGTTGTGAATCTGTGGAATTCTCTTCCACAGAGGGCAGTGGAGGGCAATTCACTGGATGTTATCAAGAGCGAGTTAGATATAACTCTTAGGGCTAACGGAATCAAGGGATATGGGGAGAAAGCAGGAACGGGATACTGATTTAGGATGATCAGCCATGATTATATTGAATGGCTCGAAGGGCCGAATGGCCTACTCGTGCATTTATTTTCCTTGTTTCTATGTTTCAATGAATCCAAAAACACGTTTTTTTTAAATAACCAGCACACTGGAATGGCGTCTTCAATTCCTGCATGATTCATGATACTGACCTTCCTTGACCTAAAAATGAAATTACCTGGACACAAACAAGGATATGTCAAGGTGGCTGTCGTTTATGGCTCTGCCTTACCCCTCATTCTATTATTGTGTTATCTGACTGATTTTCTCAGCTTGCTGAGTAAAAGATAATTGCAGAAAACAAAAGCCCATTGTATAAGAGGTAACATATATGGATAGAACTGGCTGACTAACACGAAACAGAAGATTTGCATGAATGGATCTTTTGTAATGTACGGAATGCCATTTGGATTATATGTAAATGACATAGATGAAGGTAACGAACGCAAGGTTGATAAATTTGCTAATGTTGCAAAGAGAACAAAGAGTAAGTTTTGAGGAACACATAAAAATACAATAAAGAGATAGGTCAAGTGAGTGGGCAAAGATCTGACAAATGTGAATGTAGGAAAATCTGGAAGAAAATCCGGGCTCACTATCTCTGCTCCCGCAATCGGAAGCATGCGGGTGCAACAGGAGCCTCCCACCGTTATCAGGCGACGAGTCATGTGTAGCCAGGGCAACGCAATGTACAGAGGTAAATGCTATGTCTGCATCCAATACCCTGGGATCTCGCTGTGCTGTCGCTTCTGCAAACCTGTCCCCAATGATGTCAGGAAATTCCTGCATCTAGCTTGATCAGACTGTACTTAAACTACAGAAGGAAAAATCCATAAATTATTAAAGAATAATTGGATACAGAAATGGGGGCTAATTTACGATCTTTTGATCTAAGACGTCAAATTACTGTTCATCAGCAATTATCTCATAATATTGTGCACAACCACAATTTAATTTTCTTATGCACCTCACAACATCACCAAATATCAACCATCACACAATCACTGTGATATCACAGAACTGCCATTGTATTCCTCGCTCAGTCCACGAGAATGATGTGATTACTTACTTGGCTCAAATAACAAGTCACTGGTGAAGATGTTCTTTACATACATATTAGAGCAAAGTTTAATGCTTTTCAGGTGGCTGTAGTGTCTCTTTAGATAAAACAACAAAATATAATGAAGGTCCATGATCAGACATGTCCACTTCACACCAACAGGAGCAAGGCCAACCAGGTCTGTTGAAAGGAAAAGGGAAGAATTACAAGCTTATCAACAAGCAATAAATCAATACAGCTAGCCGATTTGTATCCATGGCCGTCCGAAGGGGGGGTGCATTGGGTGCTACCGCACCCCCCTTACCCCCCCCTAAGAAAAAATCACCAAAAAAAATCGGCGGGGGGGGGAAATCAACGCTTCCACTTTGAAAATGGCCACTTCTCTGTTCTCCCGTCGCCGGGCAAGAGTGGCTGAATCTGAACCCAACGGCTGTAACCCAAACACCAGACGCCGCTGCGGCGGAGCCCGTTCCCCTCACCTCCCCCCGCCGCCGGGGCCCAAGCCATCTTCTCCCCACACCACCCCCGCTGACCCCCACAGGGCCCACGCCACCCCGGCTGGGCTTATGCCACCCCCGTTGGGCCCACGCCACCCCCGCTGACCTCCGCTGGGTCCACGCCACCTTCGCTGACCCCCGCTGGGCCCACGCCACCCCCGCTGGGTCCACGCCACCCTCGCTGACCCCCGCTGGGCCCACGCCACCCCCGCTGGGTCCACGCCACCCCCATTGACCCCCGTTGGGTCCACGCCACCCCTGCTGGGCCCACGCCACCCTCGAGGGCCCCCGCTGGGCCCACGCCACCCCCTCAGGGCCCACGCCACCTCCACTAACCCCCGCTGGGCCCCCGCCACCCCCGCTGGGCCCACACCACCTTCATCTTCCCCCCCCCCCCCACAAGAAAGAGGGGGGGGATGTGAGAGGGGGGAGTGGGAGAGAGAGAGAGGAAGGGAGGGGAGAGAGAGAGATGGGGGAGGGAGAGAGATGGGGGAGGGGAGAGGGAAAGGGGGATTATCTGTAGTGAGATTGCAAAATTAAGGTAGGTTTTAGAGCTATTATATTTTCTCCTCCATATGAATAATATTAAACAATATCAAATAATATCAAACAATTGGAACTGCTTTCTTTTCCTTGATAACAATACTGAAAAATATGAATTCCATAGTTTGTGACATAAATACACATTTTAATGGGATCATTATATACAAATGTAACATTTCAATTTCGAGATCGGGGGGGGGGGGTGGGGGGTGGGGGGCAAATATGCGTCAAGCCGATAGCCTAATCGTTAAAGAGTTAAAAGATAGCCTAATCGATAAAGAGCTGAGAAGAGGAATCAGAGCTACCAAGGAAAGGTACTCTGAGAAGTTGAGGAGCAAGTTCTCAGCAAATTACTCTTTTTCAGTTTGGAAGGGCATGCAAGAAATCACCAGCTATAAGAGGAAAGCCCCCCGCTCTTTGGACAATCGTCAGCTGACGAACGACCTAAATGAGTTTTACTGCAGGTTTGAAAATCAGAAACGTAACCCTGGTACCCCTTCCCCAACAAACACAGCCAGACCCCAGTCTGCAAAGAATGGACCCTGCACCTTCTCCTTCCCATTCACCACTTCACACCTACTTAAGGCAAGACTCCAGTGTGAAAAGAGTGGTCCCTTTCCACCCCAATGACCCTTTCCACCCCAACCAACCAGCCTGACCTCAGTCTGCAAAGACTGGGGCCTTCTACACCCACCCCACTCCAATCACCACTTCACACCCAATTACTCATTTTTAACCAGTCCCTGCTTGCTTCAAAGTCTCCACTATTGTCCCTGTACCCAAAAAGGTAAGGATTACTGGTCTTATTGACTACAGGCAGGTCGCACTGACCTCTGTAGTCATGAAGACCCTTGAAAGGCTTGTGCTGGCCAAGCTGAAAAATATCACAATTCCTCTGCTGGACCGTCTGCATTTTGCATATTGGGCCAATAGATCTGTGGATGACGCAGTCAATCTGGGCCTGCACTTCATCCTCCAGCACCTAGACCGCCAGGGAACCTATGCGAGGATTTTGTTTTATTGATTTTAGCTCTGCATTCAACACCATTGTGCCAGAGCTACTACGCTCCAAACTTTCTGAGTTGACTGTGCCTGAACCCCTCTGTCGGTGGATCACCAGCTTTCCGACAGACAGGAAGCAGCATGTGAGGTGGGAAAGCATATCTCGGACCCGCAAACGCTCAGCATAGGAGCACCGCAAGATGCGTACTCTCCCCTCTCCTCTACTCTCGCCACACCAATGACTGCACCTCCACAGACACCTCTGACAAGCTTCTCAAGTTTGCGGATGACACAACCCTGATTGGACTGATCCAGGATGGGGATCTCTGTACTCTTTTCAGTTTGACATCTTCCCTATAACATGGTGCCCAGAACTGAACACAATATTCTAAATGCGGTCTCACCAAAGTCTTATACAACTGCAACATGACCTCCCAACATCTATACTCAATACTCTGACCGATGAAGGCCAAAGTGCCAAAATACTTTTTGACCACCTGATATACCTGCGACACGACTTTCAAGGAACCATGCAACCATCAACCATTCCTCTGCCCACCTGGCTAATTGATCCAGATCCTGCTGCAATCTTTCACAACCATCTTCACTATCTGCAAAACCACTCACTTCTGTATCATCAGCAAACTTGCTCATCTTGCCCTGTTCTGTGACGTTTCTGTGACGGGCCAGGCTGAGTATAGAAGTTGGGAGGTCATGTTGCAGTTGCATAAGAAGTTGGTGAGGCAGCATTCAGAGTATTGTGTTCAGTTCTGGGCACCATGTTATAGGAAATATGTCATCAAACTGTTAAGGGTACAGTGAAGATTCATGAGGATGCTGCCAGGACTAGAGAGCCAGAACTATAGGGAGAGGTTGAGTGGGCTGGGGTTCTATTTCATGGAGCATAGGAGGATGAGGGATGATCTAATAGAGGTGTATAAAATCATGATTTGAATAGATCTGGTTGAGTCTTTTGCCCAGAGTAAGTGAATCGAGGGGAGCAGAGGACATAAGTTTAAGGTGAAGGGCAAAAGATTTAATAGGAATCTGTGGGGTATGTTTTTCATACAAAGGGTGGTAGGTGTATGGAACAAGCTGCCAGAGGAGGTATTCAAAAGGGAACTGCAGATGCTGGAATATCGAAGGTACACAAAATTGCTGGAGGAACTCAGCGGGTGCAGCAGCATCTATGGAGCGAAGGAAATAGGCGACGTTTCGGGCCGAAACCCTTCTTCAGACTGATGGGGGGTGGGGAAAGAAAGAAGGAAAAAGGGGAGGAGGAGGAGCCCGAGGGCGGGCGGATGGGAGGGTGGGAGGAGACAGCTAGAGGGTGAAGGAAGGGGAGGGGACAGCACAGGCTAGCCAAATTGGGGGAATTCAATGTTGATGCCATAAGGGCGCAAGGACCCCAGACGGAATATGAGGTGCTGTTCCTCCAATTTCCGCTGTTGCTCACTCTGGCAATGGAGGAGACCCAGGACAGAGAGGTCGGATTGGGAATGGGAGGGGGAGTTGAAGTGCTGAGCCACCGGGAGGTCAGGTAGGTTAAGGCGGAGCTCCTCCTCCTCCCTTTTTCCTTCTTTCTTTCCCCACCCCCCATCAGTCTGAAGAAGGGTTTCGGCCCGAAACGTCGCCTATTTCCTTCGCTCCATAGATGCTGCTGCACCCGCTGAGTTCCTCCAGCAATTTTGTGTACCTGCCAGAGGAGGTAGTTGAGGCAGGGACTATCGCAACATTTAAGAAACAGTTAGACAGGTACATGGATAGGACACGTTCGGAGGGATATGGATCAAACGTGGGCAGGTGGGACTAGTGCAGATGGGACATGCTGGGCCGAAGGGCCTGTTTCTACACTGTATCACTCTACGGCTCTATCTTTCCCTCTCAAACCCATTCTCCTGCCTTCTCCCCATTACCTCTGACACCCGTATCAATCAAGAATCTATCAATCTCCTCCTGAAAAACGTCCATTGACCTGACCTCCACAGCTGTCTGTGGCAATGAATTCCACAGTTCACCACCCTCTGACTTAAGAAATTCCTGCTCATCTCCTTCCTAAAGGAATGTCTTTTAATTCTGAGGTTGTAGCCACTAGTCCTAGACTCTCCCACTAGTGGAAACATCCTCTCCAAATCCACTCCATCCAGGTTTTTACCAGGCTGGGACAGACGGATACAGCTTCACACCGTGTCCCAAAGCTTGTGTCCTGTCCTGCATCACCCAAGGCAGCAGATGTTATAGGGGAGGGCAAGCACCATAACAAAGTAGCTCACGATGGTTTGGGTATCATTCAGGAATGTCTATGCATGTCACATCATGAATATTACTGAAGAACGTTCTTGACCCAAAATATAATCTATACCTTTTCTCCAGAGATGCTGCCTGACCCACTGAGTTAGATTAGATTAGATTAAACTTTATTAAACCCCTTATTCAGGGGAAATTCTGATGTCCTTGCAGCACACTAATAAAAATACAACATAGCATTCAAAAAGTTCAACACAAAAACATCCCCCCACAGTGATTCCCACTGCGGGGGAAGGCACAAAGTCCAGTCCCCATCCTCTTGTCCACCCAAAGTCGGGCCTATTGAGGCCTCCACAGTCGCCGCCACGGCGTCCGGCGTCGGGAGAACCCCCAGCGGCTTGGGGTGCCAGGAACGGCCGCCTTCCCATCGGCTTCCAAGCCAACAGACCGCGCCGGACGGAGCTCCGCACACTGGCGATCTCAGCAAGAGATCCCAGGCTCCGGGATGTAACGTTCAGCGTCGCAGCTGGCCGCTCCACAGAACCGCGGCTCCACAATGTTCTTATCGGCGGTCCCAGCATACTGGAGTTCCAGCGCGGCGACCCAGGAAAGGCACCCAGGAAAGGCATACTCCAGCACTCTGTGACATGTCACCTATCCATGTTCTCCACAGATGCTGCCTGACCCGCTGAGTTATTCCAGCACTCTGTGAAACGTCGCCTATTCATATTCTCCGCAGATGCTGCCTGACCCACTGAGTTACCCCAGCACTTTGTGACTATTTCCCCTTCACCCATCTGCCCAAGCCCACTCTTCCCCCCTCCTTTCCTATGTTCCTTTCCACCCATAAACCTCTCTCTGCCTTTACATTTCACTCCTCTTTCAAATCTACTCTACTTATCTACATGAATTTTTCTTCTTCACTTTTTAGTCATAGAATGATGCAGTGTGGAAACAGGCCCATCAGCCCAACTTGCCCACACCGACCGACATGTCCCATCTAAACCAGTCGCACGCGTTTGGCCCATATCCATCTAAATCTGTCCTATCCATGTACGTGTCCAAATGTCTCTAAAACATTAGGATAGTCCCAGCCTTAACTACCTCCTCTGGCAGCTCGTTACATACACCCAGCACCCTTTGTGTGAAAAAGCTACCTCTCAGGTTCCTGTTAATTTCTGAAATATTGGTCATAAATTTGGTGCAAAAATGCTCCAAAATAAGGCTCAGAATGCATCAGAGAGCATCTAAAACCCCTGAGCTTCCAGGGCCCTTAAGCGGGCCCTGGACCCTGTCATCGAGGGACTTCATGCTTCGCGCTCGTGATGTGCGCAGCGCGCACATTATTTCACATTAAGTTTTTTGTAATCCTGTCATGCCACCCCCCTTTTTGAAAAGCTTCGTACGGGCCTGGTATCCTGTAATGGCTAACCCTATTTTTTCTAAAATCACTACATGATTAATAGAATAGCTATAACAATGTTTTTTATGTGGCACCTTTAATATATTAAAATGTCAGAAGGCAATCCACATCAAATAACTGCTGCCAGAAGGAGAGATATAGAAGGGGCCTAAGACGTAGTCAAGGAATTTAACACGGAATTTTAAAGAAGTTGAGGGGAAAAGAGTGAAGAGTATGAATTCCAGAGCTCAAGGCAATGGCAATTGAAGGTATTGGTGGTGATGGTGGAACAATAAAAAACCAGGAAACCTCAGAAGCCCATTGGTGGGCAAGTGATAACATGGAAGATATTAAAGATGGGGGTTGAGAGGAAGATTTGACAACAAATGCAAAATTTATTTTTAAATGCAATGCTTGATCTGCAAAATAAAATTCAGATCTGAAATTCATCTTGTAATCACAATAAGCTTCTGTATAGTTTGGATGAGTTCATTGCTATGGGAAAGAACATGCCACGAGTTAATCGTGATCAATCATGCTTAAACCAACACAATGTCTTCTGGATGTAGGCAGTGCAGAGAGAGATGCATTTATTGTCAAAATCCATTAATTTAAGGCACTGTCTTTTTTTAACCGACAATTGGGACAATTGAATGAACTGCTAGACTATTTCAGAGGGCAATAAGTCCAGGACCAGGTTGGAATACGTTGCCTTTTCTGAACGTTGAATTAATAGAATATATTCTTTGATCAGTTGCCATATTATTGCCAACTCACTAAGCTTATCCATATCCCCTTGAAGTTTCTGCACATCATCATTATCACTGCTCACATTCCCACTTATTTGTGCATCATTCGCAAATTTAGAAACGTTATATTTGGTCTCCACAGCGAAAATGTTGATACAGATTGTGAATGGCAGGTAGCTAAACACTGCCCCCTGTGGAACCCTTCAAGTCACAGTCTGTTACTTGTGCTGAACCCAATGAATCCCACTTCGCTCTTCGTTTTCTATCTGAAACTTTCAATTGATACCAGTATATTACACTCTTAACAAAACCCTTCAGAAAATCAAACCATATCCTGTCATCTAATTGATAGGATACATCCTCAGAGAACACTAACAGATTCATCAAATGCAATTTCAGGATCCATGCTGAATCTGCTCAAACATATTATTTTCAGTGTCTACACTTTACTTTTGAGCAGCTTGTCTGTTTTCTCCCATCTTTCCTAAATAGGAGGATAACATTTGCTATCCTCCAATCTGTAGGAATTATTCCAGAATTTGTATAATTTAGGAAGTTGATGAACATAGAAATTAGTAGTCTTGAGATTTGTGCTTTTTTTTAGAAAATATATAAAATTAACTCATGGATCCACACAAGGAAACGATAAAGATTTTATCGCTCCATTTCAAAGAACAGCATGTAAATACTTAACTGCCACCAAACCACTTCAAAGCATCTTCAAATTCATAAAGCACTGTCCTCCTGATTTATTTTACTGTTTGTATTCCTCGTTGTCACCTTTCCCTCAGCCAACAATGAACCATTCTACATTTCCCTGATCACGTTTGCTTTGATCTGTTGTTTTCACCTCTTAAATTTTCTTTGAAACCATTCCATATCTCTAGTTTCCCTCTCCCATGACTCTGTCTGAAGGAGGGGCTCGACCCCAAACGTCACCCATTCCTTCTCTCCAGAGACGCTGTCTGTCCCGCTGAGTTACACCAGCATTTTGTGTCTGGTGTAAACCAGCATCTGCAGTTCCTTCCTATACTATATAAATATAAGTCTTTACATTCTTATCAAAATATAACCTTGGATAATGAAGTCAAAAATCTTTGCCAAATGTTATCAGAAAACTAAATACAAATTCGTACTATTCTTTCTGAATAGGAGCAACTGAAAAATGTATAAAATAATAAAACCAAACATGTTATGAAAACCTACCTTGCTTTGCAGATTTTGCAGTGGTGTTATACACAGAGCCTTTCACAGCACCACAAACAAATGGAAACTGGAGCCACGTGACCGTGCATTTAAACTCTTTAAATAGGTTGGAGAATGAAATCCGAATGACTTGACTATCCTGGAGAAAAATGATTCACAGAAAGAGTGCATGAAATAATTCCTTTGAGAACAAAAAGTACCAATGCCCAGATTCCCTGCCCTGAGTCACTCACGCTTAGATCAAACCTCAAATTAACAGAATTGAATTGAATATATTTTATTCACCAAGTATTTATACATGCAAGGAATTTGCCTTGGTGCTTTGCTCACAAGTAACAACACAATATACAATAAACAATTAAGAATAAAACATTATAATTTAAACATGTGAAAAATGAAATAAAATACCAGAGCAAAAGGAGGCTGAAAAAATCTGTTTTATGTCTGGCTGTGGCGGCTTTGACAGTCTGGAGTCGCCTTGCAGAGGGAAGTGCTTCAAAGAGTTTGTGGCCATGGTGAGAGGGGTCAGAGATTATCTTACCCGCTCGCTTCCTGGCCCTTGCAGTGTATAGTTCGTTGATGGGGGGGGGGGGGGAATGTTGCAGCCAATAACCTTCTCGGCTGATCGAACGATGCGCTGCAGCTTCTGGATGTAATGCTTGGTGGCTGAGCCAAACCAGACCATGATGGAGAAGGTGAGGACAGATTCTATGATGGCAGTATAAAACTGGGCCATCATTGCCTGTGGAAGATTGTGCTTTCTCAGCTGCCGCAGGAAGTACATCCCGTTGGGCCTTTTTGACTGTGGAGTCGATGGTAGCCTCCCATTTAAGGTACCTGGAGGTGATGGTTCCAAGGAACTTAAATGACTCCACAGATGTGACTGTGGTGTTGTTGATGGTGAGTGGGGGGAGGGGAGGGGGAGCTCTCCTAAAGTCAACAATTAATTCCACTGTCTTAAGAGCATTGATCTCCAGGTTGTTGCGATGACACCAGGACGCCAGCTGTGTTACTTCCTGTCTGTAGGCAGATTCCTCCCCAATCAGGGTTGTGTCATCCGCAAACTTGAGAAGCTTGTCAGAGGAGTCTGTGGAGGTACAGTCATTGGTGTAGAGAGAGTAAAGGAGAGGGGAGAGCACGCAGCCATGCGGTGTTCCTTTGCTGAGGGTCAGCTGGTCCGAGATGTGCTTTCCCAGCCTCACATGCTGCTTCCTGTCTGTCAGGAAGTTGGTGATCCACTTACAGAGGGGTTCAGGCACAGTCAACTGGGAGAGTTTGGAGTGTAGTAGCTCTGGCACAATGGTGTGAATGCATAGCTAAAATCCACAAACAAAATCCTTGCATAGGTCCCCTGGCGGTCTTGGTATATTGTGCGGCACAACTCCATGATCCATATTAGTGTTTGCAAGTCGCAAAGCAGGGAGTACCTAGCATTATTTGCGAATATAGATCAAACCCATTCTGCACAGAAATGCATGCATTGGAACAATTTGATCAGCCAGTTACTTTTTTGAGGAATACTATGGAGCACTACAGCCAGAATCAGGATGCATTGAGAAGATATTAAAATTTTAAAAATTCCTTTCATCTTCCCCCAAAATCAATTTCAAATTTATCAAAAATTCCAAAGAAAGTAACTCTGCACGTGTTATTTCCTTTTAAAAAAGTGATCTCTGTACTCCACAATTTGAGATTCGTAATAGAAAAAAAATCACATGTGGTTAAAGTGCACATTATCAGATTTTATTAAAGGATATTTTTATACATTTTGGTTTCACCATGTAGAAATCACAGCTGTGTTTATACATAGTCCCCCCCATTTCAGGGCACCATAATGTTTGGGACACATGGGTTCACAGGTGTTCGTAATTGCTCAGATGTGTTTAAACACATGCCTCCTTAATGCAGGCATAAGAGAACTCTCAGCATCTAGTCTTTCCTCCAGTCTTTCCATCACCTTTGCAAACTTTTATTGCTGATTATCAACATGAGGACAAAAGTTGTGCCAATGAAAGTCAAAGAAGCCATTATGAGTGAAAAACAAGAATAAAACTGATAGAGACATCAGCTAAACCTTAGGCTTACGCAAAGGGATTGGCAGGCCAAGGAAGACATCCACAGCTGTTGACAGAAGAATTTTCTCTATAATAACGAAAATCCCCAAACACCTGTCCGACAGATCAGAAACACTCTTCAGGAGTCAGGTGTGGATTTGTCAATGGCCACTGTCCGCAGAGCACTTCATGAACAGAAATACAGAGGCTACACTGCAAGATGCAAACCACTAGTTAGCTGCAAAAATAGGATGGCCAGGTTACAGTTTGCTAAGAAGTACTTAAAAGAGCAACCACAGTTCTGGAAAAAGGTCTTGAAGACAGATGGAACAAAGATTTACATATCAGAGTGATGGCAGAGTATGGAGGAGAGAAGGAACTGCCCAAAATCCAAAGCATACCCCCTCATTTGTGAAACACGGTGGTGGGGGTGTTATGGCCTGGGCATGTATGGCTGCTGAAGGTACTGGTTCACTTGTCTTCATTGATGATGCAATTGCTGATGGTAGTAGCATAATGAATTCTGAAGTTCTGAAACAAGCATAAGCTAAAGATGGCTGCAATACAGGCCTGGCAGAGCATTACCAGAGAAGACACCCAGCAACTGGTGATGTCCATGAATCGCAGACTTCATGCAGTCATGGCATGCAAAGGATATGCAACAAAATACTAAACATGACTACTCCTCATTTACATGACATTGCTGTGTCCCAAACATTATGGTGCCCTGAAATGGGGGGGGGGGGGGACTATGTATAAACACTGCTGTAATTTCTACATGGTGAAACCAAAATGTATAAAAATGACCTTTATTAAAATCTGACAATGTACACTTTAACCACATTTTTTTCTATTACAAATCTCAAATTGTGGAGTACAGAGGCAAATTAATAAATGATGAGTCTTTGTCCCAAACATTATGGAGGGCACTGTACGTCTAATAAGTCCCCTAAAATTCAATTCCTACTGATCCGTCAAGATTATCCAATTGGAAAGGTTAGCAAAACCCAATATATTTGCGATATCTTCAGCACTGGAAAATATATTACTTAAACATTTAATGTTATGGATGCAATCGTCTTATCAATCAAATAATTTTTGAAATGCTTTGAAACAAAATAAGTGAATAAACAAACTTTTGCGGGCAAAGGCAAGTTTAAAGCCATTAAAAATGCTGGTGGATGATGGGCCCCCTTTTAAGCACCACAGTTTACATCAGCATTTTCAGAAGAGGAGCAAGAATGAGAAAAAAAGGCACAAAGTGCTGGAGTAACTCAACGGGTGATCCAAAACATCATCTATCCATATTCTCCAGAGATACTGCCGAACCTGCTGAGTTACTCCAACACGTTGTGTCCTCTTTTTGATAAACCAACATCTGCAGTTCATTATTTCAGCAAGAAGCAAGAACTGAATGCTCAAAAAGTCAAGTCAGATCAATCCTCTAATTCAATTAAAACTAACTGATCAGGTTTTACAATAGTTGCAGTATTTTGGAAGGTTCTTAAGTAATTCCATGTCAATCTACAGCTTTCAACCAACAATGAATTCTGATGAGAAAATGTGCTCCCATCAGATCTTATTGCCTATTTTGCTGTATTACACCTGAAACCTATGAAATCTATGAAAACAAGAAATTAACATTTTGAACATATTACTAAGGCTCAACAGTTTGGCAAATGATCTTGGTAATGATGGTAGGATTGAACTATTAATCTTAATATAGACTTTTCAAGAACCGTCTAATTCCAACATTAGGTTCAAGCAAACAAATGCACAATATCTAGATGGTACTAATCAACACATACCTCAGTAACTGCATCAAAATGAACCACAAAGTATTTGGATACAATTGGTTTGAAGAGGATGTACAGGTAACGACCAACAAGTCCGAGGGATTGAGTAGTAGTTTTTGGTAGCTGAATGTAGTTGCCAGCAGGGATGGAGCCTCGGATACGATAAACTGTACACTTCAGAGTTTTATCCTTATAACAAAAATATCCAGATTAAACAGTTATCAGTTAACTCTGCAAAATGAACAAAAATCACTTGATATGGTAACCGTATCATTATAGTATTATAATGCATGATTTCAAAACCATACAAGACTGATATGAACAATGACCAAAGTGGGGAAAGAAATGCCATTCATAAGAAACAATTGAAGAAGGAACTGCAGATGCTGGAAAATTGAAGGTACACAAAAAAGCTGGAGAAACTCAGCGGGTGCAGCAGCATCTATGGAGCAAAGGAAATAGGCAACGTTTCAGGCCGAAACCCTTCTTCAAGTGTCTGAAAAGGGTTTTGGCCAAAACGTTGCCTATTTCTTCGCTCCATAGATGCTGCTGCACCCGCTGAGTTTCTCCAGCTTTTTTGTGTACATTGAATATATACATTGCTTCCAGAAGTCAAGCACAATCTTGTTTGTCTGGCTGACATTGAGGGAGAGGTTGTCGTCTTAGCACCAGGTTATGAGGTTCTCAATCTTCTTCCAATACGCCACCTTGTTGTTATTTAATATCCGGCCAATAAACGGTGGTGTCATCTGCATTCATGTAAATTATGTTGGATCGGTATTTTGCTGCATTGTCATGAGTGTATAAGGAGTATAGTAGGGGGCTGAGAATGCATCCTTGCGGGGCACCAGTGTTGAGGATTATCGTAGAGGATGATTTGTCACCGATCCTCACTGATTGTGGTCTGCTGGTTAGGAATTTGAGGATTCAGGTGCAGACTGCGGACTCCAAGGTCCACAAGCTTGGAGATGAGCTTGGTTGGTATAATGGTATTAAAAGCAAAGCTCTAGTCTAAGACGGACTGTGCAGAATAATCGTGTATCCAGAAAATAGATGTAATCCCCATTTCCACTCCTCTAACGCAATTTCGTCGGCGATAAAATAGGCATAGTTGTCATAAAATATGGGCACCATTACTGAATCAAAAAAGGAATACTTGACAAGGTAAACCAGGGACATCTCAACAAGCCCACTAACAATGAGCTATAGATTAATCATGTGCACACATTTCTAAGTAGCAACAGAAATTAAAAAGGGAAAACCTTTAAGACAGCATGCATACTCTACATTTTTCTCATAATAACCAACTTCAAGGATGACTAAATAGATGTTTACAATTAAATCCCTATGTTGATTGCCACTATGGAAGATCCAATTAAATTGAGGGCAGACACTTGCTTCTTGCTTCCATCATAATCTAATTTTAGATTGTGAAGTCTTGTAAGCAAGTGAACAAAAAAACTTGCAGGAAGAGTTTCACATTAAATATCAGGTGAAAACTCAAATTATGTCATGGATTGGATCTGCAATTTTGGTAGAAACTCTGAATGATAGAACAAAGACTTTGCTTTCAAACAGAGAATGGAAACAGCATGGAAATTGTTATTTTATTTTTATTTTCTGGACCAAGGAGGACAGGAGAGTTCTTCCTAGCTTCACAAGGAACGAGTAGAAACAGGGATTACATCTATTTTCTGGATACAAGAAAGCTAGACCCTCACTTGCACTGGGGCCCCTGCTGATCTCTGATCTCCACCCAAAATGATGCTACTGCAACCATCAAGAGCCATTCCAGAACAATTCCTACAGGTCCTAGATAATGGTCCTGTAGTTCTGGAACTATCTAGATCAGTTAAAGCAACTTTATTCAAATACAGATCACAAAGGCCCACAAACTTCCAGATGCACATCCCATACTAACCTGCTCCTTCCTGTAAAACTGCAACAATGTCACGGTACATGTACATAAAATATAATTTTTTATGTACTGACAGAATAGAGCAGAAATTAAAAAAATTGGAGGAAAGTCTCCAAAAGGTAAACAACTATACCATAACAGGTGCAATATCTCCTTCTTTTGTTGATTTTTTCCATTCTTCCAATTTGAAATGTTTGAAGATATTCACATATGGACGCTGCCACACAGACTCTATAATTGAAAAACAATCAGGTCAAAATAAAGTCAATTGCAAATAGCATAAATTTAGATGTAGAAATCTAGCAATATTAAAAAAAGGGGGGGGGGGGGGAAGTGGGAAGAAAAGTTAGTAGATTAGTTCTCTAAAATTGGAGAATTTGATGTTCATACTGTTAAGTGACCCAGGTGGAATACGAGTTGCTGCTCATCCAGTTTGCCTGTGGCCTCTCTGGCAATGGAGGAGGCCCAGAACAGAAGAGTCAACATGGAATGTGAAGAAGAGTTAAAATCGTTAGCACCGGAAAATCCAGCAGGCCTTAGCAGACCGAGTACAAGTGTTTGGCGAAATGGTCTCCCACCTATACTTGATCTTGCCGATGTAAAGGAAGCCACATCTGGAGCTACGAATGCTGTAGATGAGGTTATAGCAGGTGTACGTATACCTCTGTCTCACCTGGAAGGGCTGCTGGGGTCGCTGGGCGGATGCGAGTGAGGAAGCATAGGGGCAGTGAGTGAACCAAGGAGTTACAGAGGGAGTAGTCTCTGCGGAAAGTGGAAAGGGGTGGAGATGGGAAAATGTAACTGGGGGTGGCATCATAATAATAATAATAATAAATTTTATTTAATGGGCGCCTTTCATACATCTCAAGGACACCTTACATAGTAATCGGAATAAAAACATATAATCGGAATAAAACAAGTAATTAAAGACATCACAGTGACACAAATTAAAAACAGAATTCAATCCAAAAACAGAAAATCAAAAACACAGTGTGAAAAGAGAGCAGCGGCAGCCAAAGCGCGCCAGCGTCCACTCTCTCTTCACGGCAGCCATCTTGGACACAGACCTACAGGACTACAATTAGACAAAAAAATCATCCCCCCACAGTGGATAGCACTGTGGAGGAAGGCACAATGTCCAGTCCCCACCCCATGTTCACCCCAAAGTCAGGGCTATTGAGGCCACCGCAATTGCCTGTACGGAGGCCCGATGTCCCTGGCCGTTCTCACCGGGTGGTCTTGCCCCGGCGTCGGGAGAGTCCTTTCGGCGGCTGGGCCACTTGGAACGGCCGCTTCTTGGTTGGAGCCCGCGGCTGCCGAAGCCGACAAGGCCGCGCCGGTTTGGCGCTCCCAGGCTCCAGATGAAAAAGTCGGCGCCCGCTCTCCGCACTGCCGCCTCTACGCACGCCGTCTCTCCGCTCCGCAAACCCGGAGATGTTGCTCACGGCGGTCCAGCTCGCCAGAGCTCCAGCGCGTCGCTCCAGCGCGGCGACCCAGGCAAGGCATCGCCCGCTCCGCTCCGCTCCAGCGCTCCAATGCTGTGCCGCCACCCAGGCCGAGGTGCTGGGTGGTTCCCGCCAAGAAACGGCGCTCCAAGCCCGCTGGTAGGCCACGAGGACGGGTCGACGGGCAGCCCGGAAAAAAGGCTGCCACACCGACCAGGTAGGGACCTATAAATAAAGTAACACCTACCCCCCCACATTAAGAGACCATATCCCCTACAAACAAAAAAACAGGACTCACTAAAAACTAAAAAAAACGAATTTAAGACGGACGGCTGCTGGCTAGCAGCCGTTCACCAAGATGGCTCCTCCTCCTCTGTTGGCAGCATTTCACATTTAACCTACGTAGTCTTACATTGCAGGATTAGGTACATGTGGTACTCATGGCACTCAACACAACTCGTTGAATCAGGATGAATGTTTTGCCATTATGGTACCGATAACACAAAGGATATGCCTGTGATCATATTGAATGGCGGTGCAGGCTCGAAGGGCCGAATGGCCTACTCCTGCACCTATTTTCTATGTTTCTATGCCGAGCCAAGCGATGGAATACAGTCCTGCAGTTTCTGAACACACACTGCCTAAGCTTGGGCCTGCCACATCTATTCTGAATTAATCTTATTTAGGATTGTGATACCGCTGTAGAACATGGATTCTGTGTAAGAAGATATGACTTTATCTCATGTGTGGTTGTCCACTTCCGCCATTGTTGCAATGCGTAGATCCATCTGTCACAAGTAGAATGTTAAAGATAGTTTCATCAACCATTTCTTTTCTCACCTATCTTTGGCTTCTCCATGTTGGTGAAAGTATCATTCGCCAAATACTCTTATTTCTTTGGTCCTTGAAGATCAATTTTAGTAAATGTGGTCATCAAATTTAATTCCAGAGAAAATGTTCATACAAGACATCTGAAAGAAAAATACCCATAAGCAAAGCCTACCAAGTAAAAATTTGAAAGATGTAGTTCAATAATTTACCTTCAGCATGTAATAAGTTTATGAGAATAGCCTTTTTGATTATCAATATCAGTCAAAAAAAAGAAAATGCTAGAATCACCCAGTCATGCAGCCTCAGTGGAAAGAACAGGCAAACATAAAAATTAGGATAGACACAAAAAGCTGGAGTAACTCAGCGGTCACCCCGACTGGTACAGTTAATTGCAGCTCAAAAACGGGCCGTTTTCGATGTTTTTAACGGGTGTGAAAGTGCGTGTTTTCCCATTCACTAACATGTACCGGAAGTGACGTTTGTCCCCCAGTTAAAATTTTCGGTCACGTGGGTGCGGACCTACGCTCCAGTGACCTTTCGTGAAATCACCCTATACACTCATGACTATAGGACAAATTCAGCACTAATCCCATCTACAAGTTTATATATGACACTAGAGATAAGCACAGAATGCTGGAGTAACTCAGCAAGACGGGCAGCATATCTGGAGAGAAGGAATGGGTGATGCTTCGGATCGAGACCCTTCTTCAGACGTCTCGACCCAAAACATCACCCATTCCTTCTCTCCAGAGATGCTGTCTGTCCCGCTGAGTTACTCCAGCATTTTGTGTTTATCTTTGGTTTAAATCAGCGCCTACAGTTCCTTCTTACAGATGACACTACTGTGGTGGGATGGCCACAAACAATGGCAAGAGAGAGTAGAGGAAGAAGATAGAGAATTTAATGACATGATGTCGCGACTATATCAGCAAAATGAAAGAGCTAGTTATTGACTTCAGACAGAGTACCTGCCCCAATCTGCATTAATGCTATGGAAGTTTAAATGACCGGAGCTTCACATTCCTCCTATGCATCAATATTACCAATTGTTGTGCGCCAATCGCATAGGTGCAACAGCCAGGAAGGCACACCAACACCTCTGCTTCCTGAGGGCACTGAGGAAATTCAGCATGTCTTCAGTGATTCTTACCATCTTCTACATGTACCATAGAAAGTATACTGTCGGGCTGCATCACATGTTGGTTTGGGAACAGGTTTGCCCAAGACCAAAATAAACTTCAGTGTTGTAGATGTACTGTATCACTCAGATCAGACTTTCCACCATTGACTATCCATATTTTAAGCTGCCTCTGAAAAGCAGCCAACATAATCAAAGACTTGTCCCACCCCTGCTAATTCCTTCTCTCTTCACCCGGCATAAGATACAGAAGCATGAAAGCACACACCACCAGACTCAGAAACAGATTCTTCCCCTCTGTTGTCAGGCTTTGGAATGGTCTAGGACAGGCGTATTTATTTTCAATTCGTTTTTTGCGACCTGGGAACTGTAGCCAGTCCTGGGCCTGCAGGCGACCTGGGCGCTACTGCCAGTCCCCAGGCAGGCGAGCCCACCTGGGAACTGCAGCCAGAACCGGGGTACGCAAGCTGATCTGGGAGCTGCAGCTAGTCCCGGGGCACGCAGGCGTCCTGGGCGCTACAGCCGGTCTCGGGGACACGAGTTGATCTGAGAATTGCAGCTAGTCCCTGGGACGTGAGCTGATTTAGGAACTGCAGCTTGTCCCGGGGCACGCAGACCACCTGCGAGCTACAGCAGGCGAGCCAACATGAGAACTGCAGCCAGTCCCTGGGCATGCAAGAGACCTGGGAACTGCAGAAAACGAATTGAAAAACATGAAAACTAATGCCAAAAACAACACCAAATGTCACACGTGTTTAAGAAGGAACTGCAGATGCTGGAAAATCGAAGGTACACAAAAATGCTGGAGAACGTCTTCAGCAAGGGTTTCGGCCCGAAACGTTGCCCATTTCCTTCGCTCCATAGATGCCGCTGCACCCGCTGTGTTTCTCCAGCATTTTTGTGTACCAAATATCACACTATGGCGATAGATGTGGCCAGCCATTTGCTCACAGACATGGGTCCTGGGCCCCATGCAGAACAAGGTTGCTGATTCCTGGTCTAGGAGCTAGGATTCTGTCTGATTCACCTCCACCTCATTGACAACATTGAACTTTTTGTCTATGGAACTGATGCACTTCAATGCTGAGAACCGCAATGTGCCTTCTTCCCCTTTGCTCTACCTATTTACTTGAGTCTGACTCGATTGTTTATATGTATGGTATATCTGATCTGTTTGGATAACATACCACAAAGATTTTCACTGTACACATAACAATAATTAACAAACATATTACCCAAAAATGGCAACTTAACGTAAAATTCTACAATATTACCACTTTTCTTAGACTTCGAGATCCCCTCAATACATCCCCATCACCAACACTCCTCCTGTCCATCATACCTGTTCATAACCAACCCGCCCCCTACGCCCCCACACCCACCCTGTGCCCTCAACACCCACCCAACGACCCAACACCAAAGCCTGTGCCCTCCCACCCCTACCCAAGAAACCACTAACCATCCAGTTCAACTTCGACCGCGTCTCACAGACATCTCCTCTGCATGTCCCGCTGAGTTACTTTACCTGTATTTACCGACTCAACGTCCCTCCCGCCGCTGACGGGTGCGGAGCCGCCTGGTCACGGACACCCCGGGCCGCTGCTGCTGCTGCTGCTGCTGCTCCCGCCACCGCTGCCGCGCGCAACGTTTGCCCAACGGCAACGGCCGTTCGCTACGGCACGTCATCACGTCATCACGTCACCACGTCATCGTGCCTCGCCCCGGCCGCGGCGCCGGTCTAGTTTGATATAGAATGCAAGAATCCTCACCTCCACTAAATGCTTCAAGGGCATTGCGTTGTACATTGAGTAACCAATGAAGAATCAATGAATATGTTAGAAGAAAGCAAAATAATTTTATTGATGGCAAAATATATTGCTGTGTTATGTGAATTACAATCTAGCATTCCGATGGTGGAATACTGACGGTTTAACCAAAGCTTAAGAGAAACACGTGTAATGAAATTTAACATACATGTACAAAACAACAAAGTAGCGGAAGGACTACAAAAAGTTAAGGTCATCATAAATAGCAGCAGACTTGAGTAACATTTTCAAAATCTGTTTAATTTAGCTTTTATGCCTGAATACAAGTATTCGTTTTTAGGATATACTTTAGTATATATATGTAAGTCAGGCTATATATGAACCAAAATCACAACTTTTAACGTATTATAAAAGTAATAGGTACAAAAAAATGTGTTGATTATCATACAATGTTGCATTACAGGGCCATTCCAGGTCTGAATGATATCAACGGATTCAGAATGTAGTGTTTCCAAAATGAAGAGTTTGCTGCAGCTGACGAATCTCATCAAGAAGCTGTTTATCTTCAATGTGTAACTATGTAAAACAGAATAGATTACAAATTATCTTATAAATCAATTTTCTGCCCAATCCTCATGAACTGATTAAAGCTATTCCTCAGTTTAATGTGGGCTAATCCTAAATCTGTGTGCCTTTTTAAAGAGCTGGCCTGACTGGCGCAGCAGTCAGGTCAGCCCTTTAATTCTCTGGAAATCCTCCTCTTGGAAATGGAATTACTACTTTTGATGGGGATATTTGGAAAAATCGCAAGCCCTAATCACAGAAATTAAGTTAATTGGAAAGTCAAAATGGGAGTCTACCAGAGTAACTCATAGCATTTTGGATCCATTATCATAGTTTTATAATTGGCAAAATCTTCCATATACAAACTCTTCAGAAATATACAATTCCAAGATATGATGAGACTAAATGAAAATTGATTTCAATAGTTCAGTGGTACTTTATTGCCACATGTTCCCAAGTACAATGAAATTCATTTTTGCAGATGGTTCAGTGACAATCCTACTATATCCCTTGACAATCCCCTGAATTTAATAGCTTCCACAACCTTCCCCATATATATGCTAATCACCATGCCTTTATCTACTAATACCACTCAATGCTCAATTAAGTACCTATCCAGTGATCTTTAAAATGTTGTTATTGTTCCAGCCTCCACCACTTCCTCTGGAAGCTCATTCCAAATACCAATTACTTTCATGTGAAATATTTATCCCTCAGATCCCCTTTAAACCTCTTCCCTTTCACCTTAAACTCTCGACATCTAGATTAAAAAACAAACTCTGACAATCTACCCTATTTATACCATTCATAATGTTATATACCTCTGCATGTCACCTGTCAGCTTCCATTTCTCCAGGGAAAACAGATCAAGACTAGCTAATCTCACATAACTCAAGCCCCCCAATCCCGATAACATCCTTATGAAGGAAGTAAATGCAGATGCTGGTTAACACCGAAGGTAGACACAAAAAGCTGGAGTAAGTCAGTGGGTCAGGCAGCATCTCTGGAGAAAAGGAATAGGTGACGTTTCAGGTCCAGACCCTTTGTTCAGACTGAATCAGAGGAAGGGAAACGGCATATAGAAAGTACACTCAAGTGCGGGATGAAAATTGGTAGTGAAGTTAATGAAGTCCATGAGTTCTGTATGGGTGCAGGAGGTAGGCTCTATCCCCGAACTATATCTCTGCTATATTGACGACTGCATCAGGGCAGATAATGCAACATTAGTTAACATTAACCTTCAGTATTTTTCATATCTCACATATGAATCACGATTTCCTGCTATGGCCCCAGAAATCTCCTTTACTGAACATTCTAGGTTACACCTCTTTAGACCCCATGGATTTAACCATCTTTATGTGTCTGAAGACCTCTGACAGCTCCTCCTTTGTTATGTTGATATGCTCTAGGATATCATTATTCCCTCCCCTGAACGTAATAGCTTCCACAACCTTCTCCATGTTAAATATAGACGAGATGTATTCACTAAGCCCTCGCCCATTTGTTAGAGCTCCACAAATAGATTTCACAGAAAGCAACATGAATTTCTATCCCAAAAGTCTCAAGTTCTTCAGACTAACATCCGCATCTGCCAAACTGCCTTCGACATCTTCACACCATCCCATGTGAAACCACCCGTCTTACCATCCTTTGTTTTAACATAATAAACTTGTAATGAAGGGGGAAATCCAAACAAATTCAATGGTGAAACCAACCTTTATTGCATATTTATAGGTTTGTTCTGCTTCCAGATTTCTCCCTGTCTGAAATCATGAAAATTGAATTAAATTAATGAAATCATACTCAGTTAGGACACAGATGTTTGCACTTTGGACTGCAACTGAATATTTCCATTAGCTTCTTTCCAAATAAATTAGAACACTGGGTAAAATACAGAATAACTTATCTGAATTTAAAAAATCATGGTTATGTCCTGTCTTTAGTCAAAAATAAATCACTACAAAAAAGTTAATTATGATCATCAGTGAAATTTAGAGAAACCAATATGTATTCATATTTGATTTTTCTTAAAAAAGCAAGAACTGCTCAGTAATCAAAAACCTCAGACAGGAATTGAGATATATTTTAAAACGGGCCAATTTTTGCTTCCATTGCGTGGTGTAGGCAGAGCCTGTTTAATATTGATTTCTATTAATTTCAATGGAAGATTGGACTTCCAGCTGAAGAATTATCAGAATTTATCTTCAATTGTTTCCTGAGAAGTAAAAATACTCTCTGCTGAATATGAATAATTAGTATTATCAAAACAGAATAAAACCTTAAATAAACCTTGAATGAAATGGCGTCTCCTTCTTAAACAGCCTATTTCACCTGAACATTAGAAAAATATAACATTAATAAAGATTTTGATCTTCAATAAAATCAGAACTTGTAAAGCTACTGCCTGATAATGCCAAAGTCCCGGGTTCGTTTCTAACCTCAGGTGCTGTCTGTGTGGAGTTATGCGTGTTCTCAGTGTGATCTCGTGGGTTTCCTCCGGGTGCTCCGGTTTCCTTCCACATCGCAAAGACTAATTGGTCCAGGAAATTGCCCTCCGTGTGTAGGGAGTAGACGCGAAAGTGGGACAACGTAGAACTAATGTGAATAGGGGATCAATGGTTGGCGTGGATTTGATGGGCTGAAATGCCCATTTCCATGCTGTACCTCTAAAACTAAACGCTAGATAGTTTTTATTTATTCTTCTAAGAACATTCCTTCGAATACATTTCCAAGGAAGGCTTACCCCATACCTTTTGATAAGTAACCATTCTTGTGAAAGTCTGGCTGATGTGTGCTTTCTGAACAGATTTTTGTACCAATGCCAACATGGTCCTACCCGATGCTGACAAAAAAGATGAGGCAGATATCCCTCTCTTGGGGATGTTCAAGTGTAATAAGTTAATATACTTAGTTAATTTAATTAACATGTTTATTTAGCATATTTATGAAGGAAATCAGAGGAGCAAAAAGTGGACATGAGATAGTTCTGGCAGATGATTGAATATCCAAAGAGATTTTATGTATACTAGACCAAGTGCAGACCTATTGGGTCTGCTCCACCAACGCAATATTCCATCACTCACCTGTTCCCCAACGCAATATTCCATCACTCACCTGTTCCCCCAACGCAATCCATTCTCCCAACACAATATTCCACCACTTAGTCTCCTCTCCCCCCCCCCTCTCCTCTCCCCCCGACTATGGGTGCTGTCTGTACGGAGTTTGTACGTTCTCCCCGTAACCTGCGTGGGTTTTCTCTGAGATCTTCGGTTTCCTCCCACACTCCAAAGACGTACAGGTTTGTAGGTTAATTGGCTTGGTAAATGTAAAAATTGTCCCAAGTGGGTGTAGGATAGTATTAATGTGTGGGGATCGCTGGTCGGCATGGACCCGGAGGGCCGAAGGGCCTGTATCCACGCTGTATCTCTAAACTGAACTAAATAAGGTTGTTGTAGTAGGAGATTTTAACTTTCCCAATGTAGACTGGGAACTCAAAATCATAGTTTGAAGCGTTTAAATGGGGTGCAATTCCTCAAAAATGTTCACGAGTTTCCTTAAGCAGTAAGTGGAGACCCCCACATGTGAGAGGGCAACGCTGGATCTAGTATTGGGAAATTAGGAAGGGCAAGTTAATGGTGTTTGTGGAGGAGCCTTTTGGGGCCAGTGACCACAGTTCAATTAGGATAAAGATAGTTAAGGAAAGGGACGGAGAGGGTCCACGTGCTAAAATGCTCAACTAGGGTAAGGCCCACTTTGAGGGTATGAGAGAAGGTCTTGCTCAAGTTGACTGGAGTACGTTATTTGACGGGAAAGGAACATCGGTCAATTATAGCTCAGGATATGTACGTCCCCATTATAGAGTGAAGGGCAAAGCAGGCAAACGTAAGGAAGCTTGGCTGACGAGGGAAATCGAGGCGTTGGTCAAAAACAAGAAGGATGCATGGGACAGGTATAGGCAGCTGGGATCAAGTACATCCCTGGTAGAGTTTCGGGAACTAGGAGGTTTTCTAAACTAGAACTACCGAGGAGAAAGATAGTAGGATGGAGGAACTTGGGCAGTCAATGGAAGTTTCTTGAGAGCAGTCACTGTTACCGTCAAGGAAGTACTGAAGGTACTGTCGTATATGAAGGTAGACAAATCTCCAGAGCCTGATCAGATATATCCAAGGACATTGCGGGAAACTAGAGAGGAAATTGCGGGAGGCCTGGTTGGAATTTACGAGTCATCCTTAAATACAGGAGAGGTGCCGGAAGAGTGGAGGGTGGCAAATGTTGTGCCTCTTTTCAAGAAGGGCTGCAGGGAAAATGCTGGGAACTATAGGCCGGTGACCTTAACATCTGTAGCTGGAAAGTTACCAGAGTGTGTTGAGGGATAGGTTATACAGGCATTTGGATGGGCAATGTCTGATTAGGGATAGTCAGCATGTTTTTATACGTGGGAGGTCATGTCTCACAAATCTGATTGATATTTTTGAAGACAACCAAAAAAGTCAATGAGGGCAAAGCTGTAGATGCTGTGTACATGGATTTCGGTAAGGCATTCACATGGTAGGCTGCTCTGGATCGCAATCCAAGGAGAGATAGCTGAATGGATAGCGAATCGACTCCATGGAAGGAAGCAGAGGTTGATGGTGGAAGGTTGTTTCTCAGACTGGAGGCCTGTGGCTCATGCTGTGCCTCAGGGTTCGGTGCTGGGCCCGTTACTGTTTGTCATCTACATCAATGATTTGGATGAGAACATACAGGGCAAGATTAGCAGGTTTGCTGATGATACAAAAGTGAGTGGTTTTGCAGATAGTGAAGATGGTTGTGAAGATCCAGCAGGATCGATTGACCAGGTGGGCGGAGGAATTGTTGATGGAATTTAATACAGAGAAGTGTGAGGTGTTTCATTTTGGAATGTCGGACAAGGGCAGTACCTACACAGTAAATGGTAGGCCTGTGGGTAGTGTTGTAGAGCAGAGAGATCTAGGAGTACACGTGCATGGTTCCTTGAAGGTCGAGTTGCAGGTAGATAAGGAGGTCAAAAAGGCTTTTGACACTTAGGCCTTCATCAGTTAGAGTATTGAGTATAGAAGTTGACAGGTCGTGTTGCAGTTGTACAAGACGTTGGTGAGACCGCATTTAAAATATTGTGTACTGTTCTGGGCACCATGTTATAGGAAAGATATTGTCAAGCTTGAAAAGGTTCAGAAAAGATTTACGAGTGTGTGAGCTATAGGGAGAGGTTGAGTAGGCTGGGTCTCTATTCTATGGAGCGCAGGAGGATGAGGGGGTTCTTATAGAGGTATACAAAATCATGAAAGGAATAGATCGGGTAGATAGATGTACAGAGTCTTTTGCCCAGAGTAGGGGAATCGAGGACCAGAGGACATGGGTTCAAGGTGAAGGGGGAAAGATTTAATAGGAATCCGAGGGATAACATTTTCACACCAAAGGTGGTGGGTGTATGAAACAAGCTGCCAGAGGAGGTAGTTAGGTCTGGGAATATTCCATCGTTTAAGAGACAGTTAGACAGTTACAGTACATGGATTGGACAGGTTTGGAGGTATATGGACCAAGTGCAGAGAAGTGCGACTAGTGTAGCTGGGACATTGTTGGCCAGGTGTGGGCAAGTTGGGCTGAAGGGCCTGTTTCCACACTCTATCACTCTATGACCATTTAAGTTCTGTCTTGGGGAAAAAAAGTCAGCCGATGCAGAGAAGAAAACAAATCGACCATGTGCTCAAAGTCTCCTTGAAAAACATGGCGATATCTCCACAGTCTCCTGGGAATTTTGGTCCATGACAGCTCAATGCATAGTCCATATTTTGACATACTCGGACACCAGTGATGAAAGAGCACACTACTTTGAAAACTACCCACAAAACCATTGAGGCATCTCCTACCCATCGGTGTAAGAGTAAAAAAACTCCATCTTCAGCAGACAGAAAAAGGAGATAGAAGGTAAGTTGCTGCATGGGTTGTGTTATTCACTCTAATTTTAAATTTCTTGCTGGCCATAATCCGAGGAGCAGATAGAGGGATTCTAGCAGATTATTCACCCTAAACTGCTTCTTAAATGATTACTAGATGACCCGTGGACCCGTTAGGTCCCCGTTGTGACGCCAGTCAAGTACACATGGAAGTATTACATCAAAATGGCGATCTGAAAATGGCGATCTCATCCCGTCAGCCGTGTGCGCAGTTGGGAAAGGTTGCTGGGCCCAGTGCCATTTTCAATTGTGACACGGCTAAGTATTAGAAGAAAATGGTGATCTTAAAACGATGGCGGTCCCGGTAATCCTCCCCCATCTGCGCAGGCGCGGCTGACAGGCCCGGCAAGTGGAAGCGCAGTGCCGTTCATGTAATAAAGTAATTTAAAGTTTATAAATGGAAATACTTTGTAAAATCAAACAAAACTTGCTACTGCACACCCCAGACGAATGGTGAGTAAGGCACCCCTAAAATGTTGCGCTATCGTGTACCGTTTTGGCTGTATTTCGGGAACATACATACATACAAGAAGAAACTTTTAGTTATCTATAGATATAGCTGTCAATTGATGGCATCTGGCTCATAGAAAATTAAGGCAAAATATTGAATTGACATGTAAAATTAAAGCTGAACAGTAATTATTATTACAGAAATAAATAGCATTTGCAAAAACTGACCTTCAGTTGTACTTCATTCCCAGACTGTTCTACTAGCCAGAAATGCACAGCTCCAACCCCAACACATGCAAACTCATTGTAGGCAGTTGGGTCAAATGCTAAATCATGAATAGGACCGGATATTCTTGTTGTTGCTAAAAGCTCATAATTCCTGGTATTCCACAAAGCAATTGTCAGATCCCTGTAAACTCCTGCAAACAATTATAGATCAACTATGCAATCAAAGACAGCTAATTGAAACATTGACCAATTAACAATAATTCATGTTAATTAACAATAATTTGACTAATTCCCACAAAGAAAACGGTTACGCCACCAGATTATACTGCTCAAACAAAGCGCAATAGACCTTACCTGCAGACATCAAGAGCCTGTCATCTCTGGAATATGCCAGAGCTTGTACCTCAACTTGCATGTTGAGAAAGTACCTTCCTACAACTGCCACTCATCACAACAGCCAGTTTTATTTTGCTCCCCTGAAGCTGATGCAAGATCCTTGCAAAAAGAACAAACAGCAATAAAAAGGAATGTTCTCTAAATTTTTAAAACAGGTAATTAGTAAATCCTCCAGTCCCATAAAACTTACTGTAAAACCGTCGCAAAATGAATACTGAAGAAACACCAGCAAAACATGAACACATTGTCAAAAAGCCACGCACTTCAGCAGCAGGTCATCTTCCTGACGATGCTGCCGACAGGAGACAGCGAGGTGAATGAAAAAAGTTACATCTTCCTTTGCCTACTTCCCTACAGGTCATTCAATTAATTTATTTGCTCCTCCCCCCCCCCCCCCCCCCCCCCCCCCCCCCCCCCCCCCATGCGGAAACAATAATGGAGCTTGATTTAGGTTCCGTTTGTAACCAATGTCTATGAAAACCATGTTTTGGGACAAACAAAAAACTTTCACACTTCCCAAGGGAATTAATAGCATCTTCTCCAATCTAGAATGTTAAATTCTACAGCAACATTTATAAACAGTGTCTGGAGATTATATAGACATTATTGATTAATACTGGGCATCAATAAATAAAGTATGACAAATAGAAAGCAAAACACTCTGTCTTCATTCTCATCCAGTAACTCAAAAAACTCACTTGAAGACAGGAAATATTTTGTACATTATACACATCTATGGACCAAAAGCAAGGCGACATCTCCAGACAGAAGGAACTGCAGATGCCAGTTTACAAATAAAAGACACAAAGTGCTGGAATAACTCAGACAACATCTCTGGAGGACATGGATAGGAGACAGCCTGGGTCGGAACCCTTCTTCAGACTGATGGTAAGCTGGAAGAGTGCTAGGGGCAAGACAAAGTTTGACAAGTGATAGGTGAATACAAGGTGAGAGGGGTTTGATTAGCAGATGGGTGGATAAAGAGTGGCGGCGGTAAATCTGATACCCACAGATGACTGACTCTGCTCTGTACGTCTATATCCGAATGGCACAGGGATCCAGTTAATCTACGTTTACATTATGGGTTACATTATGGGCTAACTTTAGCTTGACTGCCCTTAGCAATTAGCCACTGCTAGCGCTCGGCCTTGCTGTTATACCAGACCCCTGTCTTGAAACGTATGAGGCCGGTAAGAAATCACCACGTTCATGACTATGTCTTACCAACTTTTCCTTTTAATGTTTATGTGTAATCATACTTGAAAGGCTCTTCCCCTATACATGCTATAAAATAGGGCTCAAGGGACCCACATTGTGGTTCGTGATTTGATCTCTGCCTTCTTGCTTTTAGCAGCTGGCCAGCATTTGAATGGTTTGTTTACACTAGTCTTCATAGCGGACTGTCTGGGGCTAATAAGAACTCATTATAGTCAAGGCTGCATTACACCAATTAGCTCTTACAGCGTTTTTGTTTAACAAAACTTAATTGATGTTCTTCTGCCCTGCGCCTTAATCCAAGAATCCAGTTTGCCACTTGTTAATCTCTCTAATGCTAACTCTTTCTTTATACCTTACCAACTTTAAATTATACTATGTTATACCAAAGGAAGCTATTCCTGTTTCACTTATACGTTGGCTTACTTATTTAGTATCACTATTTTGTTAATTTTGTTAATTTGTCTTGTTGTATTATTACTATCATCACTACTATTATTACCATTAGTGTTAGCAATGTCATTGGTAGTACAACTACCAAGGCTATTATTTTAACTTTGTATCTATTCATTTAGGTTTACTTCACTTTATTTCTATTTCTATTTCTATTTTCTATTGTCCATTTCTCAAATTATTATTATCATTGTTATCATTATTATAGTTATTTCATTTTATGGTACTTTACTGATATTGAGCGACTTTGCTGCTTTGGGATGTGGAAATATTGGGAGTTAAGATCGGACTACTCCATGCGGATGCGAGGACAACGTACCTTGGTGCAATGGGCACTCAAGGTTCGGTTGGGACATTGGGGACCTCAGGTCCGGGGACTCAGGTTTGAAAGATGATTAAGTGATACGTGTCACGACCGTTTGTTGTGTGTATACGTATGTATGTATTTTTTTTTGTTTTGTTTTTTTTCTTTTCCCCTTTTACCACCCACACCTCCACTCTCAGCAGCTGGCTTCGATGCGCTCTTCCATTTCAATCTGCAGTATTACAGCGCTCTGCCCACTCGTTTGGATATAGCTAAATATGGCCAACACAAACGACACTCTTAGATTTGTCTCGTGGAACGTGAGGGGAGTGGGGGGTCCTACTAAGACTGATAAGATCTTGGCCCACTTGCAATACCTTAAGGGTGATATATTTTTTATTCAAGAGACACACCTTCGCAACAGAGAGGTAACACGGCTTAAGAGAGGCTGGATTAGCCACTTATTTCATTCAAAATTTAATTATAGGGCTAGGGGTACTGCTATCCTGATTCGTAAAAACGTTATGTTCGAACCACAGAAAACGGTGGAAGACCCTGCTGGCCGCTTTGTCATGGTCTCTGGCAAACTGCAAGACACACCTGTCATATTGGCCAGTATTTACGGTCCCAACTGGGATGACAGCTCATTTGTAACCAAATTTTTTACATCTCTCCCAAACATTGAAAATCACCACATCATGGTGGGTGGAGACTTTAATCTGGTCCAAGACTCTATACTGGACAGATCTTCGAACAAAGCCTCCACTTTAACTAAATCAGGTAGGACTTTGCATGCTTTTACCAAACAACTTGGGCTCACTGACCCATGGAGACATACATTTCCCACGACTAAATTATTTTCATTTTTTTCCCACGTGCACCGTACCTATACCCGTATAGACTTGTTCCTCTTAGATAACAGACTGCTCTCCAAAATTAAATCCAGCGAGTATCATAGTATCGTGATATCAGATCACGCTGCGACTTCCCTCGATCTTCACTTTCGTAAACGAACTAACCCCTTTAAACAGTGGAGGTTCAACTCCTCATTACTAGCAGAGGCTCACTACAAGCAATTCCTGCACTCCCAAATCACCTTATATTTTGAGCTGAATGACTCGCCGGACATAGCAAGAGGTATACTCTGGGAAGCTTCAAAAGCTTATATTAGGGGTCAACTTATCTCTTTTGTCTCCAACCTGAAAAGAGCCGAGACGTCCCAAATGGCAGACCTGTTACGAAAAATAAAGGACATTGATGATAAATACGCATCTGACCCAGACCCTAATTTTTATAAAGTACGCCTTAGGTTACAAATAGACTTTGACCTCATGTCTACCAATAAAGCCAAGTTACGACTGCTTAAATCTAGGCAACACTTTTTTGAATCTGGGGATAAAGCTGGGAAGCTTTTGGCCCATCAGGCCAGAACCGAGGCGACTTCACGGCTAATTCCAGCCATTAGATCCAGCTTAGGGGAGATTCATACCGATCCTCTTAGAATTAATGAAGCATTTGCTAAATTTTATGCTGAGCTATACGCTTCCGATTGTCCTCCCACTGCAGATGACATGTTCCGTAGTATGACGTTTCCCCGAATTGACGATGAAGCCACGAGAGTCTTAGGTGGTCCCATAACTGTCACTGAGGTCCAAGCAGCCATCACATCGCTGCAAAGCGGAAAGTCGCCCGGCCCTGACGGCTTCACTGTAGAATATTACAAAGCTTTCTCTGCTCTCCTCGCACCAGTCCTGAGAGATATGTACAATGAGGCGTTTTTACATCGTCGCCTACCGCCCACCTTGTCGTTGGCTACTATCTCCCTAATTCTTAAAAAGGAGAAAGATCCCCTGCTTTGTAGTAGCTATACTACAAAATCCTCTCTAAAGTTCTTGTGCTCCGTCTTCAACGAGTGATGCCCTTTATTATCTCATTAGATCAAACAGGGTTTATGCCAGGCCGACAGTCCTCCCACAATACTAGGCGTCTCCTTAACATCATCCATTCACCAAGTAGTGAGACCCCGGAGATAGTGGTCTCCCTCGACGCCGAAAAAGCTTTCGACAGGGTCGAGTGGAAGTACCTATACGAGGCGATGGACAGGTTTGGCCTCGGCAATAATTTCATTCATTGGGTCAGTCTATTATACTCGTCCCCGGTGGCCTCAGTACAAACAAACGACACACTGTCGCCCCACTTCCCCCTTCGGAGAGGTACCAGGCAGGGTTGCCCGTTATCACCACTTCTGTTTGCTGTCGCGATAGAACCCTTGGCGGTTTGGTTACGCTCAGAGAAGGGCTTTAAAGGTATCACACGGTTTGACACAATTCATAAAGTCTCATTGTATGCGGATGACCTGCTCCTGTACATCTCGAATCCAGTCAGCTCTCTCCCTGTGATTATGAATATTTTAGAACGGTTTGGGGTGTACTCTGGTTACAAACTTAACTACCAAAAAAGTGAACTATTACCGATTAACTCATTGGCTAAGCAGCTCCCTCGCTCTTTAACCTCATTCAAATGGGCGGAGGACGGATTTCGCTACCTCGGCGTTTTTATCACAATACCTATATTTGATATGTTCCGCACAAACTTCCTGCCTCTGGTTGAGAAAGCTGAAAGAGACTTTGACCGCTGGTCAGTCTTACCGTTATCCCTCGCGGCCCGGATAAATCTGGTCATGATGGTCGTCCTACCCAAATTCCTGTACCTTTTCCAGCATGTTCCTATATTTATCACTAAATCTTTTTTTGATAAATTAGAAAGGAGAATATCTAAATTTTTATGGGGTAGCAAACCGGCCAGAATTCGAAAGACGCTACTACAGTCTCCTAAGAGTGACGGCGGTTTGGCACTTCCTGACTTTAGGCGATACTACTGGGCTGCTAACTTACAAAAAATCCTGTACTGGATGAATGATGATTGCGACCACCTACCGACCTGGGCACACATGGAAAAGACGAGTTCACATCTCCCGTTGCGGTCTGTCCTATGCTCTCAACTCCCCCTTTCTATAACATCTGTGGGTGCAGGCCCAATTGCGTCCCTCTCGCTCAAGATATGGAGTCAATTTAGGAAAAACTTTGGTTTACAAGGCCCTTCCATCTTGACCCCACTGCTTAAAAATCACATCTTTAAACCTTCAAGTACAGACTCCGCATTCAAAACCTGGCATAGTAATGGCATCAGTAGTATCAAAAACCTATACAAGGATGGTATTTTTTCGTCTTTTGAGTGCCCTCTATCACAGCTCTGTCTTATTGCAGCTGCTATCCCCTCAACCCCTCCCCCCCCCCCCCCCCCCCCCCCCTCCCTCCCCACAAATTTTTTCTAATTATTTTTATTTTTTAATCGTATTTGTGTGGATGTGTACGTATGTGAGTGTTGTTTGTTCCCGGGTGGCGAGGGTGGGTAAGGGGTAAGGGTAAGGGTTTTGAGAGTCGTTTACATACTGTTGTACAATTATGTCCTGATTATCACTGTCTGTTATCATTGTATGTATGCAAATTGCTGTTAAATTCAAAATTCAAATAAAAAGATTTAAACTAAGAGAGACTATTAATATCACTTGGTCTTCTGATTCTTACTGATGACTAATATGATACGATTAACTGAGGAACAAAAGGATATCAACGACTCAATCAAATTTCATCTCAAACATACCTGTGTGTCATTGCTGACTGCAAGAGTGGAGATTTCTCCTGTGTGGCCCTTTAAGTGTCTCTGAGATCCAGAATGCAAGTCTTCAATCACCACCAAACAGCCACAAGAATACGCAAAAAGAGCTTGAAGATGTAGGTACACAGAGAGATAATCAACATAATGGCAGGGACTTATTTTTACATGTTATAGTCAAACTCCTGCCTTGTACAGAATTTGTACTCAGCTGTAGCCAATATAAATGTAAATTTGTAACCAATAAATATATAGTTAATGTAGATGGAAATTAAATTAAACAGAATAAACAATAAATATGCAAACCAAGATGTTAATGTTTCAAAGATACATCAGTCATAAATAACATCTGCCACATAATGTATATTTCCTTTTGAGATAATACATATTTTCCAGGAGTACTGGTTATGCATCTGTATTCCAAACAACATTCGATATACCACTGATTCACTCCAATCTGGGTTTAGATCTTGCTCTAACAATTCATTACCTGTATCAGGGTTCCAGACCATATTTCCTCTTCCATTTCTATTGTATCCAATTACAACTTTCAGTTTCAGATCATCTTTTCCTTCAGAGAGGGCTGCACCCTGATGCAAATTCAAAATATGAGAAGAGAAAGGGCATGGGGATGCCATCAGACAACATAATGCAGAGTCACAAAAACTAAGGGTCTAATTCATTGATCATTTCTATAGAACGTGAATAGGTAATTTGTCAACTCGGGCTGAAGTTCTTCAGACTGACTGTGGGGGGAGGGGGGAAAATGAAAGCTGGAAGAGAGGAGGGGCAGGACAAAGCCTGGGAGTTAACAGGATGATACTGGGGAGGGGGGGCTTTGATAGGCAGATGGTGGACAGAGGCCAGAGATGAAAAGACATGAGTGAGACAAAAAGATTGAAGAGTTGTGAATTGTGAAGCTAGAGGAAGGAATATAGTTGGAAGGGGAAAGGCTATAAAATCTCCTGGTTGCTCATCATTTTAACTCCTCTTCCCATTCCCACATTGACCTCTCTGTCCTGGACCCCCTCCATTGCCAGGCAGAGACCTGCTCCGTCATTCATCAAGATCATGGCACATCTTGCACGTTGGTCCCATATTCCAGCTCTACCCATATGGGCCTTTATTCCTTTAAATATCCAGAAATCCAGAAAGTTTAGAAGAATGAGAGGGGACCTCATTGAAACATACAGAATAGGGAAAGGCTTGGATGGAGTGGATGTGGAGAGGATGTTTCCACTAGTGGGAGAGTCTAGGACTAGATGTCGTAGCCTCAGAATTAAAGGATGTTCTTTTAGGAAGAAGATGAGGAGAATTTTCTTTAGTCATAAGGTTGTGAATCTGCGGAATTATTTGCCACAGAAGGCTGTGGAGGCCAAGTCAGTGGATATTTTTACAGCAGAGATAGATAGATTCTTGATTAGTACAGGTATCAGATGTTATGGGGAGAAGGTAGGAGAATGGGGTCAGGAGGGAGAGATAGATGGCACAATGGGCTAAGTGTTCGGCTGGCGACCGGAAGGTGGCTGGTTCGAATCCCGCTTGGAGTGCATACTGTCGTTGTGTCCTTGGGCAAGACACTTCACCCACCTTTGCCTGTGTGTGAATGTGTATGAGTGATTGGTGGTGGTCGAAGGGGCCGTAGGCGCAGAATGGCAGCCACGCTTCCGTCAGTCTGTGGCTACAGAAGTAGCTTACCACCACCGAGTGTGATTGAGGAGTGAATGAATAATGCGATGTAAAGCGCCTTGAGTATTAGAAAGGCGCTATATAAATCCCATCCATCATTATTATTATTATAGATCAGCCATGGTTGAATGGCGTAGTAGACCTGATGAGCCAAATGGCCTAATTCTACTCCTATCCCTTATGACCTTATAAATCCATCAAATTTCTGTTTAGAATGAGTAAAACTGAGCCACCACTGCCGTCCAGGGTAGACATTACCAAAGGGCTACCACACTGTGCAGAAATTTCTCATCTCTGTCCCAAATGGCCCGACTTCTATTTTCACAATTTGATTCCACAGCTGGAGGAAACTATCAAGCGCTTTATACTTTTTCCAATGAGGTCTTTCATTGATAGCCTACCCTCGAGGTCCTGCTTTTTAACCTTTTGCCTAGATCCTTGAATTCACTCTGCAGGACGTCATTCCTTTTTCTACATGTGCTAATATACACAATTACCTCCCACTCCACCCCCTCATCCTTGCGAATGTTCTGCAGCTGCTCCAAAATATCCCAAGCCCTGGCTCCAGAGAGACAATTCTCCCTCCTCTTTTACCCCAACCTGTCTCATCTGTAGTACCTATACCCTGGAACATTAAGCGGCCAGTCCTGTCCTTCCCTTAGTCAGGTTTCTGGAATGACTTACAGGACACCATTCTGAAGTATTTTTTGCTGCCACAGAATCTCCTGTCTGTCACCCTAACAAAAGGGTTTACTATGGTGATTGCTCTGCCTGTTTTCACTCTTCCTTGCTGTGCCTCAGATGATGTCACAGACATGACCGCTGCTGCTCTCCCTTGACTGGCCATTCCCCACAGTATCCAAAGGGGCATACCTGTGGTCGATGGTAATGGCCTTAGGGGCCAAGTTGACAAGTTATAGGAGTAGAGTTATTGTTTTGATGTAATTCGGAGGCAGCCATGATCCCAGAGTGCTCGCTACCTAGCGACCATGAAACAAAGTGAGTGAATGGTCAATTGGCGTCCGATCTCAATGTCAAAGGTGTTTTGATTGGACAATTACTACTCGGAAAACTGGAGGTTTTTCTCATATTTTAAAAATGTGCAGGTTTTGTTCTTGACGAGTTTCAGGTATGATTTCTATAATATTTTTACACAATATGTTAAAAATTCAGGTAGTCACGTGATTTGGGTCACAAACTTAGACAAAAAAGCACTTCGGCCCACAGCCTAAAAACAGGGAATTATAGACAAGTAGTGGGGAAGATGCTTGAGTCGATTGTTAAAGATGTTATAGCAGTGCATCTGGAAAGCAGTAACAGGATCGGTCAAAGCCAGCATGGATTTATGAAGGGGAAATCTTCCTTGACTAATCTTCCTGAATTTTTTGAGGATGTAACAAGTAGAATGGATAAGGGAGAGCCAGTGGATGTGGTGCATTTGGACTTTCAAAAAGTCTTTGACAAGGTCCCACACAAGAGATTAGTATGCAAAATAAGCGCACATTCTATTGGGGTTAGGGTATTGACATGGATAGAGAACTGGTTGGCATACAGAATGCAACGAGTAGGAATTACCGGGTCCTTTACAGAATGGCACACAGTGACTAAAACTCGGTGTTGGGACCCAAGTTATTTACAATATAAATGATTTAGACAAGATAATTAAATGTGACATTTCCAAGTTTGCGGATGACACAATGCTGGGTGGCAGCATGAGCTGCGATGAGGATGCTATGAGGCTGCAGGGTGACTTAGATTGGTTGGGTGAGTGGGCAGATGCATGGCAGATGCAGTATAGTGTGGATAAATGTGAGGTCATCCTTTTTGGTGGCAAGAACAGAATGGCAGATAATTACCTGAATAGTATCAGATTAGGAAAAAGGGAGGTGCAACGAGACCTGGGTGTGCTTGTACACGGGGCCTCTGAGAGGAATTTTATCAGTGGGTACAAAGTTTCTTTCGGGCCCCGTCCCTTCTCCATTAGTCATCCTGTTTTAATCCACTGCCGGTTTATGCCATGAGCTTTAGCCTGTAAAGTAAAAAGGGGTATGAAAGATGAGAGAGGGGTGGAATGGAGCGTTCTGTTGATTTTCTGCATTTGAGGCCTCATTATATTTATCATACTCCCTCCATGATAAATATAAATAAAATAAAATGATCAGAAAGAAGAAAGCACATTTGTTTTGAACATCTTTTTTTATGCTACAATACAGATAAGGAGGAAGAATTCACACAAAAACATCCTTTTGTATTTCAAAGCAGATCAGATCATCAAAATACATAATTATTTAAACATAATTAAAGAGCTTTCCTGACCTTTTTTGTGAAAAATTTCGAATCACAGCATAAAAATGTATTTTTCTGGCAATGATTGATTCAATACTTAGCCTGGCTAAATCCACTAGAAATTCCTGAGACATTGTAGACCTTAAATAATTCTTAATCAGCTTGAGTTTGCTAAATGACCTCTCTGCAGAAGCTACTGTGGCTGGAATTGTTAATAGTATTCTTAAGCTAACACAAACATTTGGAAACAGGTCACCAAGTCTATATAGGTATGTTGCAAAACTTACCTTCAGCGGCGCTGCAGTTCTGTCACTGCCCATGTGAGCGACTTTGGCGCCTTTGAGAGGGGGGCGGGTTTAAAATGCCATTGCCTCCAGGCTGTTGAAATCGATGTTGTTCAGCCTGTTTAGTTGCTGACGAAAAATCGCAGCGACATTCGTTCTCTGCAGTTATTTTTAAACTAAGTTGGATCATTTAATTGCTATAGTAAATTAAAAATCATCTTCTAAAGCCGCGAACGCCGACAACGGGACGGATCTCACGTAGGGGACAAGGCAAGGTATGCTGTTTATTTTTTACATTAAAAAGTACTTCTTAAGATGCCTTTAATCAAAATTTTAAGTTGCGAGAAGGTGACTTGGAGCCCATCCGAACCGGCAGTATTTTTCATGCCGACATGGGGTTCAAATTCACTTCAACCGCAACGTTCCAAACCAGCGCGTTCCACAAAATCCCACTCGCAAGATGATTTTAAATGGCCATTAATTTGCAGGTATTAAACACTAAATTCCTTCCATTTGGCCTATAAATTTATGACAATGAGATATTAAAATCATGTTATATTGTGAATTCTTGTGTGAATGGTATTTGGACATTTAGGCTATTTAAAAATGTTGATCTTTTCTTAAGAAATGGAAAGATGTTTAGATCTAGTAATTGAATTTTGGAATTAGCTACAATTTCGTAACTAACTAATTATATGCTTTAATTTCAGGTCATCCGAGTAAGATTGTTTCATATTTGTATCAGAATGCTTGAATCTATAATAACTGAAAATTTATTTCAGTTCTCTTAATTTTTAAGAAAGTTATGGCCATTTGACTGTCCTTGTTCAGTTTTTGTGTTAAGTCAATGGAAAAGCAATAGGGAACAAGATGCTAATTGCCGAGTATGAAAATGGCCATAACTTTTTTAATACTGAAGATATGAAAGTGAATTAGGTGTCAAATTAAACTTCTTTTTGTGCTTTATCTGATGGGATAAATTGCAGACTTGATTTTTTAAATCTCAAAATTTTCTAACATTGCTACATAGTGCTTGCAGATTGGCGATAGAAGCAAGAAATCTCTGAAGTTTGGTGATCTACTTCCAGTGGACTAAAGGAATTTGATATGATAAATTATTTGGATGCAGGAACAAACTGAAACACCTCCAATAATCTATATTCTATTCTACGGGGAGTAGGCAGGAACGGGATACTGATTGTGGATGATCAACCATGATCACAGTGAATGGTGGTGCAGGCTCAAAGGGCCAAATGACCTGCTCCTGCACCATTCAGGTAATTGTCATATGACATCGTCTATTGTCTATAAAATGGAATTCAGAAAATTAAACAATGCATGGTTGCCAAGAGATGATCTGTAATGTTCCGTTGCTGCGGTAGCATTAGATCAGTTAAAGAACCTGAGGGGACAGTAGCTTTCTTTGAACTGGGAGTGTTGGACGTTACACTTCTGTGTCTCCTGTCCTATGGTAACAGTGAGAAGATCTTTCAGGGGAAGTGTTGCGAATATCTGCAGAAAGTAAAACGTAATCTGCGTGCCTTTGTAATAAATTCCCCTAGCAGTAGACAATAGCCTTCTTTGTGTTTATCTAATTACTTGCTCTACCTTGTGCAAGTACTTGACTATCAGGAGGCTAAATTCAATCTGGAAATTGTCTGCTTGGGGAAAGATCAAATATTTTTAATATATTGTGACATTTGGATTGATACAGGTATTGTAATTTTCTTTTCCACTTACCGTGTATAGTGCTGATAATTTACATAAGATGTTCACTCCTGTATATCTGTATGAGTGTGGGAAGCCAAATGTTTCAGGACATTTTATAGTGGAGACTTGTGTGCACAAAATTACATATGTTTTCCAAGTGATTTCCATCACATAAGCAAAGAAATTAAGGAATTTCACAAGCTCTTGGTTTGAAGCGATTTTAATATAGTTTAGAGATACAACATGAATCAGGCGCTTCGGACCAGTGATTCTATGGTGACCATCGATCACCCGTTTTAGTTTAGTTGTTCATTGTCATATGAAAAGCTTGAATTTGCATGCTATCCAGCCAGAGGAAGGCCTATACATGATTGCAATCAAACCATCCACAGTGTACAGGTGAAGGGTAAATAAAGATTTTAGAGTGGAATGATTGTAATGGATGACAGCAGACCTCTTACAGTCTGCACGCAGACGCAGACCAGCCGCAAAGGATCGCCTTGCTCAGGCGCCAGTTGGTCTCGACATTCATACTGGTTCAAGAGTGTTTTATTGTCAAGCATGTTTTATTGTCTTATGTCCCAAAACAGGCTATTTTGGCGAATCAGAGACGGTAAGTTGGTTTGGATTGTTTTATTTTAACGAAACAACAAGCCAACGAGAGTCGATAAGACAACCAAATTTACAATGTGACTTCCTCAAGTGTGGGCACTAGCTGACTGTTACAGCAAAAAAACTGCCATTAGAACACCCGCGCTCAGTGACTCCTCCAGTCAATCACGAGGGTTTGATTACCCAGAGCCACCACCGGGTGTCGCTACACTATGTTATTCCCCTTTTTCAAACACTCCCTACACATTAGTGGCAATTTTATGGAGGCCATTTACGGTAACCTAAAAAGCTGCATGTGTTTGGGATGTGGGAGGAAACTGGAACACCCGGAGGAAACTCACACAGTCACTCAAACTCCACAGCACCCAATGTCCGTATCGAACCAAGGTCTCTGGTGCTGTGAGGTAGTAGCTCTACTGGCTGCCCCATTGTGCTGCTCATTTTATGTGCAAATTCCATTGTTTTCTTTGTTTTGAGTTTTAGTTACTTTGAGAATAGAGCAGGATTTGCTTTTGAGTCAGTTTATAGACACATATCCTGCGAGAATTGCCAATCCAGTGATAAGGAAGTGCTATACTGTCCGAGGTGCCAATTCTGGATGAACTAAAGGCCTATACGTTCAGTGGTACTATTTGATGAATACCGGGGATTTTTGATGCCTCATAGTTAAACAGGAACCAACTTCACCAGAATATTTTATCTGGTTATTGGGGGAACTTTGCCATGTCCACATCAGCTGGTTTCTTTTCCTGTATCCTATCAAAATTATTGGAATGCTGAAAAATGGAAAGTGCTCATGGAAAAAGCAATTTGTTTGTGTCCTTGCACATGGAAATGGAAATGGGATGAAATACAGATAAGTCCAATATCGGCAAAGAAAATCTATATATAACTTTGGCCATACTTAGTAGAATTAAATAACAGCTGATAGGAGGTGCTGTAAGGCACAAGTTTGCAATTGGATATCAAGCTGTGTTCTACTTTTGTGTAGTGCAGGATGGCAATCTTTCTTCACAAGTGGAGCCAGTTTTAGCAACAGTCGTAAATAAGCTGATCAACTGTGCACAGTTATGGAATATGATGTTAAACTAATTACATTGAGATGCAACTTTAATCTGTGTCTTAACTTTTAATTTGCTGTTTTTGCACCATTTTGTGAGGTGATGTAATCTGTGAAATTAAGGTAATTTGGGACGTTTGGGTATGATTTGATATAGGTAGTTCTGCTGTAATGGTTATTTCCATTGTGTGAATTGGATGTAATGTGGATTTTGTGAACATTATTTATATTAAGTGGACCTAATTGATAACATGATTTGATTGATCTACCTTGTGTTTGAATACCTCATGTGATCTAACCTCTACAATCATCCAGGATAGAAAAATTCAGAGATTCATTATCCACTGAGAGAGGAAATTCTTGCACACCTCTGTTTTAAATGGCATCTCCTTTGTCTTGTGATCCATACATGTTACATCTTTCAGTTGCATCAGTTTTATTTCCATTGTTGCATCTAGCGTGCTCAGGATATTTCCTATTTTAACCATTTTGTTTTGTAATAGGCTGGCTTTTCATTGGGTAGAGAAATATTACCCTAAAACTATGTGTTGATATTATGTGTTCATTGAAAGCTACGTTCATCAAAGTGAAACCATGTACATGTTCAATGACCAAAAGTCATGTGAAATTTGACCCTGCTTCCAAATTAATTGAGGTCCCAAGTTCCACGTATCCACTGCCGCAGAAATATTTTGTGTATTGCATTGCATCCTAATTTGTCCATTGTTGCAACTCCCCAATATTGAGCATTATTGAGGCATCTTTGAGCCCTTAATCCTGCTCTGCTTATTGGTTGTAAGGAATTTAGATGTATGATCATTTAACACATTGGAACTACCTTAATTTTAGAGCCCAGCTGCCTTCATACTTGTTGCCTTCTCCCCCATAACCTCTGACACCCACACTAATCAAGAATCTATCAATCTCCGCCATAAAATATCCATTGACTTGGCCTCCACATCCTTCTGTGGCAATGAATGAGACAGATTCAACACCCTCTGATTAAATAAATTCCTCCTCTCCATTCACTTTAATGTCTCTTTATTATTTGCCACTGATCCGCTTTGCATTGGGTGTCACTTTCTTCAATTGGACCCCTCTGGCATTTGCTAATCTCATCATTCGCATCATTAGTACTGAACTATTATCTACCTCTTTGATGACACTTGGACTATCCTTGATCAGACTTTGCTGGGTTTACCTCGCTGTAAATGGGTCGATTGCAAACGTGCACAAAATTGTCCTTCTACTGACTGGTCAGCACGCAACAAAAGCTTTACACTGTACCTCAGTACACGTGACAACAAACTAAACATAAACGCAAGAGCATAGACCATTGAACAGTACAGCACAGGAACAGGCCCTTTGGCCCTCAATGTCCGTGCCACGGATGATGCCCGGTTAAACTAATCTCTGCTTTGTACCAATTCTATTTAATTATTATTTTGGTTATTTTGCAGCCACATTAAAATAAAAGTATGTGGAGGTGCATTTGCGCAAACAAACTGCCCCTTGCATCGGCGGCGGTAAGTATTTTTGTAATTTCCTGTTGTTGCATTGCATTTACAAAATTTGGATTTGTATTCATGATATATTTTGGAATTTTGCTTTTCCTTGTATAAAATAATGTGTGGACTACAATCACTTGCTTATAAAAAATAGGTGTAGGAATAGGCCACTCGAGCCTGCACCGCCATTCAATACGATCATGGCTGATCATCCAACTCAGTATCCTGTACCTGCCTTCTCTCCATACCCCCTGATTCCTTTAGCCACAAGGGCCACATCTAACTCCCTCTTAAATATAGCCAATGAACTGGCCTCCAACTACCTTCTGTGGCAGAGAATTCCACAGATTCACCACTCTCTGTGGGGTCAAGGAAAGAGCGTTCACGTCGCGGCCCTGTTTCAACCAATCTTTCCACCACCACGCACAAGAAGCACAAGAAGCGCAAGACAGACACCATTGTGCAGATGTCGAGAAGTGTGTTCAGCTCTGGCTGAACAACTTCTAATCTTGTGTGTGGACTCGATAAGAAGAAGTAGACCACTCTCTGTGTGAAAAATGTTTTTCTCATCTCGGTCCTAAAATACTTCCCCCTTATCTTTAAACTGTGACCCCTTGTTCGGGACTTCCCCAACATCGGGAACAATCTTCCTGCATCTAGCCTGTCCAACCGCTTAAGAACTTTGTAAGTTTCTATAAGATCCCCCCTCAATCTTCTAAATTCTAGCGAGAACAAGCCGAGTCTATCCAGTCTTTCTTCATATGAAAGTCCTGACATCCCAGGAATCAGTCTGGTGAACCTTCTCAGTACTTCCTCTATGGCAAGAATGTCTTTCCTCAGATTAGGAGACCAAAACTGTACGCAATACTCCAGGTGTGGTCTCACAAAGACACTGTACAACTGCAGTAGAAACTCCCTGCTCCTATACTCTAATCCTTTTGCTATGAATGTTAATTTCAATTATGATTTCAATTTCAAAAATATTTCATGAAAATGCTTTTCCTGTGCTTAACTTAATTTGTCTGTTATATTTTGCCTCTGAATTTCCCATGTTTTATTATTTGTTATTGGCATTACTAATTTTTAGTAGATGGGTTGTGCATATTGAGGCCGAGAAATGTTTGTTTGTGTAATGTGACTGGTTCACTACTTGAAAAAATACATTCTCCTCTAAGTAAACGTGGGACGTTTATGACATTCATGACTTTCTTCCTGTCCTGTGCAGTGATGAGCATTGGTGGGCCACTAATGTAAAAGCAACCATGGAAAAGATGGGCATCCTGTTTGTTCCAAGATAAAGGGGATTGGTCTGAGCAGGACCCAAGCTCTTGGAGTCAGCTGCTCATCATAACACCTTACCTTGTGGGCAGCATTGACCACCAATTCTAAACTCCTCTGCTCCAACGTATCACTACTCACCCACAGTCATCCGAGAGCTATTGGCCCTCACTGAGGCCTGAAGTGATCCTTGGTTTTCACTTACGATACAATAAAACTTTCTTCATCCCCGGAGGGAAATTGGTCTGCCAACAGTCACAACACACAAGGTGCACGAAAACTTGAAATTAAAAGTGCAAATAAAAGAAAAAGACAAGCGACTGTTGGCTGGCTGCCGTGTGCACAACGCCGTAAACGGAACGAACGAACAAACAAATGCAGGCTTATCCCCCGAGCAGAGAATTATAAAAGTAGAGTATTCCCCCACACTGCTCTACCACCATCCCACATGGCAGTCCCACATCGCCGGATCCCCATTGTTCTTCACGGCAGTCCCCCCACGCCCGGTCCTAATTGTCTCGCCCTACCCCGCCCCCCCCACCCCACTATCATTGAACGGTGATGGCGGGTTGATCGTGAGGCACCCGCTGCCACTGAGGCTCCCGCTGCCGCCGAGGCTCCCGTCAACGCCGAAGCTCCCGTTGCTGCTGAGACTCCCTCAGCCCAGGCAGAACTCGCCATCCGGCTTCACCTCGATCCCCTGGGAGGCCTGTGGGGCGAGTCTAGCATGTTCCGGTTGGCGGCGCGGTTGTTCGGTGGGTGGATTGGGCCCGCGCTGTCAGGTCTCGCGTTTCTATCTAGTTTCTGTTTCTTATTGTTTTTTGTATTAGAGTTTGCATTCTTGTTTTATTTTGGTGTCTCACATCTCCTCTTGTTTCAGGTCCCATTTCCTGTCAGGTCGTTTACCCTCATGTGATTGTTGGCCACGCCCTGATGTGTTTCACCTGTGTCTCGTTATCCCCTGCTAGTCTGTTGGCCACGCCCTGATGTGTTTCACCTGTGTCTCGTTATCCCCTGCTAGTCTGTATTTAAGCCTTTTGTGTTTTAGTTCCCATTGCCAGTTCGTGGTGTATGCTACTTGGTATCACCTCGTTCCAGCTCTCGAAATCTTGTGACCTTGTGATCTCGACCTTTGCCTGTATTTTCGACCACTGGTTCTTGCCTGCTCCTATATGGTACTGTTGCCTCTGTTTTGCCTACCTGTGTACTGACTTGGACCGATTAAACGCCGAAGACTGATCTGCCCTGTGTCTGAGCCTGCATTTGTGTCCTCCTCCTCGTTCAGTTCTGACACGCGCGGCTCCTAGGGTCACTCCCACCTCGCGTGTGCGGTTCTCCAGGACACTTCCCATTTTCCCAGTATTACTAGCAAATCAGACTTGCATCCCAGATACAAAGAAATGCAGATGCTGGTTTATATCAAAAATGGACACACTGCAAGAGTAATGGTGGTGCAGCGGTAGAGTTGCTGTCTTACAGTGCCAAGGAACCGGGTTCGATCCTGACTACAGGTGCTTGTCTGTACAGAGTTTGTACGTTCTCCCCTTTACCTAGCAATGTTACAAAATTTCGTGATTTAAAAAATTAAGTCTGCAATTTATCCCATCAGATAAAGCATAAAAATAAGTTTAATTTGACACCTAATTCACTTTCATATCTCAAGTATTTAAAAAGTTATGGCCATTTTCATACTGGGAAATGAGCATCTTGTTCCCTATTGATTTTCTATGGACATAACATAAAAGCTGTGATCGTGAACAGTCAAAAGCCCATAACTTTCTTAAAAATTAAGAGAACTGAATGAAATTTTCAGTTATCATAGATTGAAGCATTCTGAAACAAATATAAAATAATCTTACTTGGATGACCTGAAATTAAAGCATATAATTAGTTAGTTACCAAATTGTAGCTAATTTCAGACTTCAATTACTAGATCTAAACATCTATCCATTTCTTAATAAATGATTAACATTTTTAAATAGCCTAAATGTCCAAATAATATTCACAAATAATTCACAATAAAACATGATTTTTAAATCTCATTTACATTAATTTATAGACCAAATGGAAGGAATTTAGTGTTCAATTGCTATAAATAAATGCCCATTTAAATCAGCTTTCTAGTGGGATCCTGTGAACGCGCTGGTTTAGAACTTTCACATTGCGGTAGATTTGTGCCCTCAAATGCCCAGAAAAATACTGCGGGATATAATGGGCCCAAAATGAGCTACTCGCAATATTAAACTTTGTATAAAGGGATCTTTAGAAGCCCTTTTTAACGTCAAAATATACAACCTACCTTCTGTGGTTTGCTTTATGAGACCCTGCGGTTGCTGGTGGTCGCGGGTTTAGAGATTGATTTTTAAACTACTATAACTATTATACGAGGCCTTTAAAACTAATAATAGCTTTTGCGACGGGGTCTTCCAGCGATTTTTCGTTAATAATTAACTAGGCTGAACATCTTCGATTTGAACAGCCTAGAGAAAATCGCGTTTTAAACCCGCCCCCCCTAAACGGCGCCAAAATCGCGCACACCCGCAGCGACAGATTTTCAGCGACGCTTCAGGTAGGCTTTGCAACATACCTACTTTACCTGCGTGGATTTTTTCTGGGATCTCAGGTGTCCTCCCACACTCCAAATACGCACTGGTTTGTAGGTTAATTGGCTAGGTATAATTGTAAATTGTCCCTAGTGTGTCGGATAGTGTTAATGCAGAGGGATTGCTGGTTGGCGCGGACTGGGTGGGCCAAAGTGGTGCATCTCTAAACTAAACTGAACTAAAGTAACTCAGTGGCTTGGGTGAAAAAGGATGGGTGAAGTTTCAGGTTGGGACCCTTCTTTAGACTGATTGTAGGGGGTGGATCTGGAAACAAGAAAAGACCACGACAAATTTGAAAAAGGGTCCTGACCCGAAACATCAACCATCCTTTTATTCCAGAGATACCACCTAACCTGCTGAGTTAATCCAGCACATTGTGTCTGTCTATCCTATTTTTTCCCCCCTCAATATGAGAATTCATTGTGGGAAAGCCTTTGAGCATGTTAAAATACACGAGGCCAATTACGTAGGGTCTCCAAAGTGACTGAATTTTGCAGCAGTGGCCTTGCAATAAAAAAATGCATTGGCTTCCATGCATTCCACATTAATGCATTTCTCATTAATGACACTGATATTTCAATACTTTTTTCTCTGAAGTCCGATTCACTATGATGCAGTTATTAATGGTGACCAATTATTCTGCAGGCACTGAGCTGCCAGAGGTCTTCTACAGGCAAGTATTTGGTGGCTGATTTGACTGGCTCAGTATGAACAGCTTGTTTTGCAGCTCATAGACCAAATTGTGGACAAAGAGACCCAGCTTCATGTGAGAGATCAACACCTTAAGGTAACATCAATTCCAGTTGAATATTTGTTACCTGCACTGAGTGAGCTATTACAGTGATCTGTGTACTTTGTGTTTGCATTTCTGCAGTTGGATTTCACTTTAAAGCCTGAAAATTCAGTCCAAAATATTGCAAGTTTTCTTTTTAACAATAACAATTAACAATGCCTCTTATTTTCTAAAGCAAAGACTATTGTTAAACCGTTTTACGTCGTGTGTCGGATCTTTTCAAGGAAATTGAAAGGATGCCTTCACACTTGGTTTAAAAGGTTGTACTTCTAAATGGACTACAAAATGGTATTTAAAAGTCCTACTCAAATGATTTAAGCAGAAAGTCATGCCTGATGCTTCCAGTACAATACTGAGAGTGCCAACTTTCAAATGAAATATTAAATTAAATCGTGTTTGGTGTCTCAGGTGGATGTGAAATATTTTATTTTGGCATATTTTAGAGAAATAAATGTTTTCCAGGGTGACTTTTCCAGTCTTTACCCCAAAAGTAACACCCTTCAAGTAGTTAATCCACCACATTAGTACATTCTCACATATTTGATATTTTCAAATTAGTTACATGGTTTACGACATTCCAATGTTACTTGAACAATGAAGGTCCCTTATAAGCAACGTTGGCTGCAAACAAATTTTAGACACTCGGAGGAAGTGTCACAGTCTGCCCTCTCCTCATTCTCATCCACTTCACCTCCCAGTACTTTTCCACCGGTCCCTCCTTCTCTTCACCTGCCCCCAACTCTCCTCACCTGTTGCACTCAGTTGCCTCTGATCACCAATTAACCCGGTATATAGACTCTCCTCACCGTTCACATAGTGCCAGATTGTTCTCAGCATTCATGCAAGACTCTCCAGCGATTTCCCGACTGCCTACATGGATTAAAACCTTCGCTCAATCCTGAGCCTCTGTGTGAGTACGGTGTACCCATTCCTGTGTTACTACTCTGTGTTACAGTATCGTAATAAAGTTCATTACCAACTATACCTGCCTGATTCTGTGCTGCTATTGGGTCCAAGCTATACCCGTTACAGTACAATCTGGCCAACAATGGACTCAGCGCACACAATGTCTCCGTCAAACCGCTTCGAGAGGATTGAGCACACGCTCCTGCACCACGAAGCTATGCTCACTGCCTCCAACTCCGAGGTTCGACAGGCTGTGTCAAACCAAGAGCAAGCATTGGTTGCACTAGCCACCCAAGTCCAACAGCTGACGACCACCCTCGCCCAGGCTACACCCCATGCTTCGCCTCCGGCTCCGACAGCACCAGCTCCCGGTCCGCCAGGACCATCACCTGAGCCCCGGGTGGGAACCCCGGAGCGCTACGCTGGAGACCCGGAGGGCTGCAACCCATTCATCACGAACTGTTCCATTCTCTTCGCCCTACAGCCCTACACCTTCGCCCAGGAAGCGGCGAGAGTGGCGTTTACCATTAATCACCTGACTGGCAGAGCTCGGCTGTGGGGAACGGCTGAATGGGAGCGACGCACGCCGGCTTGCTCCTCTTTCCAGGCCTTCACGTTGGAGCTTCGCAAGGTGTTCGGTGAGGTTTCGATGGGTCCGGACGCTGCGGGAAGTCTGCTGGGGTTGAGCCAGGGGAACCAGAGCGTCGCTGACTTCGCCATCGACTTTTGCACCAGGGCCCGTCAGAGTTATTGGAACGCCCCGGCCCAGTGTGACGCTTTCTTGCTGGGCTTGAATGACTATATCAAGGATGAGTTGGTGTCCCACGACCTTCCTTCTTCTCTGGATGGGCTTATCGAGCTAACGACCCGTCTGGACCGACGCATCCTGGCGAGACGTCGGGAGAGGCGACAGGGACAGGCGGACCGCCAGTCCCTATCCACCCAAGCTCGTTTTCCTCCGGAGACTGGACTACCCTCGTCGGGGCAACTGTCGAGGCAACCCAAACCCATACAGGTGGGTCGCACCAGTCTCACCCCCGAGGAACGGGAACGTCGGCGTCGGGGGAACCTCTGTCTCTACTGTGGCCTGGCGGGTCATTACATCTCCAAGTGTCCAGTAAAATGGCCAGACTCGCCAGTAGCGGAGAAATTACTGGTGAGTCGAACCTCTGAACTTTCCTCTGCCCGACGCCCTCTTTGTCATGCCCGTCTGCTGTTGTCTGATGGTTCTCACACCCTCGCCACCTTCATAGACTCTGGTTGTGACATTAATCTTATGGACAAGGGACTAGCCCGCCAGCTTGACATCAGTTGTGTTCCCCTGCCTGAACCTGTTCCCGCCGACGGCCATCTCCTGGGGACTGTTTCTCACCAGACGGTCCCAGTGCGCATGCTCCTGTCTGGTAATCACCATGAGACCATCCAGTTCCACATCCTGCAGTCTCCCCGTCTTCCCCTCATCCTGGGTTACCCCTGGCTTCGGCGACACAACCCCAACATCGACTGGAGGACGGGGGTCATCTTGGGTTGGAGGCCTTCCTGCCACCAAGTGTGCCTGAAGCAAACCTCAGCTCCTCAACCGGCCACCTGCTCCAGATCTGATGGGGGTCCCAGCCGAGTACCATGACTTTGGGGAGGTTTTTAGCAAGTCTAGGGCCACCTCCCTTCCTCCTCATCGGCCCTATGACTGCGCCATAGACCTCCTGCCTGGTTCCGCTCCTCCTAGGGGTCGCCTTTACTCCCTGTCCGCCCCTGAGAGAGGCGCCATGGAGAAATACATAAACGACTCCTTGGCTGCTGGTCTCATCCATCCCTCCTCGTCTCCTGCTGGGGCTGGTTTCTTCTTCGTGGAGAAGAAGGACAAATCTCTGCGTCCCTGCATAGATTACCGGGGGCTCAACGGCATCACGGTGAAGAATCGCTACCCTCTCCCACTCATCTCCTCTGCTTTCGAGCTCCTGGAGGGGGACACCATCTTTTCGAAGTTGGATCTACGCAACGCCTACCACTTGGTCCGCATCAAAGAGGGAGATGAGTGGAAGACCGCCTTCAACACTCCCACGGGACATTATGAATACCTGGTGATGCCCTTTGGCCTCACTAACGCCCCGGTCGTTTTCCAGGCTTTGGTCAATGACGTTCTCAGAGACATGTTGAACAAGTACGTGTTCGTCTATCTTGATGACATCCTCATCTTTTCACGGACCAAGGAGGAACACGTACACCACGTCCAGGCAGTTCTACATCGGCTCCTGGAGAACTCGCTCTTCGTTAAAGCTGAGAAGTGCGAGTTTCACTCCCCGTCAGTCTCCTTCCTAGGATACATCGTTGGCCAAGGGAACATCAAGATGGACCCCGCCAAGGTCTCTGCTGTCACCACCTGGCCTGTTCCTGACTCCCGCAAGCAGCTCCAAAGGTTCCTGGGGTTCGCCAATTTTTACCGACGGTTCATCCGTGGCTACAGTACTGTGGCCGCACCCCTCACGGCACTCACCTCCTCCAAGGTTCCATTCCGGTGGTCTGCCGCGGCCGACAAAGCTTTTCAGACACTCAAGACACGGTTTACATCGGCCCCCATCCTCCAAGTTCCGGACTCAGAGAGACAGTTCGTGGTGGAGGTGGACGCCTCCGACGTGGGGGCGGGAGCTGTTCTGTCCCAGCGGGCTGCCGGGGACCAGAAGCTCCATCCATGCGCCTTCTTCTCCCGACGCCTGACCCCTGCTGAGAGGAATTATGACATTGGCAACCGAGAACTGTTGGCGGTTAAGTTGGCGTTGGAGGAATGGCGTCACTGGCTGGAGGGAACCGAGCAGCCTTTCTTGGTTTGGACTGACCACAAGAACCTTGAATACCTCCAGTCAGCCAAGAGGCTCAACTCTCGTCAGGCCCCTGGTCTCTCTTCCTCACCCGCTTCAACTTCTCCCTCTCCTACCGACCTGGGTCCTGCAACGTGAAGCCCGATGCCCTCTCTCGACAGTTCTTGGCGAAGGAGGAGCCTGTCTCTGGCCCGTCCTCCCGTCCTCGCACAGGGTTGCCTCCCTCACCTGGGAAGTGGAGGAGAAGGTCAAGGCAGCCTTGGAGAACCAGCCGGGACCCAGCGCATGCCCTCCTGATCGCCTGTTTGTGGTTTCTGCCCTGCGGTCCAACGTCCTTCAGTGGGCCCACAGCTCTCGACTCGCCTGTCATCCCGGCATTCAGCGGACCAAGGAGATGGTGCTACGGAGGTTCTGGTGGGCATCGCTGGAGGACACTCGGGAGTTTGTCAACGCCTGTCCCGTTTGCAACCAGCACAAGGTCTCACACCAAGCTCCTGCGGGTCATCTGCTTCCACTGCCTGTACCCCATCGACCATGGTCCCACATCTCCCTGGACTTCGTTACCGGCCTGCCCCCATCCAGTGGTCACACCACCATCCTGACCGTGGTCGATAGATTTAGCAAGATGGCTCACTTCGTGCCCCTGCCCACGCTTCCGTCAGCCAAGGAAACTGCCGAGCTCATGTTACTCCACGTCTTCAGGCTCCATGGTCTTCCAGTCGATGTGGTCTCCGACCGGGGACCCCAGTTTGCCTCTGTGTTCTGGAGGGAGTTCTGCACGCTTGTGGGGGCCACCGTGAGTCTGATGTCCGGATTTCATCCCCAGTCCAACGGCCAAACTGAAAAGAAGAATCAGGAGATGGAGACGGCGCTGCGGTGTATGGTGTCCAAGCATCCCTCCTCCTGGTCCCAGCAGTTGTTGTGGGTGGAGTACGCCCACAACACCCTGACAAGCTCGGCCACTGGGCTCTCCCCTTTCCAGTGTGCCTACGGGTTCCAGCCTCCACTGTTCCCGGCGCTGGAGAAAGAGGTTTGCTGACCGTCCGTCCAGGCCTTCATTCGTCGCTGCCGCAGGACGTGGACCCAAGCCAGGGCGGCTCTTCTCCGCTCCGTGGACCGTTACGCCACGGCTGCCAACCGTCACTGCACCCAGGCCCCCACCTACCTCGCGGGCCAGAAGGTGTGGCTGTCGATCCGGGACCTTCCCTTGAGGGTGGAGTCCAAGAAGTTGGCACCCAAGTTCATCGGTCCCTTTGAAATCCAGAAGATCAACCCAGCGGCTGTGAGGCTCAAGTTGCCTCGTTCCATGCGGGTCCATCCTACGTTCCACGTGTCCAGAGTAAAGCCAGTCCGGGAGAGCTCCCTGGTCCCCGCAGTCCCTCCTCCTCCACCTCCTCGTCTCATCGACGGAGGCCCCGCCTTTACGGTGCACCGCCTCCTGCGCTCCCGCCATCGCGGGAGGGGTCTCCAATACCTGGTCGATTGGGAGGGTTATGGTCCAGAGGAGAGGTCCTGGGTTCCTGCTCGACACATCCTGGACGCCTCCCTCATCAGGGAGTTTCACCGGCGTCATCCCGACCAGCCGTCCAAGTCCGCCACTCCTAGAGGGGTCGCCGCCCCTGAGACTCTGTCCCCTCTTCCGTCTGAGGCGCCCAGTGACGACGAGACGGAGCTTTCCTCTGATGCTATGGAGGAGGATGCGGACATGGATGTCTCGGATGAATATTAGCCCTCCTCAGGTCCCCCTCCTCCCACCCAACTCTGCGTGGGATTGGGTTTATTTTCTTTATTGTTTTTTTGTTTTGGGACATCAGGAGCCGTCCCTTGAGGGGGGGGTTCTGTCACAGTCTGCCCTCTCCTCATTCTCATCCACTTCACCTCCCAGTACTTTTCCACCGGTCCCTCCTTCTCCTCGCCTGCCTGCCTGCCACTCCCCTCTCATCAGCCCAACTCTCCTCACCTGTTGCACTCAGTTGCCTCTGATCACCAATTAACCCGGTATATAGACTCTCCTCACCGTTCACACAGTGCCAGATTGTTCTCAGCATTCATGCAAGACTCTCCAGCGATTTCCCGACTGCCTACACGGATTCGAACCTTCGCTCAATCCTGAGCCTCTGTGTGAGTACGGTGTACCCATTCCTATGTTACTACTCTGTGTTACAGTATTGTAATAAAGTTCATTACCAACTATACCTGCCTGATTCTGTGCTGCTATTGGGTCCAAGCTATACCCGTTACAGGAAGTCATTGTTTTCTGTTTAAATCCAGTAATGATTCTTCGGACCTTGACCATGAGAGAGTTTGTTTTGCCGCTGAATCATTTTGGGGCTTGATTCCAAATACAGGCTGTGAGGTTTGCTAAATTTGCAGTGCAATTGCAGCTATATCTGGATTACTGCATTAATTTAGTGAAGTTGGCATCTCCGAAGGTGGACAGATCATCAGGTCCGGCAGAAATGTTTCCCAGCCAGTTAAAAGAAGCAAGGGTGGGAACAGCTGAGGTTCTGACTAAATGTTTTCAGTCTTCCCTTGCCAAAGGAATGGTGCCAGTAAATTGCTCTAATTGTCGAGGAGTGCTTCCTGTTATTATATAATAGCAAAGATGAAATTGAACAGGAGAAGATGCAGATGGGATTTAGTTTAGTTAATTGTCACATGTATCAAGTAAACTATTAAAGAATACAAGTTTCTGACACATTTTGAGAGGTTGGGTAAGGAGGCACTGTGTTGGGTGGCACGCTGGCGCAGCGGTAGAGTTGCTGCCTTGCAGACTTGCAGCGCCAGAGACCCGGGTTCCATCCCAATTACGGGTGCTGTCTGTACGTTCTCCCCTTGACTGTGTCAGTTTTGCTTTTGTTTGTTTTTAGTCCGTTTTATTTGTATGTGTTAGTTTTATATTATGTGGGGGGTGTGGGGGGAGGGGGGATGGGGAAACAAGAAACATTTTTATCTCTTCCTTCGATGGAGGTGCAACTTTTTCCGTATTGCATCTCCGCCGGCATTGTGGCCAAACATCGTGGAGCTGGAGGTAGCTTTGTTAGGGATCAACGTCGGGAGCTCCAACTTCAGGAGCTTTGATCGCCAACTGCGGGAGCTTCGATCGCCCCGACTGCGAGTGTTTCGATTGTCCCGACCGTGGGAGAAAAGGAGGAAAATGGAAGTTATTCACCTTCCATCACAGTGGGGAATATGTGGTCGCCAAAAAACACGATGGAGGAGCTGCCTGCCCTGGTGGGTAGTCAGAGGGATTTCTGTGAGTGCAGTGATCCTGGAGTCTGGTTCGAGTGTGGACGGCTTTCTGACTTTGGGCGGACAGGGACTGCAGAGAGAGTACAGCGGTCGGTGAAGGAGCGTGTGTGTGGCCCAGACATTGAACTGATGGCTGTGGGTCTCCGCTTTTCCTGTGTGCCCTAGGGATTCTCACACGCCGCTGTGCTGGCTGTTTATGTTTAATCTTTATGTAGTTTTGTGTCTTGTTGCTTTTTTGATATGACTGTGGTAAATCAAATTTCACTGTACCTCAGTACACGTGACAATAAAGGACCATTAAACCATTGAATGCAAATTAATGATTTCATCCCGTGATTTCATTAATGATAATTTTAATTTTAATATCTTAATAACAAGGTGGAATTGAAGTATTGGTGCACTTGAATTACAAATGTTGCGTGTGTGTGATTTCCATTCTATATTGCCCAGTTTTTATCACTGTTAGGAGGTATTAATCACATTAACTTCCTCAGTTGCTGAAAGACCTCAAGATAAAACTCCGTGAAAAAGAAGAGACCTTATTGGAAAAGACACAACTTGTGGAGGTGTTGAAGGAAAAGCTTCATGGAAATAATCGGGAGCTAGCGGTAAGTACATCATTGTTTGCTGCTGTGTGAATGTCTATTATAGGGAAAGATCTCTGCAACCAGCTAAGGGATTCTGTTGTAACTGGCAGCGAAATAGAAATAGCAGGGAGCCACTTGGAATAAAAATGTGAAGAATTTCTTTTGTATAAATCTTCCCATTCTTTTTTTTCTGAATCAGCCCATCAACCCTTTTATGATCTGTTATAGTGAAGAATCACATTTTACGTGGAGCCTTGCAACATTGTCATTCTGGTTATGACAGGTTGTTGCCATTGCTGATCTGTGCCACCAATTTTTTGTGCCCTGATCAAGATCAGAAGAGATCTGCTATTTAAGATGCCAACAACACATGAACTCTTGATTATAATGCAACAGCGTCACTACTGATTATATCTATCTTCCATCTATTCTATTCCATATATATTACTAAAACTCTCATCTTGACCACTTCCTGTCTGCGTTGTAATTAAATTTGAGCAAAAACGATCCTGCTTAGTGCTACGATTGTGTTGGGGAATGGGACCAGGCCTCCTGTGTGACTGGGACCCAACAGTTTAGTTGTTCTTCATTTTCCCATCCACTAGTGGGAGAGTCTAGAAGTAGAGGTCATAGCCTCAGATTTAAAGAACGTTCCTTTGGGAAGGAGATTAGGAGGAATTTCTTTAGTCAGAAATAAGTGGTTGCCCATTTAATGCATTAGCATTTCTGTTTCTCTGACAACGGCATGCGTGTTTGGAACTATGTTTGTCAAAGTGTAGACAATGCAGGCTCGTAGAATATTTTCAAGACAGTGGGGATCAATTCATGATAAACTGGGTGAATGTATGCATTAGGTCAGTGATGATCTTAATGCAAGGCAGAACAGACCTGATGGACTGAATCGGTATTCTGCAGAATGTGAAAACAAACAACTGCAGATGCTGGTTTATACCAAAGATAGAAGTGCTGGAGTAACTCAGTTGAATAAGGATCCTGACCTGAAACATCATCCATCCTTTTTTTCTAAAGATGTTGCCAGATCTGTTGAGTTATTCTTGGACTTTGTGTCTAACTTAGGTACTGCTCCCTTGAGGAGGCACATATCTGTGAGCTATAGTAGTCCTGTGAATATCCCTCATCCACACCATCTTGTACATGGATTTTAATGCTTCGCGTTTTTGATTAGTGAACCATTAAAAATGTATTTACGCTTGATATTACCGTTGATGAAACAAGCAGACAAGTTCTTTGTCCTTTTTGACATTTCACTGTATGCAATTTTGTAACGATAGTCAGCAGTTTCAAGTAAATGGGTGACTAAAGACCACTGTAAGTGGCAGCCTCCACATACAGCCTCTCGTCATTTTCTTCTTTTGTTTGTTTTTATTCTGTTTTATTTGTATGTGTTAGCGTATCTTTAGTTTTGTATTATGTGGAGGGTGAGGGTGGGGGAAACAAAACTTTTTTGATCTCTTCCCTCGACGGAGATGCAACTTTTTCCGTATTGCATCTCCGCCGGCATTGTGGCCTAACATCGTGGAGCTGGAGGTAGCTTTGTTAGGGATCAACGTCGCGGGTGGATGATTGCAAGCTTCACCGTACTAATCATGAATCTATCTATCTCTGCCTTAAAAATATCCACTGACGTCCTACACAGCCTTCTGTGGCAATGAATTCCACAGATTCACCATCCTCTGACTAAAGAAATTCCTCCTCATCTCCTTCCTAAAGGACATCCTTTAATTCTGAGGCTATGACCTCTAGTCCTAGACTCTCCCACTAGTGGATGGGAAAATGAAGAACAATATAGTCAATAGTGACACTGTTGCATTATAATCAAGAGTTCATGTGCTGTTGGCATCTTAAATAGCAGATCTCTTCTGATCTTGGTCACGGCTGAGAAAAATTGGTGGCACAGATCAGCAATGCCAACAACCTGTCATAACACGAATGACAATGCTGCAAGGCTCCACAAAAACTGTAATTCTGCACTGGATCACAAAAGGGTTGATGGGATGATTTAGAAAAAAAGAATGGGAAGATTTATACAAAAGAAAATCTTCAATTTTTTTCATATTTATTGATTTATTTCCAAAAGGCTCCCTGCTATTTTTATTTCACTGCCAGTTATAACAGAATCCCTTAGCTTGTTGCAGAGATCTCATAATCACAATCAGTTTTATTCATCACAATGCACATAAAGTGCAAGTGAAATGAATTTGCCAGCAGCGGTACAATGATAAAGAACACACAAAAACACACTAAAAATGTAACACAAACATCCACCACAGCATTCATCACTGTGGTGGAAGGCACAAAAATTGGCCAGTCCTCTTCCATTTTCCCCCGTGGTCGGGACCTCAACCCTCCGCAGCCAGATGTGCAAACAAGGTAAAACGTCCAGGTAAGTCCTGAATCGGTGCCTCCCCACCGGAGAACGCGGCTTCAGGCTGGTGTAGGCCACAGGCCGGCGGTCGGAGATTTAAAGTTCGCGCCACAGCCAGAAGCACCGCAGACTGCAGGGCCGGCGGTCAGAGCTCCTCTCCAGGGATCCCCGGCGAGGGACCCCGCTCCTGATGGTAAGTCCCCGCTGCGCCCACGGTAGAGGTAGGCCGCAGGCCTGCAGTTGGAGCTCTTCTTCCCCCAGGTCCCCCACGAGGGATTCCCAGGGTGCAGACGCAGCACTGATTGTGATTATGAGATCTCTGCAACAAGCTAAGGGATTCTGTTATAACTGGCAGTGAAATAAAAATAGCAGGGAGCCTTTTGGAAATAAATCAATAAATATGAAAAAAATTGAAGATTTTCTTTTGTATAAATCTTCCCATTCTTTTTTTCTAAATCATCCCATCAACCCTTTTGTGATCCAGTGCAGAATTACAGTTTTTGTGGAGCCTTGCAGCATTGTCATTCGTGTTATGACAGGTTGTTGGCATTGCTGATCTGTGCCACCAATTTTTCTCAGCCGTGACCAAGATCAGAAGAGATCTGCTATTTAAGATGCCAACAGCACATGAACTCTTGATTATAATGCAACAGTGTCACTATTGACTATATTGTTCTTCATTTTCCCATCCACTAGTGGGAGAGTCTAGGACTAGAGGTCATAGCCTCAGAATTAAAGGATGTCCTTTAGGAAGGAGATGAGGAGGAATTTCTTTAGTCAGAGGATGGTGAATCTGTGGAATTCATTGCCACAGAAGGCTGTGTAGGACGTCAGTGGATATTTTTAAGGCAGAGATAGATAGATTCATGATTAGTACGGTGTCAGAGATGAAGGGTAAACAGGGAGAGATAGATGATTGGATGGCGCAGGAGACTTGATGGGCCAAATAGCCTAATTCTGCTTCCATCACGTGACCTTATGATAACTGTTTTAATTTTGATGACTACTTGACAATTACATTTTGACATGTTCAACTTTTCTTGCTTATCTGCTTGGCTTATTCATTTAATGTTACTTTAGAAAGCTTCATTATTTTAAGCTTAATGGGACTGTCCCACAGGTGACTTTTTAGGCGACTGCAGGAGACTATGCAGTCGCCACATGTTCGCAGGTGGTTGTTGGAGAGTCGCCTTCATGGACGTGAGGAGTTCCCGCATTCTGAGAACTCGTAGCGGCCTCCTTAGGGTCGCTGCAAATTTTTCCACATGGAGAGTGGCGAGAATTCCTGTGCCATAGGTCCTAATGGGTTGCCAGGAGGTCGAAGGTTCTCATAGGTTATAGCTGGTGTAGACTGGTGAATTTCATTGGCTCATTGGGAAAAAAAACATAAACAGTCATTTTCAGAACCAAGGAAAATCGACCGGTAATGTTAATGTCCGCCGAGCTTCACAGCCGTGGATCTCTGGCTTCTTAAAAGTTGTTTCCACTCCTTTTTCCCCCTTCTTCCCCCCCCTCTTTTAAAGGACTTACTGTCCATTGTGCTTTAGCCGTCTTAATTACAGCGCCAACCTTCCTGTTCATCGCGGTGTGTGTCTATCACCTTGGCTTTGGACCAAGTGAATTTCAGTCAGACAGCGCCACCCCTGCTTGCCCCGTCTCCCGCCTGCATAATGGGCTGGTGAAGGAAGCGTTGTGTGTGTGTGTTCCACTCTGAAAGCTGCCGATCCAGTTGCTGGTTTTTCAGGCGACTGCCGGCAACTTGACAGACGCCTGACAAATCGTCTAAGTGGAACAGGCCCATTAGGCTCCCCAAAGTCTCTTTAGTTTAATTTGGCTACTTTTTAATTTTTTAGGAGTTGGTTGAAGATATGAGGCATGTTGAGATGGAAAATGAAAATCTCGACAACAAGCTTCTGGCTGAAGACTACGCCACGCATATCAAGGTCCGAGATCTGACGGAAAGTCACAAGGCAGATTTTAAAATTCTCACAGGTAAACACAGCACTCAGCTCCGTAAAATCAGGGAGAAACATGCACAAGAAACATCACAGAAAGATCAGTGCTGTTTACAACTTCACAAAGATCTCCAACTTTTAAGACCTCACGCCAAGTTCTGTGCACCACTTGCAGAACAGGCAACTGGTTCTTTAAATTATTTCACTGAACGGAAGATTAAAGAACTGGAAGGTAATTACTCAAAGTTGACCTGTTAATATTTTTGGCCATAAATGGTCCTACCGCAGATTTGTACATCTGTCGTCTCGTGGTAGGGAGTAGGTTTGCCTTAAAATATTCTAGCATTAGAGGAATGGAGTGGATTTTATGCCAAAACATCACTTCATTTTTGTTTTGCCGTGTAATTATCTCGTCCCTGTAACCTCATGAGATTTTGTGTATGCAAATTGGTTGCTGTAATTCCCATATTTTATCACTGATCACACTATGAGAAGCATTTGTGAGAGTCTGCCAAATGGCTGACAGGAACACACAGTAGTCATTTGGACAGATTCGTACAGATGCTTTTAAAAACATTCTCTTCTTGAATCCTATAAACATCGCTTTCACTGAATTTTAACATCGTGAAGGGTGGCCTGGTGCCTTTCAGCGCCAGAGACCTGGGTTTGATCCTGACTGTGGTGCTTGTCTGTACGGAGTTTGTATGTTCTCCCTGTGGGTTTTCGTCCAGGTGCACTCCTCACACTCCAAAGACGTACAGGTTTGTAGGTTAATTGACTTGGGTTAATAGTAAATTATCCCTAGTGTGTGTAGGATAGTGTTAGTGTGCGAGGATCATTGGTCAGCACAGACACAGGAGGTCGAAGGGCAGTTTCCACGCTGTATCTCAAAATAAAATCATTTGAAGACATTTCACCATTCTCAATGCCCTTGCCGGATACATCAACGTATTTTAATTTCAAATAGCTTTTAATGAGAAGACCAGAGCAACCAGGACACTTCATTAACTCCATGAATGTCTTATCTCTGTGTGTCTTGATCTGTGTTTGCATGACAGTTTACGGAAGAGAGGGTGAAACCAGGGACAAGATACAATGATGGTGTAGAGAGACTATACTCAGCAGCAGAAGAGGATTTTTGATTGGAGTAATTTAAAATATATAAGGGTTTTAATGCATCAGTCTGAAGAAGGGTTTCGGCCCGAAACCTTGCCTATTTCCTTTGCTCCATAGATGCTGCTGCACCCACTGAGTTTCTCCAGCACTTTTGTCTACCTTTGATTTTCCAGCATCTGCAGTTCCTTCTTGAACATATGATTTTCACTGATTGCCATTAAGTGCGGTGGAAAAAATTGCAAATTGTTGTGTTGCTTTTTTTTGCAACAAATATCAGATAATTATGGGTGTTTTTTCCTTTCTCTTTCTTAAAGAACAAGTGGTGCTGATGACACAAGAGGCTGAAACATCAGAGGACAAGTTTATGACAATGGAAGCTTCGTTCCAATTGAAAATCAAACAGCTTCAAGAGGAGCTGGACAATGTACAGGTACCCCAAATAAAAACCCCTTGCGCCTGTTGATGATTAACTGAATATTAATCTGTTTGCCATTTACCAAGAATGAAATGACTTTATCTTATAAAAAAAGGAATATTGATAGTATGTTATTCCGTGAGTTGTTGAAGCATTATGGGAACCAATTTTTTTTTTTTACAGTTAGTTATGTACATTGTAGATTTTTAATCTGGGCTCAACTGTATGAAGGAGTGCTTCCCTACATTTCACAGCTCACTCCATTCCGTGTAGAACACCTTTCTGAAGGGTAAGTGACATGGGATAGATGTGAGCCTGCAGGAAAATTCAATCATGAAAGAGTTGTGGTAGAATGGAGATGTCGGCAGTAGCACATTAAAAGTATAATGCATGCTAAAATTATTTAGAGAGTCACACTGCTCAGTAACAGGCCCTTCAGCCCAACTTGCCCACACTGCCCAACATGCCCCATCTACACTAGTCTTACTTGCCTGTAGAGTCATAAAGCAAAATATTTAATCTAGAATTTGAATGGTGGCTATTTAACAGACCACTAGAAATCCCTTGGCTTTAACTGACACTAAACTTATTTCTACCCAGCTTGTATCGTCTCAGAAGCTACTGCTGGAGCTCAAAGACGCAGCGATTGACTATGAAGAGGAGAACGACCAGTTACACCTGATAGTGAACTGGCTACAATACGTCAAGGCACAAAATGGTGTGTGTATAGCATGACTTTAATTGGGTAAGAAGGAACTGGGGATGCTGGTTTACACCGAAGATAGACACAAAATGCAGGTCAGGCAGCATCTCTGAAGAAAAGAATAGGTGATGTTTCAGATCAAGACCCTTCATCAGACAGAGTCGGGGAGGGGGAAATTAGAGGTATGGGGAGGTACAGAATAAAGTAGGGCCTGCATCAATGACTCGCGGAGGGTGGAGCTGACAATGGTCCATTGTTGGCTGGGGATGAGGTGCTAATGAAGGAATATAAATGGTGAAATTAGCAAGAGGACTAGGGTGGGGGAGAGACGGGGAGAGAGAGAATGGAAGGGTTATTTGGTTAGAGATCCTTCATTCTCTTGTGTAAGAAGGAACTGCAGTTGCTGGTTTAAACTGAAGACAGACACATAAACTTGGAATAAGTCAGCGGGACAGGCAGCATCTGTGGAGAGAAAGAATGGGTGACGTTTCAGGTCAGGGACCCTTCCTCATTCTCTTTATTTAAATGGTGATACGTGTTTTCTTACAGAGAAGCTTCAAACATTATTGGAAGGATATGAAGAACAACACCAGAACATACAAGTTACCAAGGGAGCAACTTCCCAGGTTGGGAGAATTTGTGATGCATTTAATTCCCCCACGTACAGTAATCTTAATTCCAAGTGTACGCATTCTGCACAGATTCAACACTCAAGTATCCTGCTAATTAATATTACATTGTATTTTATGTTGCTTATTCAGATTTTTTTTTTAATTGGGTCATTTAAGTAAATTTTTATTTTGCTCTTTTCAATCATCATCCTTACTTTTTGGCTTGATTCTTGCATCTGAGGGGTGCTATTTGCTTCCACACCAGATGGTTTCTGTATGCATTACTACACACCTTGGACATGGAGAAAGTCTACTGAATTAGCTAGTGTGGTTGGGGAAGCAACAGAGTATTTCCAGACTTTTTAATATGATTGGGGAATTTTACCTATTAATATTATAGGGTCATAAGGAATAGTAGAATTAGGTCATTCGGCCCATCAAGTCTACCCCACCATTCAATCATGGCTGATTAATTACTCCCTCCTAACCCCATTCTCCTACCTTCCCCTCATAATCTCAGACACCTATACTAATCAAGAATCTATCTATGCCTTAAAAATATCCACTGACTTGGCCTCTACCGCCATCTGTGGCAAAGAATTCCACAGATTCACCACCCCCTGGGAAAGAAATTTTACCTCATCTCCTTCCAAAAAGAACGTCCTTTAGTCTAGACCTAAAGGGCATAGCCTCAGGATAAGGATTGGCTTCAAAGCTGCAATAGACAATAGGCAATAGGTGCAGGAGTGGGCCATTCGGCCCTTCAAGCCAGCACCGCCTTTCAATGCGATCATGGCTGATTATGCCCAATTAGTAGCCCGTTCCTGCTTTCTCCCTATATCCCCTGATTCTGCTATCTTTCAGAGCCCTATCTAGCTCTCTCTTGAAAGTATCCAGAGAACCGGCCTCCACCGCTCTCCGCATAGTCAATTCCAGAGGCAGAGAATTCCACAGATTCACAACTCTCTGTGTGAAAAAGTGTTTCCTCGTCTCCGTTCTAAATGGCTTACCCCTTATTCTTAAACTGTGGCCCCTGGTTCTGGAATCTCCCAACATCGGGAACATGTTTCCTGCCTCTAGCGTGTCCAAGCCCTTAATAATCTTATCTGTTTCAATAAGATACCCTCTCATCCTTCTAAACACCAGAGTATACAAGCCCAGCCGCTCCATTCTCTCAGCATATGACAGTCCCGGCATCCTGGGAATTAACCTTGTAAACCTATGCTGCACTCCTTCAATAGCAAGAATGTCCTGCATACAATACTCCAGGTCTAAATTCCAGATTAGTCAAGCATGAAACCCTTCGTAAATCCATGCCAACTTGGACCGATCCTGTTACTGCTATCCAAATGTGCCGCTATTTCATCTTTTATAATTGACTCCAGCATCTTCCCCACCACCGATGTCAGGCTAACTGGTGTATAATTCCCTGTTTTGTCTCTCCCGCCTTTCTCAAAAAGTGGGATAACATTAGCTACCCTCCAATCCACAGGAACTGATCCTGAATCTATAAAACATTGGAAAATAATCACCAATGCGTCCTGATTTCTAGAGCTACTTTCTTAAGTACCCTGGGATGCAGACCATCAGGCCCTGGGGATCTACCCAACACCATTTCCTGCCTAATGTGGATTTCCTTCAGTTCATCCGTCACCACAGATCCTCTGGCCACTAGTACATCAGGAAGATTGTTTGTATCCTCCTCAGTGAACACGGATCCAAAGTACTTGACATTTCTCCTCTGAGGGTTGAGAATCTTTTGAGTTCTTCACCCTCCGGAGCTGTGGGTGGAGAACCATTCAGTATATTCAAGGGTTAGCCAGCTAGAATTTTACACTGCGGGAAAATTGAGTGTTATGGGGATTAGGTAAATGTTTAGACCACAGATCAAATCAGCCATGATCACGTGATAGAATGAATAAGGCTCAAGGGCTAATTTTTTTTATGTAATAAAAGTTTCAAATTCCAGTTCCACCTCCAGTTTAAATTCCAGTTGGAATATTTTGGAGGACCAAGTAACCAAGTAACCAAGAACCAATTATCCAATTCTACAACTTGCAATTCTAATGACATGTACCTTGAAGGTGTACATTAAAAGGAACAAGTCAGTGCTTCATTGCCCATAGGTTTATTTATCTTAAAGACAATTAAAATAATTTTACTTATATCTGAAAATCACTGAAATCATCAAATCATTTCCAGCAGAGAATAAAAAATGGTAAACTTTTAAAAACTATATTTTTCACCATGAAGTTCTGTTTTTAATGCTTATCACACCTCTGGTCGTCTTGCTGAATAACTCTAAACTTCAAATCAGATTGCTATTTTGTTAATCAAATATGTCCGGGAGGTAAACATAGAGAATCATTACTCTTGTGTCATGCCGAAGCGCTTGAGTTTCTTATGGCATCAAGCATCTAATTGGCCAGTCAGATGAGTGGATGATGTTGCTTTGTGTGTAATGTGTCTGTAGACAAGTGAATCTGAGTCTGCAGAGGAACTGATGAAGTGGCAAGAAACGGTTTATAAGCCAACACCGAGCCATGACAACGATGAGAGGACTGTCGTGGAATTAAGGATGAAGCAAGTTGAGGAAAAAAGAGAAGGTAAGTTGTGGTGCTCTCTGGTTCTCACTTGGAATGAATCATACAGTTTACTTTGTTTTAATTTAAAATAATTAAGAAGTGAATGACTTGATTTGATCTTGATGACTTGAAAGTCGAGTGCACCTCTATTTAAGGATCTGTTTGTTGTCCATATTTCGGTCGAGACAAAGGCACTTCTCTAGCTAAATTGTGCTGTGACTTAATTGTTATTCACAGAACATGCCCTGCTCAGAAGTGTCAATGCGCAATTCCTGTGGAATATGATTTGCCATTGATCATTCCCACCTTCCTATGCACAATAGTGAATGTTTGGCCTACTTTGCATGAGGCCATAAATTATTGTCTTTAAACGTTCTTTGTTGCTTTGTATGTTGAGTCAAATTTCATTTGAATATAACACCCTTTGCAAATCACAAAACAGACGGGAAAATTATTTTTGCCACAATCATTTCACTTTTAATATTTGCTAATGTGTTAGTTGGCAAATGCATTAGCATATAGTTTACATCCTACCCTCCCCAGAACTGATATTCGGTTTATTTTTACGCCGAAGTATTCCTGTCCCTCATTGAAGTAAAACATTATCTTGCCATTGACAAGCTAATGATTGCTGTGTGTCTTGCCTGTTTGTGTCTATAAGCCAGTGACATTTCTTCCGAGTGTTTTCCCCAAGGTAGGTTAATCGTAGAGACAGAATATTTATGAAGATAGTTGTGCTGATATTAATACCTCAGATTTTGAGGTTGTTGTAATGTTTAAATGTTTTTAATTATTATATTATGAACGTGGGAACTTTGGATTTTTGACTTGACTCTGGAAATCATGAAGTTGTCCCATGGTTTTGAATACTGATACAAACTATGCTGCTTTGCAGCCTTCTCCACAACAATCCAGGGAAATCTACTTGAATGGATGAAATTTCCTGGATTTGCAAACTGGTTACATCTGCTATCCATAATCTGATGGCCCCTAAAATTAAATATTTGGATGATTTCTTGCATAAATATTTCATAATACAATCCACTTTAAAATTTTAATTAAAATATTTCTGTATTTCATTGGACTTCTTAATTTTGATCTGATACTTATTTAGTTCTAATTAAAATATGTAAATGCTGATTAAACATATCGCACAATGCGAGACTAATTCGACCAACGAAAGTGTTGTCCGATCGTAAGCAGCAAGGGAGTTGAATGTGTTCTTTGGTGTTTGGAGGAATTAGGGGTGACCTTATTCAAAATTCTAAACATCTCAATGGAGCCTGACCGTGAAGGTGTTGACATGTTTCCATTTGTGCCTGAGTCTTGAACATGTGGATAGACACAAAATACTGGAATAACTCAGCGGGTCAGAGCAGCATGTCTGGAGAAAAGGAATAGGGGATGTTTTGGGTTGGAACCCTAGATACAAGATAAAGGGACACTGAGATGTGTAGGAATTTCCCATTGCGAAGGGTGGTGAATCTCTGGAATTCTGTACCCTGAAAATTTGTTTGGGCTGAATTTTCTCCCCTTGTTCCATCCATTTGTTCAGAACAAATGTTGCTTGTTAGCTGCTACAAGCTTTCTTTTATTTGTGAATCGCTTTAGTCCTTGGTTCTTTTACACCCTTAAGCCTCTCATGGCTGCTTATAATTACTTACAGCAATGCTGAATTGTTTCTGTAATTAGTTTATGATGACAACAGATGGTTCAAAATATTTTGTCTAGTATGATGATGTAATTAGAATCAGAGTTGTGCAGCACAGGAATGGGCCTTTCATCTCACCAGGTCCATGCTGATTTTTGTTTCCCATCTACACTTATCTCATTTGCCTGCATTATATATGTCTCCTTCTATGCTTTTCCTATTACGTGTTTGTCTAAAATTACTTTTAAAATGTTTTAATTGCATTTGATTCTGCCTCCTTTGGCAGCAAGTTCCAGATACAAAGCCCTCTTGGTGGAGAGAAATAAACTATCCCTCAGATCGCCTTTACAACTCCCTCTTCTTACCTTAAACTTTTGTTCTCTTGTTTTGTAACTCTACCATGGTAAAAAGATTTTGGCTATCTACCCTGCCTCACATAATCTTACATACTTCTATCAGTCACTCCTTAACTTTCTCACTCCGGGGAAAAAGAGCCCCATCCATCCAGTTTCTTCCATAACTAAAGTTCTCCAATCCAGGCAACATCCTTGTGAATTTTCTCTCCATTTTCTCCAAATCTATCATTGATCAGACTGTAGAAGAGGCCCAACCTTTCCATGTTACCGGAGGTGCTGCGTTACTCCAGCACTTTGTGTCTGTTTTTGTAAACCAGCCTCTGCAGTTCATACATAGTGTGCTGACAGGAACTGCACACAACCCTTCAAGTGTGGCCTAACTCGTGTTTTATAAAGTTGCAATAAAACATCCCAGCTATTATCTTCTATACCCACATCTACGACGGCAAACATGCCATATGCTTTCTTCACCAGTCGGTTGCCCTGCTAAATTTTGAGAACTTTGGACTTGGACCTCTAAGTCTCTATTCATCAACATTCATCAGTGCCCTGACCCAAGTCCTACAACCATTTTTATTTCCCAAATTCTATCTGCCTGTGCTCTGGCCAACTTTCCATCTCATCTATATCCTGCTGTAACCTTGGACCAATCTCCTCGCTCTCCATAACCACCAATTTTCATGTCATCTGCAAGCTTATATCCTACATTGTGATCCAAGCTGTTATCACCAAACAACGGAAGTCTCAGCTGTGATCCCTGTGGTACCACAATAATCACATATTTCCCATCAGAAAAACATCCTTCCATCACTGCCTCTTATTTAATTCCAACTGGCTAGCCCACCTTGCATTGCATGTGCCCAAATCTTCTGTACTCGCCTACCATGTGGGACCTGACGAAATGAATGCCCTAGTAATGTACTAAAATGATTAGTAGAATCCAGTTAAAGCTACTGCTCATTTTCCAAAATTGATATAAACCCCAACTATAATATACTTTCATTGAATACTTTAGTTAATTCAGTAATCTAATCGTTTTATAACATTTAGCTCTGCATTAAACAGGCAGTTAAATTTCCAATTACGTACTTTAGAGTGAGTTTTTATGAATACGCAAGTTTCACTGAAAGACTAGGTTTATTTAACACTGGCAAGTGAGGTTAAAATAGATGGCATGATAGTCGGCACAGACACATTGGATGGAAAAGGGCATGTTTCTGTGCTGTACAACTCTTTGGACTATTTAGTAGTGAAAGGGAACTGTTTTAACCCATAGTTTATTCCATCCATTACCTGATGTAAGTAAAATGAACCAAACTTCCTGATAACTTTTCAATGCGAAGGGATTTATTTTTTCCCCTATATTTACATTGGTAATTGCAAAGGTAGAACACTTACCTTTTTGTCCAAATGGCCACGACACAGGCTTCACTCAGTTTATAAATGGATTTGCAGGTTAAATGACAAATCTGCCTCTCCTGATAAAATACTGAAATAATATCAATTCATAAATCTGTATTGGTATTAGTTGTCTCTGGAATACCAGTGATGTCAATTTAGCTTTGTTACTGCAAGCTTTTAAAATTTAAAGCGAGCCAGCCAGCTGCAAGGTGTTTTAGCCCAGTCAGAAACTAACACCTTAACTTGGGGAAACCACAAGGTAGCGATGGTCACCAGGGTCCAATCAGTCCATATTGTGTCTGTGTTCATGTTGTCTTTCTGAATGACGTGTCCTCCTGTGGCACAAAACGGATTGAGGATGACTGGTTCTTTCCTGTCTGCTCTGATCCAGATTTGATCTCAGAGCTGGAGGAGGAACTGGGGGATCTTAATAGACGAGGACAGGATCAAGGATGGACAAAGCAGACCACAGCTGGCCAAAAGCTTATGGTATGTGCTCAGACTGACACTTTCAGATTAAACTTTGATTTTATGTGGAAATTTAATGCTTCAGTTCATTCAACATTTTACGCTGTTATTAATTTTAAGCTTTGCCAAGGTGAATAAAATATTTTTCTGTTTTTGGGGGGGGAAGGCAGCACAGCAGCACAGTGGTAGAGTTGCTGCCTTACAGCACCAGACTCCCAGGTTCGATCCTGACCAGCAGTGCTGTCTGTACCGAGTTTGTACGTTCTCCCCGTGACCACGTGGGTTTTCTTCGGGTGCTACCGATTCCTCCAACAATCCAAAGGCGTACAGGTTTGCAGGTTAATTGGCTTTGGTAAAAATTGTAAATTATCCTAGTGTGCAGGATAGTGTCCGGGGTGATCACTGGTTGGCCTGGACTCATTGGGCCGAACAATTAGAGTTGCAACGTCGAGACACATGAAAAAAAACAATATAATTTCACAGCTTGAACAAGAAATAAAAGCTTGCCAGCAGGAGACTATGAACTTCAATGAAAAAGTCAAAATTTTAGAGGATGACAAATCTCTTCTCCAGGAAGAACTTGAACATTTCCAGGATGTGTCAGAAAAGGTAAAAAATGAGAGAGTATTTGGAGGCAGAATGACTTGTCGATGATTAATGTCGACAAGATAGATCAGTTAATTGAAGCACTTCTCATAAAGTCTTGCTCTAAGACACCAGAACTGCAACTGAAGGTTCTCGAATGCAGTGCTTAGGGTTCACAGAAGATCTTCGGAAGAATGAAGAACGAAGGGAAGACAAAAGCTCAAATTACTCAGAAGGAGAAGGAACTACTTGAGATTTTAGATCAACAGAAAACAATTCATCAGAAAGAAATATTGAGATATCAGGATAAACTAGATTTGCTGGAACGGGACAAAGACAGAGTGGTTGCAGAGTGGTTGGAAATTGAGAGGCATTTTCCAGCAGCCGAAGCTAATGTTGAGCAGTAAAGATGCAGAGTTCTCAAAGCTTGCCTCATCAAAAGACAGTGACATTTCTGACTATCTAGTGGGACATAGAAAGTAAATAGATGACTGCGAAAAGAATTTTAGGAATCTCCAACAAGATAACCAGAAAGGAGCCAGAGCCATGAAAGAGCTGGAGGTCCAACTTGTTACGGTTAGAGAAGAAAAAGACAAAGCTGTTAGCCAGGCAGGTGCCTTCACAAAATCGATGGCCTCCTTGCAAGATGACTGAGACCGCATCTTATCAGAATACACGGAGCTGGAACAATGGCATCTCGACATGCATTGCCAGAAACATTGCATAATTCAGGAGAGTGCAGCTGAAAACAATGAACTGAAGCAAGAGATTGGAAATTTTCTCAACCAGATGGATGACCTTAATTCTGACAACGTGCTGCTAAAAGTACAGTTGGTTCAGTACAGGGAGGAGCTAAACCAGATCCTGACTTTGAAGGATAATCAGTTGAAGGAGTTGTTGCAAAAGCAACAACAACAAATTAAGCATCTTGTGAATGAGAAATCCATCTTCAAAGAGCAATGGATAGTTGCACAAGGACTTAAACAAAGTCCCTTGAAGATCCCTTAAACAAACTAATCTAAAACAAAGTAATGAAGGCCTAAAGCCTTTGAAGAAACTGAATTTGAAAATCTGGCTCAAGTAAAGGCGGGAGTGAAAATGTCTGAAAGTGCTGATGGAATAGCGCAGGAGAAACCTGAAGAATATTTGGTGGGATTGTCAGTGATGAAGCAAAGACTTTTGGATGTTATTAACGGGAACAAGGAACTTGCTTCTCGGGCAGAATCTTTTGAGAAAACGTTGCTGGCAGTACAGACGGAGAGAGACAGATGTCTGGAGGATATGTGGAAACTTCAAGTAACATGATCTCAAGGTAGAGATTAATGATTTTTAAGCACAAATCTTAGAAGGGACTTTTTAAAAGACCACTTTCATTTACTAATGACATGCACGGAAACAAGCCCTTGCATCAATTAATAAATTGAGCAGGATACTAAATCTCAAGGTACTAAAGATGAAGCCATGACATTGCTCATTGGTGGGACTTGTTCCTCAGGATGCATATGATGACTAAATATTTGTGTATTTATTTTTTTTAAATATAAAAGATTCCAAGATGGACACAGCAAAGATATGTTGTAATCTTGTTTTGCATTCATGTGTGTATAAAGATTGAGCACTATTTTCATTTTGCAGGAAAAGGAAGACCTGGAAAACCTTCAGCAAGCAACACAGCAGGAGCGCACAGAACAAGATCCGTCCTCCTGCAATAATGAATTGGCTGAGCTAAGGTTTGGTTCAACTTGAACTGGGATATCAGTTGCATTTCTATTGTGCCATACGATCAAATGGGAATATCCCTTGATGCTTTGGCCAGCAAACAACGTTTGAAGTGTCCATGTGGGGACCAATGACATAGGAAGGACGAGGAAGGAGGATCTGCTGAAGGAGTTTGAGCAGTTAGGGAATAAATTAAAAAGCAGAACCTCGAGGGTACTGATCTCCGGATTGCTACCTGAGCCACGGGCCAAATCGGCGAGGGTACGTAAAATTAAAAAGCTGAATGCGTGGCTCAAAGACTGGTGTGGGAAAAATGGGTTTGGTTTCTTGGGCCACTGGCACCAGTACTGGGACAGGGGGGATCTGTTCTGTAAGGACGGACTTCACCTGAACGGTGCTGGGACTGGGGTCCTGGCAAATCATATAACTAGGGCAGTAGAGAGGTCTTTAAACTAAGTAGCGGGGGGGAGGTATCAAGGGGGGTAATAACGGCAGGGGTAGAGGAAATAGAGCAGGGTATCAGTGGGGAAGCGGAAAATCAAAATGTGACAGGAGGATCCAAAATGTGTGAAGATAAAGCTCTAGATGTAAAAGGGGCAAAAACGGAAAGGAAGGGTAGTAAAAATCATCTGAAAGTGCTTTATCTAAATGCACGGAGTATTCGAAATAAGATAAATGAATTAACGGTGCAATTAAGTATATATAGTTATGATATCGTGGCCATTACGGAGACATGGCTGCCAGGGGATCAGGACTGGGAGTTAAATATAGAGGGGTACTCGACAATTAGAAAAGATAGACAGGAAAGAAAGGGAGGAGGGGTGGCCCTTTTAATAAGGGAGGGAATAACGGCAATAGAGAGGAAGGATATTGCGTTGAAGGATCAGGATAGTGAAACAGCTTGGGTACAGATAGAGAATAACAAGGGGAAAAAAACACTAGTGGGTGTAATTTATAGACCTCCAAATAGCTGTGACGCTGTTAGTAGAACATAAATCTGCAAATAGTTGACGCATGTAAAAAGGGAACTGCTGTAATCATGGGGGACTTCAATTTTCATATTAATTGGGCAAACCAAACTGGGCAGGGTAGACTAGAGGAAGAGTTTATAGAATGTATTAGAGACGGGTTCCTAGAACAGTATGTCACAGAACCGACAAGGGGGGAGGCAATCTTGGATCTGGTCCTGTGTAATGAAGCAGGATTAATTAAAAATGTCATAGTTAGGGACTCGTTGGGAACAAGTGACCACAATATGGTCGAATTCCATATTCAAATAGAAGGGGAGCAGGTTGAAACTCAGGCTAGGGTGCTTAGTCTAAATAAGGGGGATTATGAAGGTATGAGGACTGAGCTGATCAAAGTTGACTGGGATAGCAGACTCAAGAATAAGACGGTACATGAGCAGTGGTGTACGTTTAAGGATCTACTGTATAACCTTCAAGAAAAATTTATTCCTATGAAGAAAAAAAGGGGTAAGGGTAAGAACAGTCAGCCATGGCTCAGTAAAACTATAAAGGATAGTATTCGGCTGAAGGCAAGGGCATATAAGGTAGCCAGAGATAGTGGGAGGGTAGAGGATTGGGAAGCATTTAAAGGTCAGCAAAAAATAACTAAGAGATTAATTAAGATGGGGAAAATAGACTATGAAAGGAATTTAGCGAACAACATAAAAACTAATAGTAAGAGTTTTTATAGCTATATAAAAAGAAAAAGGGTGGCTAAGGTGAACGTTGGTCCATTGGAGGGTGAGACTGGAGAGTTGTTGGTGGGGAACATGGAAATGGCAAAGGCATTAAACGAGTATTTTGTATCAGTCTTCACCATAGAAGACACAAAAAATATTCCAACGCTGGATAAACAGGGGGCGGTAGGAATGGAGGAGCTAAATACTATTAAGATCACCAAGGAGGTGGTATTAGGGAAATTAATGAGACTGAAGGAGGATAAATCCCCTGGGCCTGATGGATTACATCCAAGGGTCTTGAGGGAGATAGCGGTGGGGATTGTGGATGCATTGGTGATAATTTTCCAAAACTCCCTGGAGGCAGGAACGGTCCCAGTGGATTGGAAAATGGCCAATGTAACACCTATATTTAAAAAAGGAAGTAAACAGAAGGCGGGTAACTATAGACTGGTTAGTCTAACATCGGTGGTGGGTAAAATGTTAGAGACAATTATTAAAGAAACACTAACGGGGCACTTGGATAAACATGACTTCATCGGACAGAACCAGCATGGTTTTGTGAAGGTTTAACGAATCTGCTCGAATTCTTTGAGGAAGTAACAACCCGGGTGGATAAAGGGGAACCGGTGGATGTGGTATACTTGGACTTCCAAAAGGCTTTTGACAAGGTGCCACATAAGAGACTATTGCTAAAAATAAAAAATTATGGGATTGGGGGTAATATATTAGCATGGGTAGAGGATTGGCTAACAAATAGGAAGCAGAGAGTGGGGATAAATGGTTCATACTCGGGATGGCAACCGGTAACTAGCGGGGTTCCGCAAGGGTCGGTGCTGGGACCCCAGTTGTTCACAATTTATATAAATGATTTGGAGGAGGGAACCAAGTGTAATATATCAAAATTTGCGGACGATACAAAAATGGGAGGAAAAGTAGGGGATGAGGAAGATAGGAAGAGTCTGCAAAAGGATATAGATAAGCTAGGTGAGTGGGCAACAACTTGGCAGATGAAATTTAATACTAATAAATGTGAAGTCATTCACTTTGGGAAAAAAAATGATAGGGCAAGTTATTTTCTAAATGAGGAGGAGCTGCGTTGTAATGCAACGCAAAGGGATCTAGGGGTATTAGTACATGAATCACTAAAAGTTAGCATGCAGGTGCAGCAAGCAATCAGGAACGCCAATGGAGTTTTGGCCTTTATTGCTAGGGGGATTGAGTATAAAAACACGGAGGTCTTGCTGCAGCTGTACACAGTATTAGTGAGACCACATTTGGAATACTGTGTACAGTTCTGGGGTCCATACTTAAGAAAGGATGTACTAGCCCTGGAGGCAGTGCAGCGAAGGTTTACAAGATTAATTCCTGCAATGAGGGGATTGACATATGAGGAAAGGTTAAGTAGGCTGGAACTCTACTCTTTGGAGTTTAGAAGAATGAGAGGCGATCTCATTGAAACATATAAGATCGTGAGGGGCCTTGATCGGGTGGATGCACCGAGGATGTTCCCAATGATCGGGGAAACTAGAACTAGGGGACATAGTTGCAGAATAAGGGGGGGCTCTTTTAAAACTGAGATGAGGAAGAACTTCTTCACCCAGAGGGTGGTTAATTTATGGAATTCACTGCCCCAGGGAGCAGTGGAAGCAGAAACGTTAAATATATTTAAGTCTAAAATAGATGGTTTTTTAGCTGCCAAGGGGATAAGGGGCTACGGGGAGAGGGCAGGGATATGGACCTAGGTATGGTTAGTATAGTAAGACCTGAGTGATCTCCTGGACAAGTGTCGATCGCCTGGATTGGGGTCGGAGAGGAATTTCCCGGATTTTTTTCCCGAATTGGACCTGGGTTTTTATCCGGTTTTTTGCCTCCCCCAGGAGATCACGCGGTTCTTGGGGTGGAGAGGGGTGATAGCGGTATAAAGGGGAGGGTAGTGTCTTGTGTTCTGTGTCTTGTGTCTACTGTTTGTGGGTAAGTGTGTCTGTTTAGTGTTCAGCCATGAGCGAATGGCGGTGCGGGCTCGACGGACCTGGTGGTCTACTCTCGCACCTACTTTCTATGTTTCTATGTTTCTATGATGATGGTAGCAAAAACGGCCGTCAATTTTTGTAGGGTGGTGTCGTAGAGCCACAAATTATTCAACTCCTTGACGAAGGAGAATCCGTCTGGTTAAAGGAGGAGGACAATCAGTATCGAATGGCTGAACGGCTTCCTTTAGTTTGTTTTAGATTAGTTTAGTTTAGAGAGAATCTAATTCCAAGCTGACTATCAACACGCATTTGGGATTGTTTCAGTTCAATAGGCTCCCATTTGGCATATCATCAGCCCCAGGGATTTTTCAAGGGTTTATGACACAAATTCTAGACGGAATTGAAGGTGTGGTGTGTTACTTGGATGACATCCTCATCTCAGCCCCTGGCAGGCAGGCAGGCACATGATGAAAGGTTGGAAGTGGTACTCAAACGCCTTGAGACACACAGTGTAAAAGTGAAGGCACAAAAGTGTGAGTTCTTTCAGAACTAGGTAGAGTACTTGGGTCATAAGATAGACAAGGATAGTCTACACCCCACCAAGGGTAAAGTGGATGCAATCAAGAACGCGCCCACTCCCAGAAACATATCTGAGATACGATCCTTTTTAGGATAAGTGCATTATTGTGGGAAGTTCGTGCCATGTCTGTCCACCTGTTTACATCCCTTGAACGAGCTCTTGAGAAAAGATGTACCATGGAAGTAGACACATGAATGTGACCAAGCTTTCAAGTCATGTAAAGCTCAGTTGGTAGAGAGTACAATACTTGTTCATTACGATGTAAATAATCCAATGAAGTTAGCATGTGATGCTTCACCATATGGTGTTGGTGCTGTCTCTCATGTGCTAGTAAATGGAGAGGAGAGGCCTATAGCCTTTGCGTCTAGTACACTCAGTTACAAATAGAGCGAGATGATCTTGCATTAAATTTTGGCGTTAGGAAGGTTTCACAAATACTTGTATGGTAGAAGGTTTGTAATCGAGACAGATCACCAACAGTTGACAGTGATCCTAAATCCAAAAACACACACATACCAACTCTGGCAGCAGACAGAATGCAAAGATGGGCATTGATATTAACTGCATACCAGTATCAGCAATGCTGACTCCATATCTAGATTACCTTTGGAATCGGACGTTACCCCAAACAGAGAGAACGAGTTTTATTTCTCTCATGTAGATGAGTTACCTATCACTTCAGGGGACATTCGGAAGGCTACTCGCACTGACAGACTTTTGTCAAGAGTGCAGGAGTATGTTACAAATGGATGGCCAAACAAATTGCCGGATTCAGAGGCATAACTGAAACCATTTTTTGTACGTAGGAATGAACTCTCAGTAGACCAAGGGTGTGTCATGTGGGAAATGAGAGTTGTAATCCCTGAAAGATATGGAGTAAAATTGTTCGGAGATCCTCCTGATCAGCATTTGGGAATGTGTCTAACAAAGAGTCGAGCTAGAAGCTATCTATGGTGGCCTGGTGCAGAGTTAGATGGACAACAATTGTTCATTGTGATTGATAGTCACACCAAGTGGGTTGAGATGTTTCCAATGAACAAAACGACATCCAGCAAAACGATAGACATTTTGCGAGGACTGTTTGCGTCCTATGGATTTCCAGAGGAAATTGTGTATGATAACGGAACCTTAATTCTGTTCACAAGAGTTTGCACAATTCATGAAAGGGAATGGTGTAAAACACACTAGAGTCGCTCCATACCATTCCGCTTCAAATGGAGCAGCAGAACACACAGTGCAAATTTTGAATTGTACATTAGTCAAACAACTGCTGGATCCAAATCCAAATAAAAGACAGTTGTCTCCGTTTCACAACCTGGCTACTAATGACATCTTATTCTTCCAAGGTTGTTAAAAGACACACATTTGTTTTTTTAGACATTAGAGATACAGCATGGAAACAGGCCCTTCGTCCTACTGAGTCTGCGCCGACCAGCAATCATCCCGTACACTAGTGCAATCCTACACACTAGGGAAAAATTACAATTTTAACCATGCCAAATATCCTACAAACCCTCACATCTTTGGGATGTGGGAGGAAACCAGAATACCTGGAGAAAACCTAAGCAGTAACAGGGAGAAGTTGCAAACTCCACACAAACAGCACCTACAGTCAGGATTGAACCTGGGTCTCTGGTTGCTGTAAGGCAGCAATTCCGCCCCCAATGTTACTTGATAGAATCTGAAGAACCATGTGGAAGTACAGAATTCTGCTTGTACTAGCACTGAACGATTTATCCACTTAATGCTCCCACCTTTCCTCTTTGACATGCGCCTTTGAATTGTTTTAAAATATATATATTATCATTGAGTCTGTTTTACCACTTTTTAAGGGAATATAACCTAGGTCATAATTTGCAGTGAAAAATAATTTCTCCTCCTCTTCCCCTGGCATTTTTGCTAGTTTCTATATCCTTGCTTCCTCCAATTCATGAAATTGTCTTTCCTGTTCTGCTCCATCAAACCGCTTGTAGAGGAATCCACTGACTGCAGAAAGCAGCTGCTTCAAAGTCCTTGGAGAAGATTCCTTGAAAGCCGTGTGTTCTTCCCAGCCCTTGGTTATCGATGACATTTCATTGAGAAGGTGGGGTTACTGTGTTACCGTTTATGCTGCTGTTTTCTTTCCAGGCATGGACCTCTTCCTGTCAGACCAGCACCCAGGGAGCAAACCATTCAACTGAAATCATTCGAGGAATGTGAGGAGGCTTTGGAGACCAGTGAACAGGTGGTGGTGGCACGGAAGGTGTGTATTGCCAATCAATTCATCATTTTCTAATTGTAATCTAATTTTCTGATGTTTTACACTGTATCTTGCCCCTAACACCCCACCCCAGTGAACAGGGCAACTCTGGGAAAACCTGCTTCTATGTACTTACTAACTAATAAATAGGATACATAGTACATCGGTTTGGAGTGGGTGACCTCCGGTTCGTCCGAGAAACGGAGTCGTTCCTCGACAAGTCCTACAGTACGATTTTTACACCTAAGGTACTGGAAGAGAGAAGGTGGGAGACAGTGAGAACGGGAGGGAAGCATGGAATGCCAACGTCCCCGGGTGTTGTACCTCTTGTGAACAGGTTCACCCACTTAGAAGCTGTCGGGACAGAAGAGGTGTTTACACTGGGCGGCGGACTGGCTTGTGATGCGAATAGGGCTGTTGAGCCAAAACCAAAAAGGCCTAAGGCAGGCAACGCCATTGTAGTCGGAGACTCCATTGTGAGAGGTACGGACAGGGGTTCCTGCGGCAACAGATGGGATGCGAGGATGGTGTGCTGCCTTCCTGGTGCCAGGATCCAGGATGTCACGGACAGAGTGCAGAAAATCCTCAAGGGCGAAGGTGAACATCCGGAAGTGGTAGTGCATGTCGGCACAAACGATGTCGGAAAGAAGGGGATGAATATTCTGCAGCGTGACTTTAGAGAGCTCGGAAAAATGCTGAAAAGCAGGACCTCCAGGGTTGTTATCTCCGGTTTGCTTCCAGTTCCTCGTGCTGGCGAGAGCAGGAACAGGGAGATACGGGACCTGAACGTGTGGCTGAGGAACTGGTGCACGGGGCAGGGATTTAGATTCTTAGATCACTGGGATCTGTTTTGGGGTAAGGGGGAACTGTACAAAAGGGACGGATTGCATCTTAACAGGTGTGGGACCAGCATTCTGGCAGGCAGGTTTTCCACTGCTACACGGGTGGTTTTAAACTGAATAAGGGGGGTGGGGTGTCGAATGGGCTAGTGGAGGATGGAGTTAAAGGGAAAGGGTTTCTTAAATGTGTGAGCGTAGAGACAGAGGGGTGTAAAATGAGGGTAGAAGCAATAGGTAGCAAGGTGAAAAGTAAAAGTGGCAGGCCGGAAAATCCAGGGCAAAAATCAAAAAGGGCCACTTTTCAACAAAATTGTATAAGGGGTAAGAGTGTTGTAAAAACAAGCCTGAAGGCTTTGTGTCTCAATGCAAGGAGCATTCGTAATAAGGTGGATGAGTTGAATGTGCAGATAGCTATTAATGACTATGATATAGTTGGGATCACGGAGACATGGCTCCAGGGTGACCAAGGCTGGGAGCTGAACATCCAGGGATATTCAATATTCAGGATGGATAGAGAGAAAGGAAAAGGAGGTGGGGTAACGTTGCTGATTAGAGAGGAGATTAACGCAATGGAAAGGAAGGACATTAGTTTGCAGGAAGTGGAATCGGTATGGGTAGAGCTGCGAAACACTAAGGGGCAGAAAACGCTGGTGGGTGTTGTGTACAGGCCACCTAACAGTAGTAGTGAAGTTGGAGATGGTATCAAACAGGAAATTAGAAATGCGTGCGACAAAGGCAAAACCGTTATAATGGGTGACTTCAATCTACATATAGATTGGGTGAATCAAATTGGCAGGGGTGCTGAGGAAGAGGATTTTTTGGAATGTATGCGGGATAGTTATCTAAATCAACATGTAGAGGAACCAACGAGAGAGCAGGCTATTTTAGACTGGGTATTGAGTAATGAGGAAGGGTTAGTTAGCAGTCTTGTTGTACGTGCCCCCTTGGGCAAGAGTGACCATAATATGGTTGAGTTCTTCATTAGGATGGAGAGTGACATTGTTAATTCAGAAACAATGGTTCTGAACTTAAAGAAAGGTAACTTTGAGGGTATGAGACGTGAATTGGCCAAGATTGACTGGCAATTAATTCTAAAAGGGTTGACGGTGGATATGCAATGGAAGACATTTAAAGACTGCATGGATGAACTACAAAAATTGTTCATCCCAGTTTGGCAAAAGAATAAATCAGGGAAGGTAGTGCATCCGTGGATAACAAGGGAAATCAGGGATAGTATCAAAGCGAAGGATGATGCGTACAAATTAGCCAGAAAAAGCAGCATACCGGAGGACTGGGAGAAATTCATAGACCAGCAGAGAAGGACAAAGGGCTTAATTAGGAAAGGAAAAATAGATTATGAAAGAAAACTGGCAGGGAACATAAAAACTGACTGCAAAAGTTTTTATAGATATGTGAAAAGAAAGAGATTAGTTAAAACAAATGTAGGTCCCTTGCAGTCAGAAACAGGTGAGTTGATCATGGGGAACAAGGATATGGCGGACCAATTGAATAACTACTTTGGTTCCGTCTTCACTAAGGAAGACATAAATAATCTGCCGGAAATAGCAGGGGATCGCGGGTCAAAGGAGTTGGAGGAATTGAGTGAAATCCAGGTTAGCCGGGAAGTGGTGTTGGGTAAATTAAATGGATTAAAGGCCGATAAATCCCCAGGGCCAGATAGGCTGCATCCCAGAGTACTTAAGGAAGTAGCTCCAGAAATAGTGGATGCATTAGTAATAATCTTTCAAAACTCTTTAGATTCTGGAGTAGTTCCTGAGGATTGGCGGGTAGCAAACGTAACCCCACTTTTTAAGAAGGGAGGGAGAGAGAAAACGGGGAATTACAGACCAGTTAGTCTAACATCGGTAGTGGGGAAACTGCTAGAGTCAGTTATTAAAGATGGGATAGCAGCACATTTGGAAAGTGGTGAAATCATTGGACAAAGTCAGCATGGATTTACAAAAGGTAAATCATGTCTGACTAATCTTATAGAATTTTTCGAGGATGTAACTAGTAGCGTGGATAGGGGAGAACCAGTGGATGTGGTGTAACTGGACTTCCAGAAGGCTTTCGACAAGGTCCCACATAAGAGATTAGTTTACAAACTTAAAGCACACGGCATTGGGGGTTCACTATTGATGTGGATAGAGAACTGGCTGGCAAACAGGAAGCAAAGAGTAGGAGTAAACGGGTCCTTTTCACAATGGCAGGCAGTGACTAGTGGGGTACCGCAAGGCTCAATGCTGGGACCCCAGCTATTTACAATATATATTAATGATCTGGATGAGGGAATTGAAGGCAATATCTCCAAGTTTGCGGATGACACTAAGCTGGGGGGCAGTGTTAGCTGTGAGGAGGATGCTAGGAGACTGCAAGGTGACTTGGATAGGCTGGGTGAGTGGGCAAATGTTTGGCAGATGCAGTATAATATGGATAAATGTGAGGTTCTCCATTTTGGTGGCAAAAACAGGAAAGCAGACTATTATCTAAATGGTGGCCGACTAGGAAAAGGGGAGATGCAGCGAGACCTGGGTGTCATGGTACACCAGTCATTGAAAGTGGGCATGCAGGTGCAGCAGGCAGTGAAGAAAGCGAATGGTATGTTAGCTTTCATAGCAAAAGGATTTGAGTATAGGAGCAGGGAGGTTCTACTGCAGTTGTACAGGGTCTTGGTGAGACCACACCTGGAGTATTGCGTACAGTTTTGGTCTCCAAATCTGAGGAAGGACATTATTGCCATAGAGGGAGTGCAGAGAAGGTTCACCAGACTGATTCCTGGGATGTCAGGACTGTCTTATGAAGAAAGACTGGATAGACTTGGTTTATACTCTCTAGAATTTAGGAGATTGAGAGGGGATCTTATAGAAACTTACAAAATTCTTAAGGGGTTGGACAGGCTAGATGCAGGAAGATTGCTCCTGATGTTGGGGAAGTCCAGCAGAAGGGGTCACAGCTTAAGGATAAGGGGGAAATCCTTTAAAACCGAGATGAGGAGAACTTTTTTCACACAGAGAGTGGTGAATCTCTGGAACTCCCTGCCACAGAGGGTAGTCGAGGCCAGTTCATTCGCTATATTTAAGAGGGAGTTAGATGTGGCCCTTGTGGCTAAGGGGATCAGAGGGTATGGAGAGAAGGCAGGTACGGGATACTGAGTTGGATGATCAGCCATGATCATATTGAATGGCGGTGCAGGCTCGAAGGGCCGAATGGCCTACTCCTGCACCAATTTCTATGTTTCTATGTTTCTATTCAGGCATCAACACAGAAAACCTGGCCTGGTTTCTTTATCCAGCCTCGAGGTCTGCACGTGGTGCCCCTCCCCTCACCCAGCAACTCCTCCTCTCCTGAGAGACATGAGGTGTTTGAGTTACTCTCATGTCGCACTCACGCAAATCGGTTTTCAAATGCATATCTCTAATCTCTCTGTTTCAGTATGAAAGAGCGCAGTGAATACAAGTCAAGGTGCAAGCCAAATCTCGAAATGAATGCAATAAATGTGGTTATCTCATCTTAACCAAAATAAATTCTTAAATGTAGAAGGCATCTTTCTAGGAATACAGAGAGCAGTTAAAAACAGCTGATGAAGGTTCATCTTTCCCCACCTTCAGCTTGCTGTATAGTGTAAGAATGAATACATCACCCATCACCAAGGAATCCAAGACTAACCATGGAAGCACTGTCATTTTCTGATTGACTGCGACAGAGGATTGTTTAGAATCTAGACCTCCTGTCCAATAGTTCACCAAGGAATCTACATTGCTTGTTTGCTCATAGAATCGTGCATTCATTTGGATCATTGAATTGAAGCCGCAACCACCCATTCGTATATTATAATGCGGATCTTTATAACATGATAAGTAAATACAAATCTTCACATCTGTACCGTGGTATTTTACTAGTTTAATTCTGAAAGAACTAATTAGTTGAGGTTCATAAGTGATAGGATAAGAATTAGGTCGTTTGGCCCATCAAGTCAACTCCTTGATCGAATCATGGCTGATCTATCTCTCCTTTGTAACCCCATTCTCCTGCCATCTCCCCATAAACTCTGACACCTGAGATGTTAGTTAGCTATTGACCTCTGTTTCTGTTTTGCAGGCGAAGAGTCGAGTGAATTTCTTCAAGCGCTTATTTACTGCTCGAAAATGAAGAATTCCCAGACCAGGTCATGCTACTTGGTCTTGGCGTACTTTGTGACACCACATTTGCTTGTTTACATGTGCCTGGCAAGACCTTTTGGACTCACTACAGATGGGAATGACACCAATGTATTTATCAAAGTTGTTAATGAATTGAACACTGACATGAATACTGTATTGTTACTGTATGAAATGTATGAACGCAGCCCCCAGCGATGCATATTGGTGTTGAACCGGCTGACCCCTGAACGGAGCCGATTCAGGGCGACCCACTCTTTGCAGGGGATGTCCGAGACAGGTGGGGCTGTGGTGTTCGGTGAATTGAGGAGGTCGGGAAGTCTGTTCCCAGCTGGTTCTCCATGCTCCTAATGTGTTGAAACCGGAGCCACAGAGGATGGCTGCGTGACGGGAGAAGGGGCGACAAGATGACAGGCGTTGAGGTCCCAGTTGCTGTGAGTCCTGGGCGAGGTGGTGCGAAGGATGTTTGCCGTCCGATGGGGCCTTGCACACCAGCCAGTGGGTGAAGTACTCTCTGCGAAGCTTGGCGGGTGCTATACCTGCGAGCACCGGCAGAAGGTCCGTCTGAGTAGGACGTAGGCAGCAAGTGATGATCCACATGGTGTCGTTGAGGATGGCGTCTAACTTGCTAGTATGAGCGCTGCTGCACCATGCTGGGGCGGTGTACTCAGCAGCGCTGTACACGAGTGCAAGAGCACTGGTTCAGAGAGTAGATGTCCTGGCGCCCCATGACGTTCCAGCCAAGCAATGCAGGAGGTTGTTCTGCGCCGAGACTTTAGCATGGAGCTTCAAGGATTTGCTTGTAGGTCAGCTGCCGATCTAGTTTCAACCAAAGGTATGTAGGAAATGGGTTATAGGTTAGGGGTGACCCATTGAGGGTGACGGTTAGCTGGCGTTGAGCTTCCTTGTTGTTCAGGTGAAAGGCCGTTGTGGTGGTTTTTGCCACACTCAGTTTTAGTCTCCAGGTCTGAAGACAGCCCGCGAAAAATTCCTTATCCACTGAAAGCACATCCTCCATGTTTTACCAACTCCTGTCCGAATGCAGTAGGGCCAGGTCATCTCCCTCCGTATACATACTGGCGCAAGTTTGTGCATGGCATATCGCTGATAAAGAGATTGAAGAGCATGGGAGCCAGTACCGAGCCTTGGGGGACTCCGTTTCTTAGGCGTTGCAGTCGGCTAGATTGTCCATCGCTGGTCTTGAGTACAAAACTGCAGTTGGCCAGGATGTTAGCAAGGAACCGCACTAAATGGCGGTCAGGAATGGTGTGGAGGAGCTTCAAGATCAGGCCCTGGTGCTACATTGTATCGTAGGCGATGGTGAGGTCCACCAGTGTGAAGCCCGCCTTGCGAACCTTTTCAAAACTGTCTTCGATGTCATTGGTCTGCTTGACTATTTGGTGGGTAGTGCAGCGTCCCGTACAAAAGCTTGTACGGGACACAGAGGAGTGAGATGGACCGATAGTTCCTTGGGTCGTCCACACGCTTGTTTGGTTTTGGTAGCGCAATGACGGTGGCTTTCTGCCAGATCTTCGGAATGGACTGACCAATGAGGCAAGAGGAGTAGAACTCATGGAGCCAGACCTGACATTTTGGACTGCAGTGTTTCAGGAATTCTGGGGGGATGCTATCAGGACCCTGGGCTTTTCCGCATTTCAATTGAGTGATGACAGGAGAGAATTCTGCAGAGGAAAAGGCTGCTGACAGGAGCCCATCAGTGCCTGGAGCTTTCCAAAGATTAGTGGTTTCCTGTTTGACAGAACGAGTATGATTCTTGTCCGTGTCTTTGAAGTGGCCGTTGTCCAGGAGCTGGTGGGCGATGGAGTTGGCCGTGACAGGGCAATGCTTTGGGCGGGTACTTCGACCAGTGAGGCGATTGAAAGTCTTCCATGCCACCCTACTGGAGTTAGTGAAGTCAATTCCTTGGACTGTCTCTTCCCACCACTCTCTGCTTCTTGTCAAGGCGGATTGTCCGTTCCGTTGCCTTGGAGGCAGCCTCTTCGCCAGGTTCAGCATCCAGGAATGCGTCGTAGCATGCGTCACGCTCTTCATCCCATGTGGGGATGTAGCGGCTATGATAGCCGCGAAGTATAGAACTCTTCGCTGCCCTGATGAGTTTACAGAAGGCTGAGTAGGCTTTGTCCAGATAGGTGGGGGTGGGAAGGCTGTCGATCCAGAAGTCCACCAGACTTGTGAACTGGTCCCACTTGGCCTTGTGGAAATTCCAACTCATCGCAGGTTTGTCTGGGACCGGCTCGATGGGGTTGTCCGGGATAATCAAAGATGGGCGATGTTGTGATTTCTGGAAGTGATCCAGGATGATACAGTGTGAGGATGGTCCATTCAGGTTTGCAAAAGCCAAGTCAATGTTGGTAGTGGTGTTCCACCTGCCAGAGTGGAAGCTATCCGGTTGTTTTGGGTCATACAGGAGTTGAACGGCAGTAGCTGAGACCCAGTCTTCTAGTGCAGCGCCATCTGAGTTAGTTGAACGGTAGCCCCAGGTGGTGCTGTGGCAGTTAAGGTCTCCGGTGTAGGTGCAGGGCAAAACAAAGGTGGGGATGGAGTCTTTGTGGAGCTTGGTAGAAGGTGGCTTGTATACATTGATGACCGTGACACCTTCGACGCGTTGTTGCTCATTCCACATCGGAGTCAGGAGGGGACACTACAATCGCTTTCCATTTTGCTGTGTTCCTTACAAAAGTGGCAATCCCGTGGGTGTCGCTCTTGGTGCAGGCGGCCAGAGTATAACCAGGGATCTTCAGATGGGAGCTATCACTTTTGTGAGTCTCTTGGAGAAGGATTGCAATGACTTTGTGGGTCTGTAGCAGATGTTCAATAATGGTGGTCTTGGCCTTGGTGAGGTCTTCCGCATTCAGCTGCAGCAGGGTGATGCCATCCGGTTCGACATCTGTAGGTGCCCGCCCTAATACGGGCGCCTGCTCCTGGTTGGCGCCGAGCTGCGGCGACTGAGGTTGCATTAGGTCTGCAAGCTGTTGTTGTTCATTGTTATTTCTGCTGCTGTCTCTGTTTGTTGTCGTTTGCTTGACTGAGGTTAGTTGACAGGGCTCACCACGGGGAGTTCGACAACATGAGCCCTATGTGTTATATAAAACAGTTATATACGTTTATACAGGATGAAATCCGGCTTGTTCAGCGGGTAGTTGGGGGTCGACGATTGGATCGAGCCGGGCCAGGAAAAGCCGTTCGAGAAGCTTGTAAGGGACACAGAGGAATGAGATGGGCCGATGGTTCCTTGGGTCGTACACATGCTTGTTTGGTTTTGGTAGCGCAATGACGGTGGCTTTCCACCAGATCTTCGGAATGGACTGACCAATGAGACAAGAGGAGTAGAACTGACGGAGCCAGACCTGGCATTTAGGACCGCAGTGTTTCAGGAATTCTGGGGGGATGTTATCAGGACCCTGAGCTTTTCCGTATTTCAATTGAGTGATGACAGGAGAGAGTTTTGCAGAGGAAATGGATGCTGATAGGAGTCCATCAGCGCCTGGAGCTTTCCAAAGATTAGTGGTTTCCTGTTTGACAGAACGAGTATGATTCTTGTCCACGTCTTTGAAGTGGCCGTTGGCCAGGAGCTGGTGGGCGATGGAGTTGGCCGTGACAGGGCAATGCTTTGGGCGGGTACTTCGACCAGTGAGGCGATTGAAGTTCTTCCAAGCCACCCTACTGGAGCGTGTGAAGTTGATTCCTTGGACTGTCTCTTCCCACCGCTCTCTGCGCCTCTTGTCGAGGCAGTTTGTCAGTTCCGTATCCTTGGAGGCAGCCTCTTCGCCAGGTTCAGCATTCAGGAATGCCTCGTAGCATGCATCACACTCTTCGTCCCATATGGGGATGTACCGGCAATGATAGCCGCGAGGAATGGATCTCTTCGCTGCCCTGATGAGGAGTTTGCAGAAGGCTGAGTAGGCTTTGTCCAGATTGGTGGGGGTGGGAAGGCTGTCGATCCAGAAGTCCACCAGACTTGTGAACTGGTCCCACCTGGCCTTGCGGAAATTCCACCTCTTCGCAGGTTTGGCTCGATGAGGTTGTCCGGGATAATCAGACATGGGTGATGTTGTGATTTCGGGAAGTGATCCAGGATGATACGGTGTGGGGATGGTCCATTCAGGTTTGCAAAAGCCAAGTCAGGGTTGGTAGTGGTGTTCCACCTGCCAGAGTGGAATCTGTCTGGTTGTTTTGGGTCGTACAGGAGTTGAACGACAGGAGCTGAGCTGAGCTCAGTTGACAGGGCTCGCCACGTGGAGGTCTTCTAGAGCAGTGCCATCTCAGTTAGTTGAACGGTAGCCCCAGGTGATGCTGTGGCAGTTAAAGTCTCCGCAGTAGATGCAGGGTGGACCAAAGGTGGGGATGGAGTCTTTGTGGAGCCTGGTAGAAGTTGGCTTGTATACATTGATGACCGTGACACCTTTGACTTGCTTTGCTGCCCATTCCACGTCACAGTCAGGAGGGGACACTGCAATCGCTTTCCATTTTGCTGTGTTTGTTACAAAAGTGGCAATCCCATGGGTGTCGCTCTTGGTGTAGGCTGCCAGAGTATAACCAGGGATCTTCAGATGGGAGCTATCACTTTTGTGAGTCTCTTGGAGCAGGATTGCAATGACTTTGAGAGTCTGTAGCAGATGCTCAATGATAGTGATCTTGGCCTTTGGTGAGGTTTTCCGCATTCAGCTGCAGCAGGGTGATGCCATCGGTTCGACATCTGTAGATGCCCGCCCTAAAAAGGACGCATACTCCTGGTTGGCGCCGAGCTGCGGCGACTGAGCTCAGTTGACAGGGCTCACCACATGGAGGTCGACAACATGAGCCCTACGTGTTATATAAAACAATTATATAAAAACTCAAAATGCAAAATTAGATATATTTTTGAGGTGTTAACCAATGTTATTTAACTCTGCTCCTTGGGAGTTAGGATGTTAGGAATCACCGTTTCGCAACTTAAAATGTGAATTAAAGGCATCTTAAGGAGCACTTTTATACATAAAATAAACGGCTTTCGTTTACCTGTCCCGTACGTGAAATCTGTCCCCGTTGTCGGCGTTGACGGCTTTAGAAGCTGATTTTAAAATTACTCCAGCGCTGAACTTGTCGGGCGATTTAAAAAAAAAATACACAGAATGCCCGTCGGAACGATTCTTCAGCAAAAGCTTGCACTCCAACCAAATATAATCCAGGACAAGGTAGGAAAAAAAACGCGTTTTAACACCGCATCCCCTCAAAGGCGCCAACATCGCGCACAAGGCCAGTGGCATCCATTCAGACAGGAGGAGAGTTTTCCATGATACTCGTTATACAGCCTGGAGATAGTAAAAAAGGATTATGGAGTGAATCATTTGCTGCAGATCTGGCCTTGCAGCCACTTTGATTGTTCTGTACATCCAGTGGAGTTAACATTGCTGTCAATTGTGATAACCTACCACCCCTAATTTTCCTAACATCTGATGTGAGGCTAGATCTCTCTTTTCTCTCGCTCTCCTTTCATGAATTGCATTTAACTTCCAAACCATTCTCACAGACATGGAAACAAGGACGGAAACCCATACATGCACATGACACCCCCACACCATATTAGAGGACCTCAGACCACTTGACAGAGAGGTTCTGTGAGCATTTAATAATGGTAATTTTTAATATTGATTATTTGAAGTTCTTCACTTTCATAGACCTATGGCTCACCACTATTTCTAGTATATTCTTTGGGTCAACCCTTAAAGATAGGCATGACTTTATTAATATCTCAGCCATTGTTTTAGACCCTTTTATAATTGCTTCTGACTTGTAGAAACCAATGTATATTTCTACCAATTCATTTATTGCTCTCAAATATTCTTTTCTACATTTCTTATTAATCTTCTTTAATAATTTTTGGCCATCCATTTTTTCCAAAACTCCCCAGTCTTCAATCATAGGATTTTTCTTGACAACTATTGTCACACTCTTCGGCAACTGTTCTTGTAAAACCTTCTTCGCACACTTTTAACAGGATTGTTTAAGTTGATGGCTCAACAGTTTACAGTATACACTCACGACTATAGGACAAATTCAGCACTAATCCCATCCACAAGTTTATATATGACATTAGAGATAAGCACAAAATGCTGGAGTAACTCAGCAAGACAGGCAGCATATCTGGAGAGAAGGAATGGGTGATGTTTTGGATCAAGACTCCTCTTCAGACGTCTCGACCCAAAACGTCACCCATTCCTTCTCTCCAGAGATGCTGTCTGTCCCGCTGAGTTACCCCAGCATTTTGTGTTTATCTTCGGTTTAAACCAGCACCTACAGTTCCTTCTTGCTGTGGTGGGATGAACCACAAACAATGGCAAAACAGAGTACAGGAAGAAGATGGAGAATTTAATGACATGATATTGCGGCTATATCAGCAAAATGAAAGAGCTAGTTATTGACTTTAGGCAGAGTACCTGCCCCAATCTGCATTAATGCTATGGAAGTTTAAATGACCGGGAGCTTCGCATTCCTATGCGTCAATATTACCAATGGTCTGTCGTGGGTCAATCGCATAGGTGCTACAGCCAGGAAGGTACACCAACGGCTCTGCAGAACAAGGTTGCCGATTCCTGGTCTAGGAGCTAGGATTCTGTCTGATTCACCTCTGTGAGGAAAGGGTTAATAGGGATAATAATAATAACTTTATTTATAAAGCACTTTAAACAACTACAGTTGCCACAAAGTGCTGTACATGAGAAATCATGAACAAAAAGCTATTACAAACAATTAAAAACCATTAAAAACCGTACAACGAAGGACTATAAGAAACACACTAAAAATTAAAAGACATTAAAAGCACTAAAAACAGGAGCAATGCCTCAGCCAGTGTCGAAAGCCAAAGAATAAAATATGTTTTTAGGGAGGATTTGAAGATGGACAGTGAGGGGGCCTGTCTGATGTGCAACGGCAAGGTGTTCCAGAGTGCCGGAGCAGCAACAGAAAAGGCTCTATCCCCTCTGAGCTTCCGCTTAGACCTTGGTACCTCAAGGAGCAGCTGATCAGCTGACCTGAGGCACTGGACAGGAGCATATAGGTGGAGCAGCTCAGAGAGGTAAGGCGGGGCGAGCCCATTCAATGATTTAAAAACAAATAAAAGAATTTTGAAATGAACTCGAAAGTGCACTGGGAGCCAGTGAAGGGAGGCCAAAATTGGCGTAATGTGCTCCCTCTTTCGAGTTCCAGTCAAAAGGCGAGCGGCAGCATTTTGAACAAGCTGGAGACGAGCCAATGAAGCTCGTGCGACTCCAGAGTAGAGTGCGTTACAGTAATCCAGCCTAGATGTAATAAAGGCATGGATTACTGTTTCAAAATGCTCCCGCTCGAGAATGGGCTTCACCTTTGCCAGCTTCCTTAGGTGAAAGAAGCTGGTCTTAACCACCGCGCCTATTTGTTTGTCTAGTTTAAAATCACCGTCCATCCTAAAACCCAGGTTCAAGACGGTTGGCTTTACAGACAATGCCAGTGGACCCAAGTCAACAAAGGGAGGTTCACGGCAGCCATTGGGGCCAAACAAAATCACCTCTGTCTTCTCTTCATTAAGTCCCAGAAAGTTTAAGGCCATCCAGGACTTAATGTCCTCAAGACAAGACAGAAGTGATTTTAGAGAATAGTCTTCCTCTTTCCTGATAGTTGATTTAGACTAGGACAAAAAAATATAGCTGAGGTAGAATAATAGTGCGCTTTCAGCACAGACATCAGAAATGCGCTAGGCTAGATAGTAACAACAGAAGAACAGGCAGAGACTTTCAAGGTTGAGAGATTAACAGATAAAAAAAACTTCAGCAGAAGCCTTTAAGGGAACTGAGGCAGAGTGTAAAAGGACACGAGGTAACTCTCTAATGCGCAGACGTGATGAGGAACATGAATATGAAGACAACACCCACTATGACAAGGTGCCTCATTTAAATGCACATGCGATGCATGTTGTGGGAGGTAACTTTGACGTCGGGAGGCGTTTCAGGACGTTCTCGTGGGAATGTAAACCTTAGTGCTCTGATTGGAAGGAGCCCAAAGGGGAGGGATGAGGGTGTGACAATTGTAAACTGAAATGAATAAAAGTGAAGAGCATCCCCATCCTCGTCGTGTCTCTAGGGAGCGGCATTGAGACACCCAAATTTCTGCAGAATTTGATAATAAAGAAAACTTCTTGTTTCCACGACTTTGTCTCTGGCATTTGTGATTGTGAGCGCACACATTTATATCTCACACCTCCACCTCATTGACAATATTGAACTTTGTCGATGGAACTGATGCACTACAATGCTGAGAACTGCAATGTGCCTTCTACTTGAGTCTGACGATTGTTTATATGCATGGTATATATGCTGGACCACTTTCTGTTTACACGTATTAATGCCACCTGCTGGATGTTCAGGTTCCTACAGCTTTGAGTTACCTTTCCTGTTAGGCAGGAAGTTGTCATAAACCAGGAAGCCCAGCCCAGGGAGAGCACCGCATGGTGTAGACTGTAATTCCTGTGCGTAATTTACTGCCAGTCCACCACACCAGTTTGTTAGACGCATTGTCTGTGAGTAATTATGTTTGTGTAACAGCATCTTCAAGTCAAGTCAAAGTCAAGTCAAAAGTCAAAAACTTTATTTACCATTTGTGCTTACACACATAGGAACTCTTGTGCGGCTATTCAGAGAGTCAAGTTACGTTAAAAAATTTAAATTAAAAAATTTTAAATTTAAAAAAAATTTAAAAAGACACACAGAAGACACATAGAGCATTGTAGCTTGCACAAACACTATATCAGGACATCAGTTCATTTTGTTGTGTTTTGGCCAAGAGTCTCACTGTTGCAGGGAAGAAGCTCTTAAAAAAGCGTGTTATTTTTGTGGCGATACTGTCCGCTCGTCTGTGCCTGAGGTTGTATGTGCAGTTTTTGTGTTTGAGCAGGGAGTGAGCTGGATGTAGTGTGTCTCTAATGATTCTCCCTGCTCTTTTTTGACAGCGCTGTGTGTAGATTGTGTCCATGGAGGGGAGTTCAGTTCTGATGATCCTCTCAGCAGTCTTTATGACTCTTTGCAGAGCCTTCCTCTCTATCTGTGTGGTGTTTCCATACCACACCGTGATGCCTGTGGTGAGGATGCTCTCTACCAGTCCTTTGTAGACCTGGGTGAGAGGGCGACAGTGCAGACCAGCTTTTCTGAGCAGCCTGATGAAGTACAGTCTCTGCTGGGCTTTTTTCACTGTGGCTGCAGTGTTCAAAGTCCAGTTCAGATCTGATGTTATTTGTAGTCCCAGGTATCTGTAACTGTCAGCCCTCTCCACCACAGTCCCCTTGATGATGAGGGGCTGCAGGGGGGGTGGATTTTTTCTGAAGTCCATTATTATTTCTTTTGTCTTGTCTGTGTTGAGGCTTAGGTCGTTCACCTCACCATAGGCAAGAATGTCGTTCACCAGACTCCTGTAGCCCGACTCGTCCCCCCCCTGATGAGGCCCAGGATGGTGGTATCATCCGCATACTTAATAATGATGGTGTTTTCCTGGGTGGAGACACAGTCGTGTGTGTACAGGGTGAAAAGTTTGGGACTGAGACAGCAGCCTTGTGGTGATCCTGTGCTGACGGTGAGCTCTGCAGACACCCTCCTTCCCATCCTCACCACCTGTGGTCTTTCAGTCAGGAAATCTAAGATCCAGTTGCAGATGGGAGTCGGGACGCTGAGGTCTGTCATCTTTATACGTTATTGTGCAGGATTGCTATTATTAACACAGTTAAGAATGTTTCATGTGCCCTGGCTGTTTTCTTACATAACAGCACTGTATTTAGTGGTGGCATCATAGTTTATGTTTGTATACCAAGTGTATAACGTTACTAAATATGCAGTTTCCCTTTCTGCTTGTATGTTACAGTTTCACAGTTGAATACAGTAAAGAATCAACGACATCTCGTGTCTACGGATCTTTATTGGATTAATTGTTTAACTTGCTAGATAGCTGGATAGGGACATTCAGCGAGTCCAGTACAGTGAAAAGACAGCACCACAACAAGCTGTGTTACAGGGTGGCTCACATCATCACATTGTCCGTCCACACCTCAACGCCATGGCGACAAGCAACCAAGACAACGCTTCACAGAATGAAGCGAAGTCTCTCAGTGTTCGTTCTTACTGCTCTGCAGCCAGTTCCAGTGCCAGCATGGCCGCCCTTAAAGCACGGGCTAAAGCAAAAGCAGCCGAAGCCAGAGCAGCATTCGCTCAGAGAGAGATAGAGATGAAGGTCGAGGCTGCGTGGATTCAGGCGACCTTAGAGGCCTTGCAGCAAGAAAAAGAAATGGAAGCAGCCATTGCAGAAGCCGACACCATAGAAGCAGGTTTATTAGCAGAACAAGGGTCACGTAATAGATCACTGAGCCCTGTTCGCCCTCAAAACCAGCACGAACGTACTCTGGACTACGTCATAGAGCAAGCCAGCATAAAGTCAAGCCAACATGTCACTGATTATGATATCGAGAGCGGTAGCATAGTATTTTGTCCATTGCCGCCTGTTCACCAGACCAAATCTAATCTGGCCAGTTCATTTCATAGGCATCACAATCCCAGTAATGTGCAAGGAAACGTGGAGCCTAAATTGGAGGATAGAAAGCCAACGGCAACCTTTCTGCACAGCGGCTTTATCAACTCTCCTCAAGCCACCAACGATATCAATCCCACCACCATGGACCTCGCCAGATACCTTGCCCGCAGCCAGCTCGTTACAACAGGATTGACGGCCTTTAACGACAAGCCTGAGAATTACTGGGCTTGGAGATCCTCCTTCCAAAACGCCATAGCAGGCCTGGGCCTTTCACCCGGAGAGGAGCTCGATCTTTTGGTAAAATGGCTTGGGAAAGAATCCTCAGAGCAGGCAACAAGAATTAAGGCGGTCAACATGAGGAATCCAAAAGCAGGTTTGAAGATGGCTTGGCAGAGGCTCGAAGAAACTTACGGTTCACCCGAGTCTATTGAGCATGCCCTCTTTACCAAGCTTGAGAACTTTCCCAGGATCACCATCAAAGAGCCATACAAACTACGTGAGCTCGGGGACCTTCTGTCAGAAATCGAAGCGGCAAAGGTCGATGGGTATCTGCCTGGGTTGTCTTACCTTGATACCTCCAGGGGAGTTGCACCGATTGTTGAGAAGCTTCCTTATAACATCCAGGAAAAGTGGATTGAATTTGGATCCAATTATAAACGCCGCCACCGCATCTCTTTCCCCCCATTTAATGTGTTTGCCGACTTTATCCGTGCGGAGGCAAAAACCAGAACGGATCCCAGCTTCAATCTTTGCCTCTCTCGTCCAGCAATCATCCAGAGAGAAAACATAGAGAGACATGGTAAAACTCTCGTCTCCGTCCACAGGACACAAGCATCTCCAACAACTCCTGAGACACAGAAATCCAGGGACCCATCGAAGCTGTGTCCCATTCATGCCAAGATTCATCCATTAAAGAAGTGCAGAGCCTTCAGAGAAAAGAGCCTGGAAGACCGCAAACACTTCCTTAAGGAACATTCCATTTGTTTCCGCTGCTGCTCCTCCACAAGTCATTTCGCCAAGAACTGTACATCAGAAGTGAAATGTACCGAGTGCGACAATGACAGACACCTCTCCGCTCTACATCCAGGCCCAGCCCCTTGGAAGTCCAAACCATCTCCCCCCGCATCTGAGCATGGCGGGGAGGAAGAGGTAGCAGTAAACCAGGAGATCACCTCCACGTGCACAGAGGTGTGCGGTGATGGGGTCAGCGCGAGAGCATCCGCTAAGATATGTCTCATCTCAGTCTATCCAGAAGGACGTCGTCAAGAGGCACGCAGGATGTACGCCATCTTAGATGAACAGAGCAACCGCTCTCTTGCAACATCTGAGTTTTTCAATACCTTTGGGATCAAAGGCAATCTTAAGCCATATTCACTGCGGACATGTGCCGGGCTCAAGCAGACTGCAGGTAGAACAGCCTGCGGCTACGTGGTGGAGTCTGTGGACAAGAAGACATTGCTCCCTCTTCCTCCACTCCTAGAATGCAATCAAGTGCCTAACAACCGTGCCGAGATCCCCATTCCAAATGCTGCGCGTCACCACAGCCATCTCAGATGCATTGCCAACACGATTCCTCCACTGGACCCAAACGCCAAAATACTGCTCCTATTGGGAAGAGATATTCTGCAGGTGCATAAAGTGAGGAAACTAATTAACGGTCCCAACAATGCCCCGTACGCCCAGAAGCTGGATCTGGGATGGGTAGTTGTTGGCGATGTAGGTCTTGGTGGAGCACATAGACCTACCCAAGTGGAGGGACGCGCTCCAGGATCTACAGATGCTACAGATTCCACGGCCCTACACCACATTCTCAAAGTTGAGCATGCTACAACAGGAGCTTTATCTGTTCTCGGACGCATCAGGCAAGGCATCGGGCAAGCCAAGATACGCAGTTGCCTATCTGAGGGTCATCACCGAAGACGGAATAACGGAGGTGGGCTTCATCTTTGGCAAAGCAAAGCTGGCAACCCAGCCAGAGCTCACTATTCCAAGACTAGAATCATGCGCAGCGGTCTTGGCTGTCAAAATCGCAGAGACGATTGTGAAGGAGATGGACGACATCATCTACAACACGGACAGCAAAGTAGTGCTGGGGTACATCTGTAACCGGTCAAGGCGATTTACACATACGTCCACAGCCGTATCCAACGCATCCATCAGTTTTCGTCATCTCATCAGTGGAGGTTCGTTCCCACGGATGACATCCCAGCTGATCCCGGATCACGGTCCGTCCCAGAAGCTCTATGTCCGCCCAATCACCGAAGTGGTCCTCCTCCGGTCTCCCGAGGACTCTGAGGGTTAAATGGGAAATTTGCATGGGGTCTGGGAGGCCCCAGGCGGGGAGTGTGCTGGACCACTTTCTGTTTACAGGTATTAATGCCACCTGCTGGATGTTCAGGTTCCTATAGCTTTGAGTTACCTTTCCTGTTAGGCAGGAAGTTGTCATAAACCAGGAAGCCCAGCCCAGGGAGAGCACCGCATGGTGTAGACTAATTCCTGTGCGTAATTTACTGCCAGTCCACCACACCAGTTTGTTAGACGCATTGTCTGTGAGTAATTATGTTTGTGTAACAGCATCTTTATACGTTATTGTGCAGGATTGCTATTATTAACACAGTTAAGAATGTTTCATGTGCCCTGGCTGTTTTCTTACATAACAGCACTGTATTTAGTGGTGGCATCATAGTTTATGTTTGTATACCAAGTGTATAACGTTACTAAATATGCAGTTTCCCTTTCTGCTTGTATGTTACAGTTTCACAGTTGAATACAGTAAAGAATCAACGACATCTCGTGTCTACGGGTCTTTATTGGATTAATTGTTTAACTTGCTAGATAGCTGGATAGGGACATTCAGCGAGTCCAGTACAGTATATCTGATATGTTTGGATAACATACAAAACAAAGATTTTCACTGTACACATGACAATAATTAACACACCTATTACCCCAAAATTGGCAATTTAATGTAAAATTCTACAATATTACAACTTTTCTTAGACTTTCTTAGATCCCCTCAATACACCCCCCTCCCCCATCACCAACACTCCTCCTGGCCCTCAAATCTGTTCATAACCAACCCGCGCCCTGTCCAGTTATTCCACACCACCATATGCCGGCACATCCGCCCAAAGCCCCAACACCTACCCTGAGCCCCCAACAAACACCCTACCGCCCCAAACCCACCCTGTGCCCCCAACACCAAAGCCTGTGCCCCCCCTCCAAGCAACTACTAGCCATCCAGTTCAACTTCGACCGCGTCTCACAGACATCTCCGGCCGTCTCCTCTCGCTCCGTTGCCCATAACTGTATAGTACAGCCCCTCACCCCAACCCCAGCGCGACCCCCTGTCCATCTCTTTGACGACAAAAAGTGGTTGCCGGCTGTCCATTCATTTGGATGGAGGGTCTCGATCTGAAACATCCCCCATTCCATCTCTCCAGAGATGCTGCCTGTCCCGCTGAGTTACTTTTCCAGCATTCACCGGCTTAACGTCCCTCCCGCCGCTGACGGGTGCGGAGCCGCTTGGTCACGGACACCCCAGGCCGCTGCTGCTGCTGCTGCCGCTCCGGCACCCGCCCCCGCTGCCGCGCGCAGCCTTTGCCCAACGGCAACAGCCGTTCGTTACGGCACGTCATCACGTTGCCGTGCCTCGGCCTCGATCCCCTGCAGCCAGGAACATTCCCGCCCCGGCCGCGGTGCCGGTCGAGGGGCGATGGTGGGAGGAACTGCAGATGCTGGTTTCCACCCAACATATACACAAAATGCTGGAGTAACTCCGCGGGACAGGCAGCAGCATCTCTGGAGAGAAGGAATGGGTGACGTTTCGGATCGAGACCCTCCATCCAAATGAATGGACAGCCGGCAACCACTTTTGTCGTCAAAGAGAGGGACAGGGGGCCATCCTCTCAATACATCCTATACCCCAACACCCACCCTATGCCACCTCCACTTCATCATCAACACTCGTCCTGGCCCTCAACCCTCAGTGGTTCAGACTGAAGAAGGGTTTCAACCCGAAACGACACCCATTCTTTCTCTCCTGAGATCCCACTTGAGAATCATTGGGTGATTTTAAAATTTTACAGCCAGATTTATCACTTCTTTTTAGATACCAAAGGAATCAAGAAAAAACATAAATAAGGCCTTACTGTAGATGAAATGCAGTGAGCAAATGTGATAATTCCCAATATTTTCAATCTTGATATCTGCACGGCCAATGTTCGCCAAGCACTTTAGCTGTTGTCCCTTCAGCTCTCGCTTCTCTCTACCATCATTTCCCTTCACTTTTGGAATTCTGAAGTAAGATAAATGTCTCTCATGGTTACCCTGATTTCCACAATTATTTACAACACAAAAATTGACCTTTGGTGTTTTAACAGGTAAGAAAGTACGTGTTTTGTGTATTAACAGTGTATGCCATAGGCTGCCATGTCCTCCACATGGATTGAGCTGCTCCGTGCATCATGCCCTTTGACCCAATGACCTTACGTGCAACCCCCCCATATTCCACTTAAGTGTTTCATTTGTAAGAAGGAACTGCAGATGCTAGTTTAAACTGAAGATAGACACAAAAAACTGGAGTAACAGCGGGACAGGCAGCATCTCTGGAGAAAAGGAATGGGTGGCGTTTCGGGTCAAGACCCTTCAGACTGGTCAGGTATAAGGGAAACGAGAGATATAGACAGTGATGTGGATAGATAAAGAACAATGAATGAAAGATATGCAAAAAAGTAATTATGACAAAGGAAACATGCCATTGTAAGCTGTTTGCAGGGTGAAAATTAGAAGCTCGTGCGACTTGGTTGGGGGAGGGATGGAGAGAGGAAATGCTGGGGCTATCCGGAAGTGGAGCGAAATCAATATTCATATCACTGGGCTTTAAGCTGCTCCATCAAAATATGAGATGCTGCAACTCCAATTTGCATTTAACCTAACTCTGACAATGGAGGAGACCGAGGACAGAAAGGTCTGTGCAGGGATGGGAAGGAGAATTAAAGTGTTCAGCAACCGGGAGATCAGTTGGTTCACACGGACTGAGCGAAGGTGTTCTGCAAAACGATCGTCCAGTCTGCATTTGTTCTCACCGACGTATAAAAGTCCACATCTTGAACAACGGATAAAGTAGATGAGTTTGGAGGAGGTGCAAGTGAATCTCTGCATAACAACACATAATCCTCCAAAATTTCCACCTCCAACGGGATCTCACCACTTGTCACATTTTCCCATCTCCACCTCCTTCCGCCTTACGGAGAGACCGTTCCCTCTGCAACTCCCTGGTTAACATCCCTTCCCAGAAGCTGCAACACCTGTCACTATACTTCCTCCCACGACTCTGTCCAGGGACCCCGACAGTTTCAGGTTCGGCAGAGGTTCACTTGCACCTCCTCCAACCTCATCTACTGTGTCCATTGTTCAAGATGTGGACTCTTATACATGGGCGAGACCAAATGCAGACTGGGTGATCGTTTCGCGGAACACCTTCGCTCAGCCCGCGTGAACCAACCTGATCTCCCAGTTGCTGGACACTTTAATTTTCCTTCCCATTCCCACACAGATCTTTCTGCCCTCGGTCTCCTCCATTGTCAGAGTGAGGCTAAATGCAAATTGGAGGAACAGCATATATTTTGCTTGGGCAGCTTACAGCCCAGTGGTATGAATATTGATTTATCTCACCAGGTAGCCCTGGCATTCCCTTTCTCTCTATCCCTCCCCCACCCAAGTCGCACAAGCTTCTCATTTTCACCCTATGAACAGCTTAAATGGCCTATTTCATTTATCATCGTTACTTTTTTTTGCATATCTTTCATTCATTGTTCTTTATCTCTTCACATCTATATCTCTCGTTTTCCTTATCCTTAACAGTTTGAAACATAGAAAATAGGTGCAGGTGTAGGCCATTCGGCCCTTCGAGCCTGCACCGCCATTCAATATGATCATGGCTGATCATCCAAATCAATATCCCATACCTACCTTCTCTCCATACCCCATGATCCCTTTTGCCACAAGGGCCACATCTAACTCCCTCTTAAATCCTGCCAATGAACTGGCCTCAACTACCTTCTGTGGTAAGAGAATTCCACAGATTCACCACTCTCTGTGTAAAAAATGATTTTCTCATCTCTGTCCTAATAAAAGACTTCCCTCTTATTCTTAAACTGTGACCCCTTGTTCTGGACTTCCCCAACATCGGGAATAATCTTCCTGCATCTAGCCTGTCTAACCCCTTAAGAATTTTGTAAGTTTCTATAAAATCCCCCCTCAATCTTCTAAATTCTAGCGTGTACAAGCCGAGTCTATCCAGTCTTTCTTCATATGAAAGTCCTGCCATCCCAGGAATCAGTCTGGTGAACCTTCTCTGTACTCCCTCTATGTCAAGAATGTCTTTCCTCAGATTAGGAGACCAAAACTGTATGCAATACTCCAGGTGTGGTCTCACCAAGACCCTGTACAACTGCAGTAGAACCTCCCTGCTCTTATATTCAAATCCTTTTGCTATGAATGCTAACATACCATTCGCTTTCTTCACTGCCTGCTGCACCTGCATGCCTACTTTCAATGACTGGTGTACCATGACACCCAGGTCTTGTTGCATCTCCCCTTTTCCTAATCGGCCACCATTCAGATAATAGTCTACTTTCCTGTTTTTGCCACCAAAGTGGATAACCTCACATTTATCCACATTATACTGCATCTGCCATACATTTGCCCACTCACCCAACCTATCCAAGTCACCTTGCAGCCTCCTAGCATCCTCCTCACAGCTAACACTGCCCCCCAGCTTCGTGAAGAAGGGCCTCGACCCAAAACGTCACCCATTCCTTCACTCCAGAGACGCTGCCTGTCCCGTTGTTACTCCAGGTTTTTGTGTCTATCTTAAGTGTTTGATGTAATTATGCACTCCGAGTTCAGACAATTTAGAGCTCCTCTGTGGTTTTGTTCTATTTGAAGAGCAACAAAATGTGTTGGGCAACGAAAAAAATAAGATGAAGTAGGATGAAAAATAGTTGACTTCATTTAAACTAGTGGTGTTAATTTTGTACAACTTCAGTCCTATTATTATTAGTGGATTCTCATAGCAGTTTGCAATGTATATAGTATCTCACCTTTTGTGCAACTAAGAGATGACCTTGAATGCTTCCAACTCATGGTGTATCCAGGGTTGAATTTCAGTCTGCTGTGACCAAAAAAACCTAAAAACTGAAAATTCACGGGCCTGTTAACTCTTCTGATTACTACGTTAACATATTTAGTGTAGTTGGCTTTAATGGTGCTCCCCAATACCAGTGGCATTAACCCTTTTTTAATCATGATTCTTTAACAACAGTAATGTTATGAAATATCCACTACCAAGCTAGAATTTATTCATTTACATGGACATATTGTTCATCAGATAAATACAATCGTCAAATTTAAGTACAACAGAGCAAAGTGCAAGATATAGATTGCAGAATAAAATTCTAAGCATTTTAATGCATTAGTTCCATAGGCAAAGTCCAATAGCATCAATGGGGTAGAGATGAATCGGACAGTGCCCTAGTTTATGAAAGGACCATTGATAACAGAGGAGGAGAAGTTGTTCCTGAGTCTGGAGGTGTTTCGAGCATCTGTAACATCTGCTGTAGACAAAAGTGCTGGAGAAACTCAGCGGGTGCAGCAGCATCTATGGAGCGAAGGAAATTGGCAATGTTTCAGGCCGAAACCTCGTTTGTCTACCTTCGATTTTCCAGCATCTGCAGTTCCTTCTTAAACACTTTGTCTACTCCACTGCGAAATCTCCTCAAGGTATGCCTACTTTGAAGAAGTTCTCCTCCTCCCTCCAAAGACAGTTTTGTAACTTCTGCTGGATGGGAGCAGTGAGAAGGAGGAATGACCGGGATGGGACAAGTCTTTTCCAAGCCAGAGTGAACTTTAGATGGAGTGAATGGTGGGAGGTCTGGGTTGTGCGATGGATTGGACTACGTTACTACTCACTGCAATTTGTTGCGATGTTGGGCAGAGCTGTTCCAAACGCAAGCTGTGATAAAACCCAACAGTGTGCTTTCAATGGTGCATCTGCAAACATCTGTAAGAGCCATTGGAGATGTGCTGAACTTCTTCAGTCTCTGGAGGAAGTGTGGTTGGTCCGTGACAGATTGTAGGTAATAAGGGTAAGGATCTTGAAGCCCTCAATCATTTCCACTTCTGCACCATTAATGCTGATGGGGACATGTTCTCCACCACGCTTTCTGAACTCGGTAACTAGCTCCTTTGTCTTGCTGACATGGAGGGAGAGATTATTGGCCCGACATCATGTAACTAAGTTCTCTGTCTCCTTTATCTCCATCTCGCCGTTGTTCGTGATCCGGTCCACCATCTGCAAATCATAGACGGAGGGAGTATAGTAGGGGACTGACAATGCATCCTTGCGGGGAACTGGTGTTGAGAATTGTTGTGGAGGAGCTGTTGTCACTATCCTCATTGATTGTTATCTGTGGTCAGATTCCAGGGATCCAGTGGCAGAGGGGGATGCTGATTCCTAGTTCCATGAGTTTAGAAGGGGTTATGGCGTTGAGGTCGGAGCTTTCGTCAATATAGAAGATGGATTACAGAATGACTGCAGAAGTAGAGAAGGACTTAAGAAGAAGGAGAGGCAGAGAAATTAAAAAAATGTAATGCCAGGTCTTATTGCCTTGAAAGTGGAAAATCCAAAAGGTGGACAATTAAAAATGATCAGGATTGAAGTATAACAGAGAATGTATGAATGGGGATTGTAGAAATAAAGTGGGTGGAGGCCATTGAGGTATTACATACAAAGATGAGAATTCAAAATTTGAGGGATGGTTTACCTGGAATTAATGTGAGTCATTGAGCGTCAGAGAAACAATTGAGGGAGACATGGTGCAAGTTGGAAAGCTGCGGCAGGGGAATGTGGAAATCTGTTCAGAAATTTGTTGGGATAATAAAGTGATCATGTTATAACTAAAGCAATAGTGAAGGATACACAATAGTGAAGGATGACTGAGATAGGAATAAAGTCAGGTAATGGCATGAAGTTAAAATAAAAATACAACATGAAAATCAATGTTGAACAAGCACAATAACAGCACCGTGATTACCATATTGATAGGATTATCTAATAGAATTCCACTCTTTTTATTTAAAATATCACTTATGTTCGATGTAACCAATAAGGGTTGATGGATACTTCTACTTATATTTATGGAACCATCATTAATGAAATTCAAAGAAGCAAAGGGGATATATTGTTCAATGTGTCTTCCTCACAAGGAGGTCCATTTGTCACAAGTAGCTAAAGTTGGTAAATCTAGTTTGATATAAAATGCAAGAATCCTTACCTCCACTAAATGCTTCAAGGGCATTGTGTTGTACATTGAGTAACCAATGAAGAATCAATGAATATGTTAGAAGAAAGCAAAATAATTTTATTGATGGCAAAATTTATTGCTGTGTTATGTGAATTACAATCTAGCATTCCGATGGTGGAATACTGACGGTTTAACCAAAGCTTAAGAGAAACACATGTAATGAAATTTAACATACATGTACCAAACAACAAAACAACAAAGTAGCGGAAAGACTACAAAAAGTTAAGGTCATCATAAATAGCAGCAGACTTGAGTAACATTTTCAAAATCTGTTTAATTTAGCTTTTATGCCTGAATACAAGTATTCGTTTTTAGGATATACTTTAGTATATATATGTAAGTCAGGCTACATATGAACCAAAATCACAACTTTTAACGTATTATAAAAGTAATAGGTACAAAAAAATGTGTTGATTATCATAGTGTTGAATTACAGGGCCATTCCAGGTCTGAATGATATCAACGGATTCAGAATGTAGGGTTTCCAAAACCAAGAGTTTGCTGCAGCTGATGAATCTCATCAAGAAGCTGTTTATCTTCAAGGTGTAACTATGTAAAACAGAATAGATTACAAATTATCTTATGTCAATTTTCTGCCCAATCCTCATGAACTGATTTAAGCTATTCTTCAGTTTAATGTGGGCTAATCCTAAATCTGTGTGTCTTATTAAAGAGCTGGCCTGATTGGCGCAGCAGTCAGGTCAACCTTTTAATTCTCCTCTGGAAATCCTCCTCTTGGAAATGGAATGACTACTTTTGATGGGGATATTTGGAAAAATCGCAAGCCCTAATAACAAATTAAGTTCATTGGAAAGTCAAAATGGGAGTCTACCAGAGCAACTCATAGCATTTTGGATCCATTATCATAGTTTTATCATTGGCAAAATCTTCCATATACAAACTCTTCAGAAATATACAATTCCAAGATATGATGAGACTAAATGAAAATTGATTTCAATAGTTCAGTGGTACTTTATTGCCACATGTTCTCAAGTACAATGAAGTTCATTTTTGCAGATGGTTCAGTGACAATCCTACTATATCCCTTGACAATCCCCTGAATGTAATAGCTTCCACAACCTTCCCCATATATATGCTAATCATCATGCCTTTATCTACTAATACCACTCAATGCTCAATTAAGTACCTATCCAGTGATCTTTAAAATGTTGTTATTGTTCCAGCCTCCGCAACTTCCTCTGGAAGCTCATTCCAAATACCAATTACTCTTCCTGTGAAATATTTATCCCTCAAATCCCCTTTAAACCTCTTCCCTTTCACCTTAAACTCTTGACATCTAGATTAAAAAACAAACTACCCTATTTATACCATTCATAATGTTATATACCTCTGCATGTCACCTGTCAGCTTCCATTTCTCCAGGGAAAACAGATCAAGACTAGCTAATCTCACATAACTCAAGCCCCCCAATCCAGATAACATCCTTATGAAGGAAGTAAATGCAGATGCTGGTTAACATCGAAGGTAGACACAAAAAGCTGGAGTAAGTCAGTGGGTCAGGCAGCATCTCTGGAGAAAAGGAATAGGTGACGTTTCAGGTCCAGACCCTTTGTTCAGACTGAGTCAGAGGAAGGGAAACGACAGATATAGAAAGTACACTCATGTGCGGGATGAAAATTAGTAGTGAAGTTAATGAAGTCCATGAGTTCTGCATGGGTGCAGGAGGTAGGCTCTATCCCCGAACTATATCTCTGCTACATTGACGACTGCATCAGGGCAGATAATGCAACATTAGTTAACATTAACCTTCCGTATTTTTCATATCTCACATATGAATCACGATTTCCTGCTATGGCCCCAGAAATCTCCTCCTTTACTGAACATTCTAGGTTACACCTCTTTAGACTCCATGGATTTAACCATTTATGTGTCTGAAGACCTCTGACAGCTCCTCCTTTGTTACGTTGATATGCTGTAGGATATCATTACTCCATCCCCTGAACTTAATAGCTTCCACAACCTTCTCCATGTTAAATATTGACGAGTTGTATTCACTAAGCCCTCGCCCATTTGTTAGAGCTCCACAAATAGATTTCACAGAAAGCAACATGAATTTCTATCCCAAAAGTCTCAAGTTCTTCAGACTAACATCCGCTTCTGCCAAACGGCCTTCGACATCTTCACACCATCCCATGTGAAACCACCCTTCTTACCATCCTTTGGTTTTACATAATAAACTTGTAATGAAGGGGAAAATCCAAACAAATTCAATGGTGAAACTAACCTTTATTGCATATTTATAGGTTTGTTCTGCTTCCAGTTTTCTCCCTGTCTGAAATCATGAAAATTGAATTAAATTAATGAAATCATACTCAGTTAGGACACAGATGTTTGCACTCTGGACTGCATCTGAATATTTCCATTACCTTCTTTCCAAATAAATTAGAGCACTGGGTAAAATACAGAATAATTTATCTGAATTTAAAAAAATCAATGGTTACGTCCTGTATTTAGTCAAAAATAAATCACTACAAAAAAGTTAATTATGATCATCAGTGAAATTTAGAGAAACCAATATGTATTCATATTTGATTTTTCTTAAAAAAGCAAGAACTGCTCAGTAATCAAAAACCTCAGACAGGAATTGAGATATATTTTAAAACGGGCCAATTTTTGCTTTCATTGCGTGGTGTAGGCAGAGCCTGTTTAATATTGATTTCTATTAATTTCAATGGTAGATTGGACTTCCAGCTGAAGAATTATCAGAATTTATCTTCAATTGTTTCCTGAGAAGTAAAAATACTCTCTGCTGAATATGAATAATTAGTATTGACAAAACAGAATAAAACCTTAAATAAATCCTTAAATGAAATGGTGTCTCTTTCTTAAACAGTCTATTTCACCTGAACATTAGAAAAATATAACACTAATAAAGATTTTGATCTTCAATAAAATCAGAACTTGTAAAGCTGCTGCCTGATAATGCCAAAGTCCTGGGTTCGTTTCTAACCTCAAATGCTGTCTGTGTGGAGTTATGCGTGTTCTCAGTGTGATCTTGTAGGTTTCCTCCGGGTGCTCCGGTTTCCTTCCACATCGCAAAAACTAATTGGTCCAATTAGCAGGCTCCTCTCCCCTACCCTCGGGGTCGGGCGGGTGAATCACCCCGGTGTGGTGGTCGGGGTCCGGGGGTCGAGGGGGTGAATGTGTAGGGCTCGGGGTCCGGTGCAGCGTGGTCAGTGACTCTGGGTGGCGGAGGGACCATACTGTCCCCAACTCTGCTGCAACTGACAGGGACGTTGCCGGGTTTGTGTCCCTGTGTGTCCGCTGCCCAGAGCCGTGGCCCTGCTCCACCCGGCCCTGTGTGTGGGCGCTGCCGACCCACAGCCCGTCACAGTGCGGCCACACAGGGGGAGACGGGACGAAGGGGGGGGAGGGGGGAGGGGGAGTTAGAGCTCGGGAGTGGCCCTCCCTCCCGGAGTGGCCCATCCTGCTTTGTGAGTGCATTGTGACATCACTTGGATTTTTTTTTTCCAAAATGGGTGAGTTTGAAGAAATCTGGCTGTTTTTTAAATTTCAACGATTAATAACCGGAAATATAGGTGGAAACGCAACGGGAAGATGTTTATCATCACCATGGGAAAAATGTGTGCAGGATGTGTGAAAATGGGAAGGTTGTGGCCTAGCTTTTGGAAGAAGATAGGAATTAACCAGATTGACACACACATACACAGACACAAACAAGACAAAGACTTTTAGTTATATAGATTAAGGGGGAAAGAGTAACTAGAATAGGGAGAATAGGGATCCCCAGGATCCACATTTTATGCATGGAGCTGCAGGAAATGAGTCAGGTCCTCAATGAAAATTGCTCCTCGCTTTTTACAGCGGAGAAATACATGAAGACCAGGAGACTTGGAAAAGTTAATGGAGATGTCTTGAGGACAATCTATTCTACACTTGAGGAAGTGTTGTACATCCTAGAATATACTAGGTTGATAAATCTCCAGAATATATCCCAGGAAAATCATGGGAATTTACAGAAAAAATTATAGAAATCTTGGCTGAGATATAGGAATCATCACTAAGACATTCATGAGGTGCCGGGAGTGAACATAGTTATCAAGAATTAGTGTGATCTTGATCAGCTGGGCAAGTGAATTGAGGAATAGCTAATTGAGATTAATTTGGTTGTGTTTTTGTGCTAATAACCTACATTGAGGGATAATTTGCAATATCCGTTATATGTGGGAGGTCACTGGAGCAGCTGAGGAAATGTGCCCGGGCACAGAGGGAATGTGCAAACTTGGCACAATTAACACTTGACAAGAACTTTCTACTGCACCAGAATGTCACATTAACTTTTCAAAATTGGAGGTAGGACTGGAAATCGTAATCTTCTTACCTTGTATTAAACCGATTTGAAACTATAGAGTATTTGTTCCCACATGAAATTAACCCACTCCGCACAAACCTGAACTTTATGAGAATAATAAAGTATAATATACTCAATAGTACAAGAGCCAGTGCTTCATTGATTAATTATTATGAAGTGAAATTCCAAGATTTATGGGATGTAAGTAATAAAATTATTTCTGTTACAATACAAAATCATTGCCATTTCCAATAATAACTTTCTCCCATACCTTTAGGCATACCAATGTAAGATAGCCCCAGACATCTGCATTAGAATTATTGAGGATATTTGCCTCACACAGAGCATCTTCAGCATCCCTCAATTCATCAAGCTGAGTAAATGTAAGAAAGAACAGAATTAATCTCTTACTTGATCATAAGAAACATCTAAAATAGAGGTAACTGATCTCAATTCTGAGCCATTGGAACATATATTTAAAATGTGCTTTCCCAATTCTTTAAAAAGGTTACTTAATTTTATTTTATCTCAATTTAAATTTCAAAAATCTAATTTAATTTCAAATAGTTCCTTCCAATATTTGTCTCCTATATATAATGTATCACGGTGTGAGAAACCAAATACAAATTAATGTAATTAGATTATATTATATTTCAGTCACAAGGTGTGGCCTTCTAGACCCCATCCTCTGATTAGTTTTTTAAGTCCTTTTATGATTGTAAAATATTGTGAGTAACCTAGCTACATATTTAGAACATTGCCAAACTAACCAAAATTGAATTCTCATAACTTTTCATTGAACCTGGATAGAAAAACAGAAAACCTTTATATGTGAACATTCCTTTATTGTGGATGTTTATTTTATTAAATAGTTTAGATATTTGCAAAGTAATTATGAACAAAAAAGACAAAACAAATGTAAAGGACCAAACCATAACAGATGGAAATTAGTTTAGTTTAGAAAAATTAATATCGGAACATTTGAGATTATCAACTTTAAAACTGAAAAATAAAAATATTTTCTTAATAGTCAGATTAGCTCCACCCATCAACTCCATTCTCATTTTTGTCCATCCGACGAGATAGAATGGACAAATTGATTCCACTACTCTCTTATCTCAGAATTAAAGGGAAATTTAACCAACGTGAGATGAGTTTCTGTATCATGTTCAGTGTGTGAATCAAGGATGGCAACACTCCCTAACACTCAGCCTGAAGGCAGCTCACTGAGCATTTCCTCCCATTCCAAAATAATTCACAAACGGGTACTTTTACCCTATAGCAGGCAATGCCAACTCCAAGCCAAGTCAAGCAGGATGGTGCTCTCTCACTAGCAAAGAGGTAGACCGATTTGGCTGATTTATACTGAAAAACAAATCAGAAACGATAATTAAATGACTTACAAATCTATTTAAACAATAAAAGTAAATGAGACCTCATTATAATATTGGTAGTATGTAATCTCCATGCAGACTCTCCCCAGCCGAATGCTGACCTACAGTATGTATGGCTTGTACACGCGAATAAACATTTTGGAATCAGTGGGGGATGGATCGGCTGCATTTTCTAATGTGGGGTATCAAAGGTTCGCAGCCGCCAGTGCCTGGTCATGCTCCAAAACCTCAACATTTGCAGCTGCATTTCTAACTTACAAATCGGTTGGGTTATGAACAGTTCACAGGAAGGTAACCCTTCTGTAACTAGGAATGACTTGTTACATCTCTTGTCATCATTTTGTTGGGCAGTATTTAATGTAGTTGTGAGCCTCAGATGCTGAAAAGGTAGCCATCCCAGTTACAGAGGCAAATTCAAAATAGAGGGAATATTTGAGGTTAATAAAGTGGCAGGCACCAAGAAATAATCAGAAAAAATTGACAGTTTACATCAAGAATAAAGTAATGGTAAGTTCCATTGAGTGCACCATACAGTTCAGGAAGACTGATGGAATTGTAGGAAAATCGATACATTTGGTGTTGGGCATGACTAGGGACAGGGTGACAGAGATACACAGAGAAAAATGAAAGGAATTCTAAGTAGCGAGGAGCCAAACGCTCCGGACGAGAGAATTTTATAGTGACACTGCAATAACTTTCATCGTGCCTCTTCTATAGTCCATTTACTATGAACCCTTATTATAACGGACCATAACAGAAGGAATGGTGGCAGTTGACTGCTTGAGTTATATCGATAAAGAAAAAGAAAAATAAAGATGTCATATGAGCCCATTCTATGCAATAATTGACTTTTGATGATTCTCGTTCATTTATATTTTCCACAAAATTGGGTAATTATTAAAATGTCCTTACTGACTCCTCCTCGCCTTCCTGGAGATAGATGGATCCTAGTCTCAAGCAGATGCAATGCATGTCAAAAGCATCATCGACATAACACAGTGTGCGTGCATAATGTTCCTTAGCCTCAGCATAGTCTTCTTTCATGTAGCTTAAATGTCCCAGTAAAGCCCATAGATCTGAATTCTGAAATAAGAAATTTATAATTGTTGAGAAAAAATTTAATTTTCTACAAACAGTAAAGAAATGTTAGAAGCACAGTTTGACACAAAGGCTTGCAAATTATTTGCAACCATCACAGTGTAGTTAATTTATATCAACATTTGGTTTTCGGTGATGCTGTTATATCAAGAAGTTTGGTTACACCTGAGAAAATGTGCTAGATTAACTATACAGTGCAAACAATATAATGATTCCAAAGCAGCATAAAATAAATTAAAATATGTTTTTACCAAGGTAATGGCTTTACAGACAAAACTGGAATAAAATGTTTACGTATAATATCTGAAAATATGGACACTGAGAACGAGGGATAATCCAATTGCATTGAATTGTTGAATATTAGAGATATTTTCAAAGTTTACCTCGAGATCGAGGAGACTCTCGTCTGCAGCGGCCTCTGCAGTCCGTCTGCGTTTTTATTATTTTATGTCTATGTTTTAATGTAGTTTTTGTTATTTTTGTTGGGGTATGTTTGTGGGGGGGTGGGGGTGGTGTGGGGGGGTTGGGGGTAACTTTTAAATCTCTCCCTGCACGGAAGACCCGACCTTTTCTTTGTCGGGTCTCCGTTGTCGTTGGGGCTGCAACGAGGAGCGGCCTCCAACAGGAAGACCGGGGGCTCCAGTGCCGACACTCACCTCACCGTCGCGGAGCTGGCCGAGTCCAGAGCGGGTGGAGCTGTGGTGGACGCTGCTGCGGCCCGACCCCCGGAGATTCGGTGGCTGCAACTGCGGGTTTGGCGGACGGCACCGGGAGCCCACGGGTCCCTGGAGGGAGACCGCTTTTGAGGGCTCCCGCAACGGCGACTTCTCCCGCCCGAGTTGCGGGGTTGAAGAGCTCCTGGAGCGGGGCCTACATCACCGCCCCGCGCGGCTTGGAATGGCCGCGGGAGTTTGCGAGCGCGCGCCGGGGGCTCTAACACCAAGACCCGGTGTGCGACCTTGCATCACCCGGCGTGGCTTAAATGGCCACGGGACAATCGCCATCGCCCGCCGGGGGCTTTGACTTTGACTCTGACATCGGGGGGGGGGGAGTGCAGTGGAGAGAAAAGTTTTTTTGGCCTTCCATCACAGCAATGTGATGGATGTTTATGTAAAATATGTTGTGTCTTGGGTCTATTTGTTTGTAATGTATGGCTGCAGAAACGGCATTTCGTTTGGACCTCAAGGGGTCCAAATGACAATAAATTGAATTGAATTGAATTGAATTGAAAAGGCAATATTGACAAAAGTAAACATTACTGACAAATAACTTACAAGATTGTCTCTATGCAATAATGCTGATGGGAGGCAAAAACAGAACATTTTTAGTGCAACCAATAGTCAAGTAGACAAGTTGAGATTGTTGCTTTATGCACAAGTAAGATGAGGTACCGGTATTACGAAAATCATGGACACAGTCTCAGACAACACAGAAAATCATAAAGTACACATGAATTCTGCGAGCCTTGAAAAGAAAAAGTGTGCAAAAAATGAGACATTTGTGCAAAGTACAATTAGAAAACAAGAAGTGTGTTAGTGTTCCATTATAGGATTCAAGTTGGTTTGGGTCGGGTCCGAAACCTGATGGTTATGGAAATAGGAGTATCAAAAAACTTTAAACTGTCTTAATTTCTCCTTGTTTCATCCAGCTTGTATCAAATTCACTTACATGATGCAAGGGGGAGAATTTCAGGATTCCAGGACTGCAGAAAGTTGGAAAGATCTTTAAAATACTATAACAGCATTTACAAAACACTTGGACATGTACATGAACAGGAAAGGTTGAGTGGGATGTGGGCCTAACATGGGGAAATTAGATTAGCTTAGATGTGGCATCATGGTCGGCATGGATGAGTTGGGTTGAAATGCATGTTACCTTGCTGTATGACACTAACACCAGGAGTATCTGAATGCAGCAACAAGATTAATTAACATATTTCAAATAGGAAAGGAATTTAATAAGATTAAATACTCATTTGGGATACCTCCACCATGCAAGTCTCCTGCATTTAACAAATACTGCTCTGGCATAGTTACATGGAAAATAATTATGTACAGTCTAAGTCTAAGTTTCTGAATTGTATCTAGTCTTAGTGCACTCAGTTTTTAGGCAAACGACTTACTCCTGTGATTGAAAAATTTAATTAGCTGTGTTGGCCCTTGAATGACCATGCATCTGTCCTAGAAAATAATATAATAGGACGAGGAGTAAGAAAGATAAAGCATTGGATTATTCTGAAGCCAACCCAATGCCAGGGCTAGCCATTGCCAGTCAGATTTATATTTTCTATTGCAGAGAGCTAAATGAATTAAGCCTCCACATCTGAGAGGTCCTGCGAGGTCAAGTGCTGCCTAAAATGTGAGTGGATGTCAGGCATTATTGAAGGTCTGAAGAAGGGCTTCGGCCCGAAACGTTGCCTATTTCCTTCGCTCCATAGATGCTGCCGCACCCGCTGAGTTTCTCCAGCATTTTTGTCTACGTTCAGGCATTATTTGTCTCAAATGTTAGCATTTGCCAAGTTTGCATAAAAGTCTGAGATGAATTGAACTACAAAACTATCAGTAAAATCAGATTAGTCCATTACATCCCAAGAGTCAGTTTTCATGATGAAGGACAGCAGTCCAGTCTAATGGTGATGTTGCAATAGTGAGTGAGGGAGAGGATGCAAGATGCAGATAAATTCAGCCAATTCTTATTCAAATATTATTCAATTCCATCGACAAATTTAGATAGATTGGCTGAAAATTTCAGTACCATTTGACTTAAAAGGAAATTCAAGACCTTTTATCTGACAAATTGTCAGGGTTTCACTGCTTTCTTTTAATTTACTGACTTACCTGATGATTGATTCGTCCTGCTTCTGAAATACATTCCTCTGCTTTTCCTAATTCCCCTTGCTGTACATAAAGTCGAGCCAGAACCACGTGATATTCACAGCTTAACCCACCTTCTGTGCAAATCACCTCATGTGCCAAAGCTCTGGATACAAACTAACAAGAAGAAGAAAAGTTTTCATGAGTTGCTGTGGACATATCTTAATTTGGCAGACTTCTAATGCAGAGTGAAAAAGAAAGAGAATGAGTCAGAGAGAATGAGAGAGTGAGAGTAAACAAGCTTGTAAAAAAGAGAGAGAGAGAGAGAGAGAGAGAGAGAATGAGAGGGAGAGAAACAGAGTGTGTGTGAGAGAGAGAGAGAGAGAGAGAGAGAGAGAGAGAGAGAGAGAGAGAGAGAAAATAAATTCATTGATAATAATGTGTTAGTGAAGCATTACTAGGAATTCATAGCTTGTGAAACCATTTTGTTGGTCCACTAGAATGAGTGGTAAGTCAGAGATCACAGACTTGTAAGCGACACTTCCCGAAATATAGACTTGGACATTCATACAATATTGAAGGGAAGTAGTGGGTGATTAAAGTTAGGTGTCCTTCAAATCCTACTTTGTAAAAATCTTTGGCTACAAGGAAGCCTTTGACGAACTTTGCAATAGGGCTCCAACATTTTCATTCTGATGGAACCACCCCAGAAAATATGATGTTGGAAATTCACAGAATGTCTGCTGTACGCTTTCAGAGCAAATGAAAACATGTATCCCAAATCTTAAGGATGATTATGGATTATTGTTAGTTCTCCAAATTTCCAAACGTTTGTTTACTTTTAAAAATGAATAATTGCAATGTTAACACTTATCCTTTGATAGGTATGTACAGTATACATTTGGACATTTTGTAAACTCAACAATATATTTGAGGACATAAGCTAAATTACTTGAACTTACATCTTAAGAAAACAGAAAGTATTCATCATCAAGCATGGGATCCTGCAGCTCCTCATAACCATCTCATTGATACAGTCATGGAACCAATTTTACCCAATTATGAATAGCAAGCTTTCTCCTTATACTTATTGACTTAGTTCTAACTCAATAAGCATAAGCTCGTCATAAATCATTGACTTTTTCTGGAGTGTCCCCCAGGATCGATACTAACATAGATGTGGCACTGCACAGGACGTGGTTTGGATTCTAGGAATTAAAGAATGCCACAGTGGAAGTTTGATCAGTGAGAGGGGGCCAGCAAATACAATGCATTTCAATGAAATTGTGTAACAAAACCTTAGGGTTTCCTGGAGACCTGCCAAGCTTCCTCGCTCAGGTAAATTCTAGGTAAGTTCTTTCTTTGTTTTGATTGCCTCTGTAGCCCAAACCATTCTCTCTCTGTAACAGTGACAAATTAATATACTCCTATTTCCAAAATGTAATAGGTTGCCATATAACAAGAAAGCTTTCTGAAAGAACAATTGAAACTAACCTGCAATGCATTAACGTCCAATAGAAACCTTGCTGTTTGCATGTAAATACTTCTTGTTAATACAGATGTAGTTTCTTTTCGTGGCTGCACAGTTTTTGGAACAGGTACTGGCTCTTCTTGTTGCTTTGGTGATATGGGACTTTCAACGGCATCAATAACTTTTTTTGCTTCTACTAAAAGTAGAACATTAACAATTATGTAATATTTGACAGTTCGTCATGAAGTATTTGATTTGAATCTGGAGCAACATCTATTCATTTTTTAATTATTTGGACTTCACAAAACAGCTTTTAACTAGCTGCTAGAGGAAGTCGGTGGGTGGGACAGCATCTGTGGAGGGAAATGCTCAGATGACAAGACTGGAGTGTAGGAGAAATAGCTGGGAGAATATGCTCCTTTATTCCCACAATTATTTTTCTTCTTTGCTTACATAAACTGTCTATCCCACTTATGAGGTTGCTTCATGCCAAAGTGCCAAGAGAAAGAGCACACAGTGTCCATTGATTCATTCAAGGTCTCCAAGACTGGTGGGTATACTAAGAGTTAGAGTGCTTCCTGGGGCCACCATATTAATTTAAGTTTTGTTTTAATGTTGTAAATAAAGTTATACTTTTAAGTTAATAGAAATAACATAATATAAGGCTTGAGGATTAAAGCCAAAGGAAATAGTAAATGAAAAATATTCCAATGCATGGTGTCATCCTAATTGCCAGGTAGTGCTGATTCTGCAATTAGAAGGAGCCAGCCATTCCAGCCAGGTTGATGCTTGTGATTAGACTGGCGACCTGGCTCAAGCTTGATGGGACCAACCTGTGTGTGTCAGGTCCACATCAGGACAGACATAAATAAATCTGAGTACTCAGATGCAGGCCATATTCAAATTGCATGCCCTTGGATTATATTTGAATTTTACACCAAAGATCGTACATTCTTAAATTCTGGATGAATGCACAATAAAAGGGCATAATTCCTATCTCTCAAAAGGCGAGGTATTAAAGATAAGAAATTAGAGAATGTGAAAGAGAAATAAAATATATTCAGACCTATTTCAAAAGATGTCTTCCTTATCTGGCTGAATGTAGATTCAGAGTCTGGAATTGTTTCTGGAGGCACCTCAACTGCAGTTGAAGCAGACTGTAAGCTACCGGTGTCAGGAACTACAGGTTTAATTTCCTCTGTAACAGCTTGTGAATCTAATGAAGACGCAAACAAGATTATATTCATAACCTGTAACAAAATGCATGTTACGAAAATGGCATAAAAAACAGTAGCAACAAACCAGACTGTTCTCTGATCCTATTCATCACTCATAATAATGATTGCAGAATATTAATGTCAACAACACTTTCCCAGTATATCTCCAAATTCCTTGATTCCCAAGTTATCTTGATCATAAATATACTCATCAACTGAGCAGCCAGAATACCCTTGCTACAAAATTCCAAAGATCAGTCATCTGAAAGTATATATTTTTTCCAGTTGGGAAAACAGTGTCAATCCTTCAAATGATTTTTTACATTTCATTGACATTATCTTAATTGTTCTAATATTCCTATAGTTAGACCCTCGAGTCCTGGCAATATCCTTATAAATCTTCTATGCACCCTTTCAAGCTTGACAACATCTTTCCTACATTTGGTAATCAAAACTGAACATAATACTCTAAATGTGGATTCACCAATGTCTTATACTATTTTAACATGACCTCTCAACTTCTTTCCTCAATACTCTGACCGATGAAGGTTAATGTGCTGAAAGCCTTTTTCACCACCCTACTTGTGACGCCACTTTCAAGGAACTGCATTCCTAGATCCCTCTGCTCTACAACACTCTTTAGGTGCTGCCCTTGTTAGACTTTCCAAAATGCAACACCTCACATTTCACTGTATTAAATTTCATCAAACATTCCTCAACCCACCTGCCAAACTGATCAAGATCCTGCAGCAATTTTTGACAATCATCTTCAGTATCTACAATATCACCCAATTTAGTGTCATCTGCAAACATGCTAATCATGCCTTGTATGTTCTCTTCCAAATCACTGATATAGATGACAAAAAGCACCAGGTCAAGCACCAAACCCTGAGGCACAACACTAGTCACAGGCCTGCAATCTGAGAAGTAACCTTCCATCATCACCCTTTGCTTCCTCCCACAAAGCCAATCTTCTATCCATTCAGCTATCTGTCTATGGATCCTTTGGGATTTAACTTTTCAAACCAGCTTATCCTGCAGAACTTTGTCAAATACCTTGCTGAAATCCATAGATACAACATCTACAGCTCTGCCCTCATTAACTTTTTGGTCACATCTTCTTAAAACTCAGATTTCTGAGACATGACCTCCCACACACAAAACCATGCTCACTATACCCAATCAGCCCTTGTCTTTCTAAATGCATATATATCTTATCCCTCAAAATGCTCTCTAGTACGTTCTGACTGCACTGGCCTGTAGTCCCAGGCTTTTACCTGCAGCCCTTTTTAAATAGAGGCACTACATTTGCCACCCTCCAGTCTTCCAGCACCTCCTCGATTGTGATACTAACTACTCTCACTTCCATTGACTGCCCCAAGTTCCTTAGTCCTCATGTCTTTCTCCACAGTAAAAACAAAGGAGAAATATTAATTGTGGACCTTACCCATCTCCTGTGGCTCCAAACAAAGTTAACCTCTTTGATTCTTAAGGGGTCCCACTCTCTCTCTCTCTCTCTCTGGTTACCCTTTTTCCCTTTATGTACTGATGAACTCACTTGGGATTATCCTTAATGTTATCTGTCAGTGCCATCTCCGGTCTCCTTTTAGCCCTCCTGTTTTCCTTTTTATTAGGTTGCTCCTCCATTCCTGAAACTCCTACAGGGATACACAAACCCAGCTGCTTATATCTGCCCCATGCCTCCTTTTTACTCTTGACCAGATCCTCAATTTCCTACGTCTTCCTTATGTGCACCTGCATTGCCCTTCACTCAAACGGGAACATGCATGTCCTGGACTTTTGTCGGAACACTTTTCAAATATCCCACTTTCCTGACTTTTACGTCAAACAACCTGCTCCAATCAACTTGAGCGATTGCCTGTCTGATACCCTAAAAATTTGGCTTTCCTCCAATGTAGAATTTTAACTGCCCTGTATCTATCTATAACTATTTTAGAGTTATAATGTCAAAGCCATACAGCGAGACAACAGGCCCTTTGATGCAACTTGCCCACACGGGCCAACATGTCCCAGTTACACTAGTCCTACCTGGCAGCGTTTGGCCCATTTCCCTATAAACCTGACCTATCCATGCACCTGTCCAACTGTTTCTTAAATGTTGCGAGTCACTGCCTCAACTACCTCCTCTGGCAGCTTGTTCCATACATAGGTGGAAAAGTCACTCCTTAGATTCCTATTAAATCTATTCCCCTTCTCCTTAAACCTTTGTCCTCTGGTTTTCAATTCCACTACTCTGGAAAAGGGACTTTGTGCATCTACCTGGTCTATTCCTCTTATGATTTTATGCACCTCTATAAGTTTATCCCTCATCCTCCTGCGCTCCAAGGAATGGAGTGTTATATGTGAATTGTGGTTAGTTTGTGACCCATAGTGCTATGGCCATAGCGCTATGTTTAAAGCCCATAGCCCTGTGGCCATTAGCGCTATATTTAAAGTCCATTACGCTGCGGCTGGTAGCGCTATATTTAGAATCTATAGTGCTGTAGCTGACAGCTCTTTGTTTAAATTCACATGCACTAAGCCGACAGTGCTTTGTTTAAACCTGTATAAAGGAAGGCGATAGTAAGCCATAAATTAGTTCATGTACGAGAGGGGTTCACCGAAGGGCTGAGTCGCGATCAGCACCGTGGAACGGAGGCAGAGAGACAGGGAGGTGCGCTGCTGTAAAACGGACCCCACGCATACCAAGTATTGTTTTTGTTCTCTTTCTTGCCAATAAAATTGATTTGTAACTAAACAGACGAGTGAGCCTTTTTCTGTTCTACTAGTCATATTTTTGAACCTGTTCCCTTGTAACAAAGAGTCCCAGCCTACTCAACCTCTCCCAATAGCTCAGACTCTCTAGCCCTGGCAACATCCTTGTAAATTTTCTCTGTACCCTTTCTAGCTTGACAACATCTTTCCTATAATATGGTGCCCAGAACTGAACACAATACTGTTATAGATAGACATAAATGGGGCTTCACCAATGGGTTATACAACTGCAACACGACTTCCCACTTCTATCGTCAATACTCTGATTGATGAGATTCGGTGGGCGGCGCGACTCTCGTCAGCAGCGGCCTCTGCAGTCCGTCTGTGTTTTCTTATTTTTTGTCTCGTTTTTATGTAGTTTTTGTTTGTTTTTTTGTTGGGGTATGTGTGTGTGGGGGTGGGGGTGGGGTGGGGGGGAGGGGACAACTTTAAAATCTTTCCCCTGCACGGGAGACCCGACCTTTTATTTGTCGGGTCTCCGTTGTCGTTGGGGCTGCAACATGGAGCGGCCTCCAACAGGAACGACCTGGGGTTCCAGCTGCGGAGCTGCCGACTGCTCACCGTCACGGGGCTGGCCGAGTCCGGAGCGGGTGGAGCTGTGGTGGACGCTGCTGCCACCCGACCTCCGGAGATTCGGAGGCTGCAACTGCGGGTCTGGCGGAATGCGGCACCGGGAGCCCGCGGGTCCCTGCTGGGAGACCGCTTTTCGGGGCTTCCGCAACGGCGACTTCTCCCGCCCGAGTTGTGGGGTTGAAGAGCACCTGAGCGGGGCCTTCCACCATCGCCCCGCGCGGATTGGAATGGCCGCGGGACTTTGCGAGCGCACGCCGGGGGCTCTAACAACTAGACCCGGTGCGCGACCTTGCATCACCCGGCGTGGCTTTAATGGCCGCGGGACAATCGCCATCGCCAGCCGGGGGCTTTGACTTTGACTCTGACTCTGACATCGGGGGGGAGAGTGCAGTGGAGAGATAAGTTTTTTTTGCCTTCCATCACAGCGATGTGATGGATGTTTGTGTAAACTGTGTTGTGTCTCGGGTCTTTTCGTTTTGTAATGTATGGCTGCAGAAACGACATTTCGTTTGGACCTCAAGGGGTCCAAATGACAATAAATTGAATTGTATTGTATTGTATTGTATTGTATTGTATGAAGGCAATATGCCAAATTCCTTTCTGACCATCCGATCTACCTGCGGCTCCATTTTCAAGGATAGACACAAAATGCTGGAGTAACTCAGCGGGAGAGAAGGATTGGGTGACGTTTCGGGTCGCAACCCTTTTTCAGATGCTGCCTCACCCACTGAGTTACTCCATCTTCAAAGAACTATGTACCAGCACTCCTAGATCCCTCCGTTCTATAACACTCCCCAGAGGCCTACCATTCACTGTGTAGGTCCTGCCCATGTTAGACTTCCCAAAATGCAACACCTCACATTTCTCTGTATTAAATTGCATCAACCATTCCTCAGCCCACCTAACCAACCAATCAAGATCCTGCTGCAATTTTTCATAACCATCTTCATTATCTGCAATACCACCCAATTTTGTATCATCTGGTGAAAAATTTACAATTATACCAAGCCAATTGATGTACAAACCTGTACGTCTTTGGAGTGTGGGAGGAAACCGGAGATCCTGGAGATATCCCATGAGGGTCACGGGGAGAACGTACAAATTCCATACAGGCAAGCACCCATAGTCAGGATTGGACCTGGGTCTCAGGCGCTGTAGGGCAGCAACTCTACCACTGCGCCACAATGTTATAACTTGGTAAGTTAAACCAGGATAGGATTTGCACAGTAAATGGAAGGGCTCTGGGGAGTGTTATAGAGCAGAGAGAACTATGTATACAGTATGTATACAGTATTCAGGCAACTATGTATACAGTACATAGTTGCCTGAAAGTGGCGATAGAGGTGGAAGGGTGGTAAAAATTGGATTTGGCAACCTTGCCTTCATCGGTCAGGGAATTGAGTACAAGAGATGGGATGTCAAATTGTAACAGTACAAGTCATTGGTGGGAACACCATGAAATATTATGCATAGTTCGAGTCACCCGGGTATAGGTGAGATGTCATTAAGGTGGAGACGAAACAGAAACTATTTTCCAAGATGTTACTGGGACTGGAAGGCCTGAGTTATAAAGTGAGGTTGGAAAGCCCAATACTTTTTTTTCTGGGAGACTGAGGGGTGACTCTACAGAGATATATAAACTCATGAGAGGCATGGATAAAATGGATGGTCACAATGCTTTATCAGGGATATACCGCATTTAAAGGACATGGGTTTAAGGTGAAGGGGGTAAGATTTGAAGGGGATATGAGGGGCAGCTTTTGCACATCGAGGGTAATAGAATGAGTAGCAAGAGGAAGCTGTAGAGGCAGGTACAATTGCAATGTTGAAAAGGCATTTGGACAGGTACATAGACAGGGATATGGGCCAAACACAGACAAATGGGACTGGCTTGGATAGACATCTTGGTCAGCAGACATTGAACTGAAGGTCCTATTTCCATGCTATTTGACTCCATGACAGACTTGTTTCATATTATGAGCAGAGAATTGAATTCCAGAGGTGAGGCGAGAGTGATTCCCTTGACAACTAGGCAACATTTGACTGAATGGGTCATCAAGAAACACTGGCAAAAGTGGTCAATAGATATAAAGGAGAAATCAGTTCAATGGTCGGAGTCTTACACCATACACAGGAGGATACCTGTGTGTTTCCCAGCATCAAGATATCAATGTTGAAGTTCCTCGGGATAGTGACCTGGGCCCAATCATGTGACCTTCCTTTCATTATGAGAGGAGGAAATGAAACAGTAATACCTATGACTCTATGAACCAGTCGAATTCAGGCAAGAGCTGAAAAATGGCAAGTAACAGATGCAACACAAAAGTGCCAGGCAATGACGTCTCCACTAAGTCAGAGTCCAACTAGTTAACCTTGATTTTTAAAGATATTACCTCAACTTGTACCCTAACATCCTTGGGATCACTATTGTTAAAACATTTAAATGTGATGTATTTAAATGACTTGGATAAAGAACAACCAAAGCACAGGAACACACATGGGTAACATCAAAAAAATATTCAGCTTTTATATCCTTCTGTTCAAACTGAATAATTCTACATTACACTCCATTAATATTATTCTTACTTAGGCACTGAACTTCTCTATATCCCTTAGCATACCTTATGTTCCGTAGGACTGAATCTAATACAAACTGAAGTGAATATGAAACATAAAATCAAATTAGGCCATTTTCATGCACACCCATTTCTCCCCTCCTCCCCACCAACATATAATTTGGTAGTGCATGGGTTCTAATAACATTCACCAAGCAAACTAACTGTTATTTTACCTTTTTTGTCATCCTCAGGTTCAGGTTCTGGAACCTTGGTTTCCTTTGCCGTGTTCACGATCACTTCATCCTGAGACCTTTTCGGTGTTTCAGTTGCCATTATAAGCTTTTTTGCCTCCAAAAAGGCCATTTCTGCTAGAATTGTCTGTTCCTGACTTTCATAGAACAATCCTGAATATATAATGATTGCATTAAAAGCTAGAATCTGATTGCTATATGTTATTAATACTTCAAATAATGAAAATATAGGACGGGATGGCAAAATCTAATAGCCGTAAGAATTAACTTTCAATCTTTTGCTCTTCCTTTAGCAAGTATCAGATTCTGTTTGCTATATTTGTTTAGAGAATTTACTCATGTATATCACTACTTTTAAAAAACAGTTGAAAAGCAAGTAAAACAGAAAATGCTGCAAATAATCAGAAAGTCAAACAGAATTAAAATTTCAGATCAATGTTTTTTCATCAGTTCTATCCAGACCCGCTGATTAATTGCAGTACAGGTGCACAACCTTTTATCCGGAGTTCCGGAAACCGAAAAGCTCAGAAAACCGGACATTTTTTCCAGGATGTCGTCTGCACACCAAAGCTCGCGTTTGGCGCCAAACTTGACCCGAAACGACGCACGGTCAACCCAGGTCTATACTACTGGCAATGGAAGAGGCCCAGAAGAGGTAGCGGCTGCCTCCTCCCCGGAGACCGGGGAGACAATTAAACATCTGTAAATCATTGCTTAAATGTTATTCAGTTAGTTTGGAGGGCTTTTATGTGAAGGGGGGGTGAAGGGGGAAACGTTAATTCTTAGTCCCCTACCTGGTCGGAGAGGCGGGGAGCAGGCAATGCCTTACCGGGTCGCCGTGCAGTAAGCTCCGGAGAGCTGTGGCCGCCGACTCCCAACAGAGCTGGGGGCTGCGGGCGTCCGGCCGCGGTTGTAGCTCCGACCCCGGCAACTCTACCCCTGGCTGCGCGGCGCTCCAAATCCAGCGCGGCCCGCGGCCGGACGCCCGCAGCCCCAGCTCCGCGATGTTGTGTGTCAGCGGCCACAGCGCTCGGGAGCTTACCGCACGGCGACCCGGTAAGGCATTGCCCGCTCCCCGCTGGTATCCCAGCGCTGCGACGCCGCCGACTCCCAACATCGCGGAGCTGGGGCTGCAGGCGTCCGGCCGCGCTGGATTTGGAGCCAGGGGTAGAGTTGCCGGGGTCGGAGCTCCAACCGGCGCCGCCCGCGGCCGGACGCCCGCAGCCCCCAGCTCCGCGATGTTGGGAGTCAGCGGCCACAGCACTCCGGAGCTTACTGTAAGGCATTGCCCGCTCCCCGCCTCTCCGACTAGGTAGGGGACTAAGAATTAAAGTTTCCCCCTTCACCCCCCCCCACCACATAAAATCCCTCCAAACTAACTGACTAGCATTTAAGCAATGATTCTCCGGGGAGGAGGCAGCTGCTCCAGACTTTTCAAGCCGCCTGCGCTACCTACCTAATCTACGCTAAAAATCTTCCATTCGGAAATCCGAAAAATTCCGAAATCCGAGAAGTGTCTGGTCCCAAGGCTTTCGGATAAAAGGTTGTGCACCTGTATCTTTAATTTTTTTCCTCACATTTTCAGCAACTTGGAATCTTGTTTTTGGCACAAGTGTTGTACCTATCATTCAAACTTAAATGATGACATTGAATATGATAAGTTACATTTAAATAATATTTAACTGGCAAGAAGCCTGTATGTACTTCTAGCCACAAAATATATTGTAACTGTAAGAGCAGTGTATATGGTCAATATTTTCACCATTTTAAAGGAATGTCAAGAGTGTTAAGAGTGTGACAGAATACTTTCATATGTCTGGATGACTGCATTCCAACATCTATCAAGAACTATAGCACTATACAAGGAGCCAGCTTGACAGATAACTCATCCATCACTCTAAAAAATCATTTCACAAGGATGGCTGCAGTGTATAGTGCATTCAGAAAGTATTCAGACCCCTTCACTTTTTTCATATTCCACAGGGGAGAAGGGCCTTGGTCAGGGAGGTGACCAAGAACCCAGATGGTCACTCTGACAGAGCTCCAGAGTTCCTCTGTGGAGATGGGAGAACCTTCCAGAAGGACAACTATATCTGCAGCACTCCACCAATCATGCCTTTATGTTAGAGTGGCCAGATGAAGCCACTCCTCAGTAAAAGACACATGACAGCCCACCCGGAGTTTGCCAAAAGGCACCTAAAGGACTCTCAGACCATGAGAACCAAGATTCTCCAGTCTGATGAAACCAAGATTGAACTCTTTGGTCTGAATGCCAAGTGTCACATCTGGAGGAAACGAGGCACTGCTCATCCCCTGGCCAATACCATACCTACGGTGAAGCATGGTGGTGGCAGCATCATGCTGTGGGGATGTTTTTCAGCGGCAGGAACTGGGAGACTAGTCATTCTCGAGGGAAAGATGAACAGAGCAAAGTACAGAGAGATCCTTGATGAAAACCTGCTCCAGATCATTCTGGACCTCAGACTGGGGCGGAGGTTCACCTTCCAACAGGACAATGACCCTAAGCACACAGCCAAGACAACGCAGGAGTGGCTTTGTGACAAGTATGTGAATGTCCTTGAGTGGCCCAGCCAGAGCCCGGACTTGAACCCGATCGAACATCTCTGGAGGGACCTGAAAATAGCTGTGCATCGACGCTCCTCATCCAACCTGACAGAGCTTGAGAGGATCTGCAGAGAAGAATGGGAGAAATTACCCAAATACACATGTGCTAAGTTTGTAGAGTCATACCCAAGAAGACTTGAGGCTGTCATCGCTGCCAAAGGTGCCTCAACAAAGTACTGAGTAAAGGGTCTGAATACCCTTTGTACATGTGATATTTCAGTTTTTTCTTTTTAATTACTTTACAAAAATTTCTAAACACCTGTTTTTGCTTTTTTATCATGAGGTATTGTGTGTAGATTGATGATAAAGAAAATGAATTTAATCCATTTTAGAATAAGGCTGTAACGTAATAAAATGTAGAAAAAGTGAAGGGGTCGGAATACTTTCTCAATGCACTGTATATCAGCAACAAATTCACTGCAGCAACTCCAACAGTATCTGCTAAAACCACAACCACACAGGTGCACAGTGGGGTAGTTGGTAGAGCTGCTGCCCCACTGTGCCAGAGACCTGCGTTCGATTCTGACCTCTGTTGATGTCAGTGTTGAGTTAGCACATTCTCCCTGTGATCACATGTGTTTCCACTGGGTGCTATGGTTTCCTCCCACATCCCAAAACCTGAGGGTTCTTAGGTTAACTGGCCCTTTAAATTGCCCCTAATATATGGGGAGTGAATGCAAAAATGGGGCAATATAGAACTACTGTGAACAGGTGATAGATGGTTGGCCTGGACTCAGTGGGCCAAATGGCTTGTTTCCATGCTGTATCATTGAACTATAAACTAAACTAAACCAGGAAGGACTAAATCAGAATTAGGATGGAATGCCAGTATCTGCAGGTTCTGGTCTAAGTAGCACACCATCCTGACCTGGAAATATATTGCTGGTCCATCATTGCGTGGTCTAAATCCTGGAACTCTGTGCCTAACAGCGCTGTGTGGAGTACATTCACCAGAAGGAGTGCAGAGAAGGAGTGATTCACCGAGCATCTTAAGGGCAGTTTAAGGGCAATAAATGCTGGACTTGCATGATGCCCAGCTCCTCAAAAAATGCGTTAAAAATAAAATCTGTTTTTATTGGCTGATTTGGCATATTCTTGTGGACTTGTGCAATCTGCCATTCTCAAAAGCTGCTCTGCCTAAGAGTTTCACCAGTTTATAATAGGCCTGGTGGAGCTCACAATTTAAAGATAAGTATTTCCAGTGAATGTTGGCAGCTCTTGGCAGAACCACCAATATTGCTGGAAATAATAAAGTCTAAGCTGGAAAAAACACTCGATTCCCCAGCTTTATTACCCCCTCAGTTCACCTCCATCTCTCATTCCCCCAATCCAGTGTTATGGTAAAGGTGAATGATTTCAAATGAGCCATTACATCAGGAGGCAAAACTGTACTGCCAATAAAAGAACATTAAATAAATGTGTGCCAAGCACATTAAATAAAATGTTCAGGTATTTCCAAAAGGCAAATCAGACAATAATTGACTGTGGGTAAGAAAGCTGTCCAAACTTTTGATTTGGTATATTTTCTATAATAAAAAATTACTATTCAGTTTAGGTGGTCTTCAGCAATAAATAATTCAGATCTTCTTGGTTCTTGGTTTCTTGGTCCTCCAAAATATTCCAAATGGAATTTAAACTGGAGGTGGTGAAGGGAGATCAAAAATTTATGGCTCTACTTCGTCAAAACAGAGGGAGGTGCATGTACAAGTCAAAGTGTATGTGCACGTATGAGTGAATGTGTGATAACTGACAGTACATCTTGTGAAGAAATAAAAATCTATACAATCTAATCAAAATCTAATTGTCTGAGGTAGGGATAAAAAAACAAAGAAATAATGTAGATCAATTTTAAATTCAAATAATTTCTCACATTATATTGCATTTCTGGGGTATATAGTTAGACATATATTTATTTGTCATTTGCTTGTTATGTCTGTAGAGTAAATAAACATTGACGTTTTTTTCATTACACAGATTGAATCACAGTACAAATAAATTGCAAGGAAAACAATGGGTCAGTATCAGTTTTATGAACTTGATTTCTAATAATCAGATTTACATGTAAGCTACTAGAGAGACAACAAGGCATATTTTAAGACTTACCATGCATTGTCCAAGCTAATACGTTGTTTGGCTCGAAGCATCTGGCACTCTCAAATAAATTATCTGCTTCTTCATAATGTTCATTCATACATGCTAGAATGCCACATAGGATAAGGCTGGACATAAAAGCACTCATATGAGTCAACACAGAAATAATATTAAACAATATAAAGACGATTTAGACAGCACATGTGTATAAAATGAATCAAGATCTCAGTGAAGTTCAGAAATACACTCATTTCTACTTAATGTGAATCAATAAGTACATTTTTCCACCTTCAATATTTTACCTATCACATAATATATCAGATCGATTTATTTTCTATCATTTAAATCAATATAATTATTTAGTAGAACAACTTGCTTGGATTTTAGTTGTGTAGAATCGCTTTTAAGCTGTGGTTGCTACAAACCTTTAAGAAGTTCAGAAGCTAACTAGTCACCATTCCAATTTGAGTGAAAAAAACCCCAACAACTGCAGCTGAGGAGGTAAGTTTATCCACATTCTTATATGATGAAAAGGATGTCTGCGTCCACCTCTTCATCGTTCTGCTTGGATTTATGCATGTGACCGATATGGAACTCGTATTAGCAAACACTTAGAAGACATGAGCAACTGCAGATGCTAGTTTACAAAAAAACACAACGCACTGCAATAACTCAGAGGGTCAGGCATATCTCTGGAGGACATGGATAGGTGATGTTTCGGTTCAGGACGTTTCTTCAGATGGATTGAAGTAAGGATACGAAAGCAGGCCTAGACAGACACACGGAATGCAGTAGAGGAGGTGAAAGTAAACCTCAGCTGGCAAATTCATTTCACTTGCACTTTATGTGCAAGTGACGAATAAAACTGATTGTATTGTATTGTATTGTTTTGGGGTCCCTGGATGGATGCAAGGAAGGAGGAGATTCAGGTGTTACATTTCAATGAGCTATCCTTTAGTCCAATGTGGCCTCTTTTACATTTGCAAGACTAGGACAAAGCGTAGACTAGGCGAACATATTGCCAAACATGCTCAGTCTGCCTCGGTCTGCTGGATCTTCCAGTTGCTGATCATTTTAACTCCCCATCCTCTTCCAGTTGCTGATCATTTTAACTCCCCATCCTCTTCCCCTTCCCATTCCTATACTGACCTTTCTGTCCTGGGCCTCTTCCATTGCCAGTCAGCCACCAGCAAACTGAAGGAACGGCACCTCAAATTCCGACGGGTATCTTACAGCCCAATTATATGAACACTGAATTCTCTACTTTTAAGTCTTTCCACCCACCTCTCTTCCCAGTGCCCCACACTGGCGTGCACCCACTTCTCCCACCACCCTACCTCCTTTCCTCTTCTCCCTTTCTCCATTCCACTATATCTCTCCCACTGGCTCAACGTCTACTCCCCTTCTCTCTTTGACACCATTTGTCCCCTATTCATCACTAGCCTTTTTTCCCCCAATCAATCAAAACCCCTCACCTGTATCATGTTCCAGAATTTGTCCCACTCCAACCTATTTTCTACCTTTCTTCTCTCTACTACAATCAGTCTGTAAAAGGGTCCTGACCCAAAATGGCAATATGGCTTGACCCCCTGAGTTACTCCAGTACTTTGTTTTATTTTCAGCAAGTACTTTAATCATTTAATGGACAACAGAAAACAAAAACATAGAAATCTGGAACTGATACACATATCTATGATCCTTACATCCAGGCATAACTTACACATATGAGCACTTCTGTAAATGGACCTACATATTAAGGCTTTCTTTTTGCAATATGCAGTTGTTGTCAGCTTCTCAGACAGCCATAATGTACCTCCATACCATGTCAAACCTCTATTTCCTGCTGGATAGAAGGAATGGGTGACGTTTCGGGTCGAGACTGGACTCTACTAAGGATTACCTCGCTTACCTGAACTCTACTAAGGATCACAAACTTGCACGCAAAACATGCTGCCTGTCCCGCTGAGTTACTCCAGCATTTTCTGTCCACCTTCGGTGTAAACCAGCATCCGCGGTTCCTTCCTACTTTATTCCCTCCTCTTCTCTGCTCTTCTGTCTATGCACAGCAAGCCAAAGGCTGGCTTCTTAGTACCAACCCAGTTTACTGTATTCTTCAACACCCCTCACCAAATTTGCAGAAAGCATTTTATTGTCATGCATCACAGCATTCTTTGAGAACTGCTCCATCCAAGACCACAAGAAATTGCAGAGATGTGGATGTAGCCCAGATGTAGCCCGGAACATCACGTAAACCAACCTCCCGTCCATTTTCTCCATCGTCACTTCAGAATGCCTTGGCAAGCCCACCAACATAATCAAGATTAGTTTAACCCCAGTCACTTCCTCTTCTCCCCTCTTCCATCAGACAAGAGGTACAGAAGTTTGAAAACGCATACTTCCAGATTCAGGAACAATTTTTTCCCAGCAACTGACCAGGTAACTGAATGGCCCTCTCATCAGCTAGTGTGTGGTCCTGACCTCCCATCTACCTCATTGGAGGCCTTCAAACAATCTTTACTCGGACTATATCAGACTTTACCTGGCACTAACTGTTGTACCCTTTATCCTTAATCTGTACACTTGACTGTAATCCTGTACAGTGTTTTATTTGACTGCTTAGCACACAAACAAAAGCGTTTCACTGTACCTCAGTACAAGTGACATTAAACTAAACTACATTAATTTCACAGGATTGACAAATTATCATGTGTTCATGTAAGAGCTCATGTAATTCTACCCTTGCCTGGGTCACTCACTACAGAACTTTGCTCTGCAAAGTTCACTATAGATCTTTGCTTTGACTTTGGTTAATCCACATTTGGAGTATTGCACAGAGATCTGGTTACCCCATTGCGGAGAGGATGAAGAGTCTTTGAAGAGGGTTCTGAAGGACTTATCAGAATGCTGCCTGGATTAGAGAATATTTGCAAAAAGGAGTGAATAGATAGACGTGGATTGTATTATGTGCAGCACCGAAGGTTGAGTGGAGAGTTGATCAAAGTGTATAAAATGATGGGAAGTATAGATAAGTTAAACATTTAGACAAGTTAAACTTTTTCCTGGGATGGAAGTATCAAATACTAGAGGGCGTAGCTTTAACTTGAAAGGGGCAAATTTAAAGGAGAGGTGCAGGGCTAAAGTTTTTTTTTTACACAGAGAGGTGTAATGCGTTGGTGCCTGGAACATGTTGCTGGATGGTGGAGGCTTTTAGATAGGCATGTGGATATGTAGGGAATGGAGGGGTATAGATCATGTAGGCAGGTGAGATTAATTTAGCTTGGCATCATGTTTGGCACACAAGGGCCTGTTTATGTACTGTACTTTTCTATGTTCCGATAAGTGGTGCTATCATTGGAATATGACTTTTAACCAGATGACAAAAGTAACACAGATGGAATTGAGGACGGTGTTGAAACAACAGGTTAACAGACACCAGATACATTGGCAATCGTGACATCCTTGTACAACATGTTAACACTCTACTATAAATCCCTGTAAGCTATGGTACCCATAAGACCATAAGACATAAGAGCAGAATTAGGCCATTCAGCCATCAAGTCTACTCTACCATTCAATCATGTCTGATCTATTTTTCCGTCTCAACCCCATTCTCCTACCTTCTCCCTATAACCATTTGATACCTTTACTAATCAAGAACCTATCAATCTCCACTTCAAATGTCCGCTCCGCTACCTAATGTCTTGGCCTCCATGGCCATGTGTGGCAATAATTTCCATAGATTCACCACCTTCTGACTAAACAAAAATCCTCCTTATCTCATTCTAAAGGTACGTCCTTTTATTCAGTGCCCTCTGTTTCTAGATGCTTCCATTACGGCAAGCATCCTTTCTACTTTATCATTTTAGAAACCTATGGAAATTCTGTGTAACAAATTAGTCTTTCGTGATTTCTAGGTCTGATCGACTAATCGCAGCTTTAGGAAAGTGAATCCCAATCCATCATCTGTTCAAATAATGAAGAGCATGGTTGGAAGGATTTGCACTGGCGATTCACCTAACAGATCTGTTAAATTAAAATCAAAATGTTTTGGACCATCCAATGAAATGGCTTAGGATTCAGAATAATTGGTCTGTCCACCACTTACTTTCACATTCCAAAACCATCAAAAAAGCTATGAAATTGCACCTCAACAGAGATGCTATATCATTAATTGAGAGTAATAATGGATGGGATTTATGGGATTTATATAGCGCCTTTCTAATACTCAAGGCGCTTTACATCGCATTATTCATTCACTCCTCAGTCACACTCGGTGGTGGTAAGCTACTTCTGTAGCCACAACTGCCCTGGGGCAGACTGACGGAAGCGTGGCTGCCAATCTGCGCCTACGGCCCCTCCGACCACCACCAATCACTCACACACATTCACACACACACACAGTACAGGCTCCCTGTCCTCTTTCATACTGCCCTCCCAGTATACGCAGAAGGGAGAGGATGTTGAAAGACAGGTGCACCATCAAGGTTAACCCTGACCTTCTCATCCATGATGACTTGAACAATCTGTCCAACATGCGCCTGAAGTCCCGTAAACCCTACTGGTGTCCGTTAAATCTCTGGGAGACTTTGACTCCAAGACGGAGTGGCGCAGAGCCTGGAAAGATGCCAACACCAACAATGGAGAGGTCATCATAGACCCCACAGTGAAACCACAGGGTTTTGACCTCTATCGCAAGCAATGGCTAACCCTGAACAGTATCTGCACCCTCCATGCAAGAACAGACTATCACCTGCATAAGTGGGGGATGACAGACAGCCCTGTCTGCGACTGCGGAGATCCAGACCAGACCATCCCACTCATCGTGAATGACTGCCCACTGAGGCTTTTCCCTGGTGGCATCGAAGCCATCCACCCAGTAACTGATGTTGTCCTGGCCTGGATGTCTACCCTTGACCTATAACTTTAGGCTGTGCACGCCATACGCAAGAAGATTAATTCAAGGCTTAATAGGACTATAAAAAAGTAAGTCTCTGACCTGTTTATATGTTCTTGGTTTACTGCAACAGCCTCACGGAAGCATTCATCTGCTTTGACATATTCATTTAACAAAAGGTAGAAAGTACCATAATCGAACCAGTGTTCAGGATTCAATTTGTCACGTGCCAATCGCTGCAAAGGAAAGAAGAGTTATAATTCTGTTTGTTCAATTAGTGACACATTTCCAAATCTTCCGTCTTCTGCATTCAATTCCCAAAGGCAAAAGTAGAATTTGACACACAATTTGGTTGAGATGGCCGAGGTATCTATGATGGCGATAAGTAACAATCATTAATGTCTCTTGATACATTGATAAGGAGCTTCGTGCAATTTTAAAGCATTTCTTTAAAAAAAAAAAGGTGAATTTGCACACTCATTTTATCTAAAAGTTGTACAAACAGTTTAGGGATAACTTGTTACATAAAAACATGGAGCTACTGCTTGCAGAGCATCCATGAGTGTCCTAAATGCCATGAACACGGGACATAACCGAAAAGTTCATTATTTTTTACCTATTAAATAAGAATGATCTTGCCGCCTCTGTACTGTCAGTCATATCTATATTGCTAAATCTCTTTTCTTGACCGCTTTTGGCCTTCTGTGCTGCAATTTCCGAGAGAACGCTGCCACCTACGGCCGTCATTTTTGACCGCCTCGCTCAGAGCCCCCCTCCGCCACATGTGTGCCGAGGATTTTTCCCGTCGTTGAAAAATTACAGAGATATTAATGTTGTTACAAAATTCCCCATTCTCTCTGCTGCCCCTGCTGGAGGGAGGGGGAGGGACTATAAAACCAGGAAGTGGTGTGCCTCAATCAGTCTCTGCAAGTGGTGTGCCTCAATCAGTCTGTGCAAGTGGTGTGCCTCAATCAGAGCTCTGAATGACACTGAACAAATGTCTCCACAGCTGTGATTACCCATAATGTGGTTTGAAAATGAAAATATGGTTAAAATAAAAAAGCACTGCCTGCAAATGGTTGTTTGGGGGGTTTGGGTTGAAATAAAAAGGCACTCTCCCCCCCCCCCCCTCTCCTCTCCCCCCCCCCCCTCTCCTCTCCCCCCCCCCCCCTCCTCTCCTCTCCACCCCCTCTCTCTCTCCCCTCTTTTTCTCCCCCTCCTCCCCTTCATCTCCTCCCCTACATCCCCTCCCCCACCATCCCTCCCCTAAACCCCCCTCCCCTCCACACACCCCTACCCCCTTCCCTCCACCCCCCACTCCCTGCTCCCCACCTCTCCTCCTCCCCTCACCTCACCCCCCTCTCAGCACACCCCCTCACTCCCCTCTCCCCCCCCTCCTCCCTCTCCTCTCCCCCCCCCTCTCCTCTCCCCCCCTCTCCTCTTCCCCCCTCTCCTCTTCCCCCTCTCCTCTTCCCCCCCTCTCCTCTTCCCCCCCTCTCCTCCCCCCCTGTCCTCAACCCCCTCTCCTCTCCCCCCCCATCTCCTCTCCCCCCCATCTCCTCTCCCCCCCATCTCCTCTCCCCCCCTCTCTCTTTCTCCCCTCTTTTTCTCCCTCCTCCCCTCCCCCACTGTCCCTCCCCTAAATCCCCCTCCCCTCCACACACCCCTACCCCCTTCCCTCCACCCTCCCTGCTCCCCCCCTCTCTCCCCCTCACTCTCACCCTCTCTCTCTCCTCCCCTTCACCCCCACATTTCCCCTCTCACCCACCCTCCCTCTTCTTCTCCTCACCACCCCCTCTCCCTCTTGCCCCTCTCTCTGTGTCTCTGCCCCTTCTCTCTCTGCCCTCACTCTCTACCCACCCCCCCTCCCCCCCCTCTCTAGATGTGACTGCAAGTTGGGGGCTATGCGTCAGTAGATAGGGTGGTTATGGGGTAAAAGGAGCAAATTAATAATATTAATATAATATCAAGGGGGGTAATTAGCGTGAGTGCGGGGGGGGGGGTGGAATAGTTAGTGTGTGTGACGCTGCATGCCGCCTCCCCCCCCCACAACCGCACGTTGGGGGAACAGACCCAACGGGTCTGCACTTGGTCTAGTACTTCATATTAGTCCAGTTTCTGTTTGGTAATACCATGTTGCTCTTTTCTCACATCTATCCAAGGCAGATGGTTGAGGAATTCTAGATCCTCAGTTTGGATGCCACAGCTATCCCAGTTAAGAAACAGCAGTAAGACACATTCATTTTAAAATTAAAATAAAGACCACTAATGTACACAGCTTCTAGCAAGTAAAAACAGAAACTGGAAACTAGCCACAGGGAATTTAAACTCTTATTACCTTTATAATTAAATTACCTTCTTCTCCTCTTTACCTTTGTAGCTCCTGCTTTTTTTTTATGGCTCTGGCAACCCCATAGTGTCCACCTAGTTGGTTTTCTCCATCTTGGAATGCCCTATTTTTTATACTTACATCTAAATCCAGGAGAATGCAAATTAGGCTCAATAAGAGAACTGCCGTTGAAATTGTGACCTTGGCAAATCATTCCCAAACACCAAAATATGAATAATAGCCAAAATCTTCTAGCTTATAAATCTATATCTGCAAATTCTTACCTCTAGGTGGTATTTATTTGCAATTTCAAAGTTCCTGTTGGCTTCAGCTTCTTTAGCAAAGTGTTTTAATTGAGCAGAACTAAGAAATGATTCCGGAATAGGATCTGGTGGATCCACATGGAACATCTAGGCAGAGAAAAAGACAATGATTTAGAATTCAATAAGAAATATTCAAAGCTCTGGTAGTACAGGTATTAAAATCAATTGAATAATTTAAGAATCACAATTTTCAATTGTCTTGCAAGTACCAAAAATGAAGTCACTTATTTTCTAAATTGTTTGCATTCTGAAGGTGAAAATATATTCTGTTTTGCAGATTTGCAGTTGAAATTCAAGCTGAATGACCAATGCAAAAATAATGGAGAAAATAAAGTGTAGCAAAATGGCTTCTGATAATAAGAAAGGTGTGCTTCTGCCATATAGCTTTTCTGCAGTGTTCAAATGAATGATAAAAGAATCTAAAGCAAACAATAGAAAATGTAAGTTTAACATGCATAGCTTACTTTATGCAGGGGACTATTTTCAGCAGTGATAATTGTAATAGAAGATAGTTTTCACTATCAATTTGGGTAATGACCGCTTCTGATTAGAATTTGGCCTTAGTTCCATTCAGAAATTATATTTTGTCCCTTCATTGGCCATTTTATGACCAATGAAATTAAGATCCCAAACTAAAATGCAAACACATAATGAGCATGAAAAATGACATGAACATGTAGGGTAAAGAAGGGAAATTTTGCAATTTATTTGTCTTTTTTTTAAAGCTGCTTGCTTGGAATAGTGTCATTTACAGCTCTGGCTCCTGGAAAGGCAGGAATCATTGAGTGGATTTCCCAGTGCTCAAAGTTAATGTTTTGGGTCAGGAATCCGAATTACATTGTAATTTGGAGGGTTTTTAGGTGAGATCAAGAGCCCAATTGGAGTGCTCATGAGATGGGTGGTCAATGACCAATCAGTAACTATTTGTTGGTGATCACAGAATAAGAGTTTGTTTTGTGAATGAGGGTTCAATGACTGGATGGGAGGAGGTGGGATTAAAAAAGGTCAATTAATACATTGAGGGGTATCTGACCAAGGGCAAGTTAGAGAAGTCCTTTGCTCATCTCATCCTCCTGGCTCATAAACAGTTCTAGAAAAGAACAAGCACATCACATGCATTGCATCCAATTCTAGCTACTGAGATACATTGGCCATATTCAAGTACGAGAGGTAGTCATAGGTTTAAACTCATCACCAACACTGGGATTGTAAAGTGTGAGGAAATACAAGACAGCACTGGAGAGACGTAGTAGAGAAATGTCAAGGGAAAAGACACGAGGAAGACAGTCTGATTGAGAACGTGGGCCACAATACCCTTAATTTAGTCAGAGAAGATCTATCAAAACTTATATTTCTTGGTTATAAGAGCACATCTTATGTTCACCGGGTGGCACCAGCAATGGCTGCCTCGCCAACAATCTGTCTGTCCCTTCCTTCTTTGTGTTTTAACAGTATGTGTTAAATGTATGTTTTTAGTGTTCTTTAGCTAGTTTTATGTGGGGGGTGGGGAAACTTTTTCTAATCTCTTACCTCGACGGAGGTGAGAATTTTTTCGTATCTCCGTCCGCACTGCGGCCTAACATCGAGGCATTGGCGGCCTTTGCTGGAGACCGACTTTTGAGAGCTCCACCACGGGGAGCCTATGGGACTTTAACATTGTGAAGCCTGTGATTCCCTTTGCAGGGATCCACTTCGGAGCTGCAAACATGGGTGCTTGCGGACTTAACACCAGAGACCGACTTTGGGAACTGCAAGCTGCAGGTGCTTCGACCCCCCCCCGATGCGGGGGCTTCGACCGCCGGCTGCGGGAGCTTCGATCGCCCCGACGGATGGTTCGACAGCCCCGACCGCGAGAGAATAAAGAGGAAGAAATTTTGACTTTTTTGCCTTCCATCACAGTGAGGAATCCGCTGTGGTGGATGTTTATATTAACTTTTATGCAGTTGTGTGACTTGTTGCTTTTTTTTCATATGATTGTATGGTAATTCGCATATCACTGTACCTTAATTGGTACATGTAACAATAAAAACTTTCAAACCTTTGAACATCTAAGTTTAAATTCAAAGAAAATGAATTAAATAAAGTTATATATGGGGTAGTCCAAGCACAAGGGGAATCTTTATATTCCTGCTAATTTTAGTGGTAAAAGTTACAACAGTGAGAGCACATTGATGGATTATTAATTCATTGATTTTTTTGTTCATTATACATTATCTACGTGTATTGTGTTAAACTGTGGCAAGAAATAATTTTGTTCTATTGTCAGTATGTATGCCAATTAAATACTCTTGACATCTCACTGGTTCAATTGCACTTTAGCTAATCTACCTCTGCAAGATGCTAATTGCAAACGTGACACAAAGGTGCTGCATTCAAGATCAAGAACCACAATAAAATAAAAACTCTACTCGAAATTTGCAGGTGTTTCCCATCCTGCAGGAGATGGGATGCATTACAAAATTTTGACAAGAATTTGCAAACTCAGTGGCTTGTAGGTTGTTTTTCTTTTGTTTTTTTTTTTAATTTATTTTTTTAATTTAGAAGTACAGTAAATTACAGTAATACACATCACATATATCTTATTACATTTGTTGTACCACTTCATTTTTCGAGCTTTAAAAAAGATAGAAATAAAAGAAGTAAGGAAAGTGAGCAAGAATCGTGAAGGTGTAGGAAAGTGTTGGGAAAAGAAAGCCCCTTAGGGAAGAAGTTAGAGAAGGAAGTAAAGAAAGGAAATAAGACCCTAGAAAGAAAAGAAAAAAAAAAGGAAAAACAATCGCTCTATTGTAACACAAAACTCCACAAAAAAGGATATACCAACCGTGTTTTTAAATTTTTTTTATTTTATACCCCCCGTTACCAGATCCTGGTACCATTTATATTTTAAACTACTATTGCACCTTATACTTGTAATAGTTCCATAAATGCAGACCACGTCTTTTGGAAGTGGTCTGCTTTGCCTGCTAGGAGGAGTCTCATCTCTTCCAAGTGTAGTGTTTCGAACATGTTTGAAATCCACATTTTTATTGTTGGAATTGGAGCATTTTTCCAAAATCTGAGTATAAACTTTTTTCCCCATTATTAGCCCGTAATTAAGTAAGTTCTTTTGAAACACATTTAATTCGGGGTTACCTTCCAATATTCCAAAAATGATCCATTCTGCTTTTGGTACAAGCTTTATTTTAAATAATTTTGTGAAGATTTCAAATATTTAGTTCCAGAATTTTTGGAATTTTATACAAAAAACAAAAGAGTGCGCTATGGTAGCTTCTTGTGACTGACATTTATCACAAATGGGTGAGACATTGGGGAAAAGTTTATTTATTTTAGTTTTTGAATAATATAGTCTATGTAATGTTTTATATTGAATTAATAATAATAATAATATCTTTTATTGTCATTGCATGTCAGTGCAACGAGATTTAGTGTGCAGCTCCACTGATGTACAAGAAAGGTAAATAAATACAATACATAAATAAGCAAGCTGAATTGATTGACGTGACCATGTGAGGGAGACTGTCCAAAGGGGGTGGGTGGGGGGGCTCTCATTAGGGCCGGTTCAGAGCCGCTATAGCTCTTGGGATAAAACTGTTCCTGAGTCTGGAGGTTCGGGCGTAGAAGGCCTTGTAACGTCTGCCGGAGGGGAGTAGTTGAAACAGACCGTGACAGGGGTGTGATGAGTCCTTATGGATGCGGAGGGCCTTCCTGAGGCACCGCGTGTGGTAGATGCCCTCCAAGGCTGGTAGCTCTGTCCCGATTAGAGTATGTCGTACGTTGATCGAGCATTTATGCACATATAGTAAGTGTTTATCCCAGCTATCTTTTGAAATTTTTATAGCTAGTTCTTGTGCCCAGTCTCTTCTAATACCATCGGTTGTAGGTATTTCTATATTTAAAATAATGTTGTATAAGTATGATATTAGATTTGCTGATTCAGCCTTTGTCTTCATGGCTTCATCCAATAAGTCTGGGGGCATGTTATGATAGTCTTTTGTGTATTTTTTCAGATAGTCACGGATTTGAAGATATTTAAAATATTGATTATTTTTCAAATTATGTTTGTAGGTTTTTGACTGAGTTTTAATCATCACCACAACAAATTTTCCCATATATTCTCCCATATGTTCTTTACTGGCTATTAAACCAACAATGTGCTCAATATGAGTGTTTATCATTGCTTTAAAAAATAGAGCTTTTAATAACTCTAGCTAATCCTTACCTTGTGTAAGCAGCAGTGCATCTGATCAATCAAATATATATACAACTCATTAAGGAATGTATGAAGCTGTTCTTTATCTTCAAAAGCCATTGTCTGCATGTATTTTTCTCGCACAATTTTTACAACTGCGTGCTGTAGTGAAAAGTTAAATATTATCAATTGTGTATGATATTGTCACCGAAAATTTCCATTAATAAAATAATGCTACATTTTTCAACTGGGAAATAGCTTCATTAAATTTTATTTCTGCTAAAATTTGTATGAGCAGGAAGATGGCATATTCCATTTTCAATATGAATGTGTTGTGTTGCTCTATGATGTGCATTCAAGATGCACCTACAGAACCTGAAATGAATCTGCACACCGATGACATTATCCCACCAAATGAAGCTCACACAAATCTAACAGTTATCGCCTAAATCCTATGTGCAGATAAGTTTGGGTTTCAAATTGAACCCTTACATCAATGTTTGCCATTAATCTAGTCCAGTCAGTGCTGTGATCATCGACATGCATTAATTCCTGGGAGATCGATTGGTAATTGAATCATGCATATGTAGCGCATCAATATGCCAATATTGTAAATTGTATGAATATCTCAGAGATTCTCTAAAAGCAATATATGATAGTGATGCCCAAATAAAATTCTAGATTCGTTATGCTCATGCACGCCAACCTCAATGCTGTGGTTAGAAAGTAAGGTGGTCGGCTCCTTGTAAAACTTTTGTTGTAAAAGGTTGAGCATTATAACATGCCCAAACCACTCCAATACACCCAAAATCTACTAGCCAGATTAGTCATACAACATGAAAACAGGCGTTTCTGCCAAACTTATGCATGCCGACCAAGATGCCCCATCAACACTAGTCCCACCTGCCCGCATCTGGCTTATAGCCCTCTAAATCTTTCCTGTCTATGTACTTGTTCAAATGCCTTTTAAATGTTGTTACAGTCCTTGCCTGAGCTTCCTACTTTGGCAGCTACACTTGTGCAAGTGAATGCTAGTTCTGCACCTAATCATAATTTCTATAGTTTTCCACTCCTCTGATGTTAAACTGACTAAGGTTGCAAAATTTATCCGTACATCGATTTTGCACAATGGTGTAACATATATATTCCTCAGCCATTACCCCTATACCTAGAGACATTAGGATGATTATGGTTACGGTCTTTGCTCTTCCTGCCTTCTTTTTCATAATAATCTAGGATCCCATCTGAACTAGATGACATATTAGGTACAACTACCCTTGCTAGAACCTCTACTTTATCAATTTTTATTCCGTACAGTATCTCAACAGCATCTTATTTTGTAGTGAATCCAATAACATCTTCTTCACTGGTGGACTGATGTAAAGAATTTACCCAGTGCTTATCCAGAGGCTTTCACGTGAAAATAAAATTATTTGAGTTTTAACCATACGTATTGCAATTGGACAATCTAATCATGGACGCCAATAGTTTTTAAATCTTCATCTTTTATCATAGCAATGCTCGACTCCAGAAATACAAAATGATGTTTAATATTTTCAGCCAAAAATCATGGATAATACACAAGATTATGCATGCATACAATTAATATAGATAATAAACAAATACAGCATATCTTAAATATGGGTTATCAAAACTGAGTTTCCACTTTCTTGCACGATAAACTAAATACACAGTCAGAGTATTGGAGGGAGATTGAACACCCGATTGAATGATGCCAGAACAACAACCTTGCTCTCAACGTCAGTAAAACTAAGTAGCTGATTGTTGACTTTTGAAGTGGAAGGCCGAGACACAATGAATACATAAACCTGTATTCATTGATGGTCGGTTGTGGAGAGAATCAACAACTGAACGTACATATCTCCGAAGATCTGTCCTGGACCCAGCACGTTGATGCAATCATAAACAAAGCCCATCAATGCTGGTACTTCATTAGAAGATTTAGGATGTAGACGAATATGCTCTTGAACTTCTACAAGTGTACAGTTGACAGCATATTGACTGGTTGCATCGCGCACCAACCTGTTTGGCAATTTTAGCATCCAGGAATGAAGAAGATTACAAAAATTGGTGAAAAAGACTGAAAAGGGTGAATTTATTATGGAAAACAAGGAAAGGGCAGATGAGTTGAACAGGCACTTTGGATCCGTCTTCACTAAGGAGGACACAAACAATCTTCCTGATGTACTAGTGACCAGAGGATCTGGGGTGACGAACTGAAGCTATTTACAATATACATCAATGATTTCGATGAAGGAATTCAAAGTAACATTAGCAAATTTGCAGATGACACAAAGCTGGGTGGCAGTGTGAACTGTGAGGAGGATACTATGAGAATGCAGGATGACTTGGACAAGTTGGGTGAGTGGGCAGATGTATGGCAGATGCAGTTTAATGTGGATAAATGTGAGGTTATCCACTTTGGTAGCAAAAACAGGAAGGCAGATTATTATCTAAATGGTGTCAAATTGGGAAACGGGGAAGTACAACAGGATCTGGGGGTCCTTGTTCATCAGTCAATGAAAGTAAGCATGCAGGTAGGTACAGCAGGCAGTGAAGAAAGTGAATGGCATGTTTGCCTTCATAACAAGAGGAGTTGAGTATAGGAGCAAAGAGGTCCTTCTGCAGTTGTACAGGGCCCTAGTGAGACCACGCCTGGAGTGTTGTGTGCAGTTTTGGTCCTCTAATTTGAGGAAGGACATTCTTGCTATTGAGGGAGTGCAGCGTAGGTTCACAAGGTTAATTCCCCGGATGACAGGACTGTCATATGCTGAGAGAATGGAGCAGCTGGGCTTGTATACTCTGGAATTTAGAAGGATGAGAGGGCATCTTATTGAAACATATCAGATTATTAAGGGGTTGGACACACTAGAGGCAGGAAACATGTTCCCGATGTTGGGGGAGTCCAGAACCAGGGGCCACAGTTTAAGAATAAGGGGTAAGGCATTTAGAACGGAGATGAGGAAACACTTTTTCACAGAGAGTTGTGAGTCTGTGGAATTCTCTGCCTCAGAGGGAGGTGGAGGCCGGTTCTCTGGATACTTTCAAGAGAGAGCTTGATAGGGCTCTTGAAGATAGCGGAGTCAGGGGTTATGGGGAGAAGGCAGGAACGGGGTACTGATTGTGGATGATCAGCCATGATCACATCGAATGGCGGTGCTAGCTCAAAGGGCCGAATGGCCTACTCCTGCACCTATTATCCATGTCTATTGACACTGCCGTATCCATAGATAGACGCAAAATGTTGGAGTAACTCAGTGAGACAGGCAGCATCTCTGGATGGAAGGAATGGGTGACGTTTTGGGCATTTTGTGTCTATCTTTGGTTTAAACCAGCAACTGCAGGTCCTTCCTACACACTGCCATATCCATCACTGGTACTGACCTCCCCACAATCAAAGCGATCTATAGGAGGTGCTGTCTCAAAAAGGCAATCAGCATCATCAAGAACTCTGATCACTCGTCACGCTCTCATTTCACGCCTGCCATCGGGAAGGTATGAGTCTGAAAACGTTGATGTCCAGTTTCAGGAACAGCTTCTTCCCAACAACTATCAGGCTATTGATCACAAAAAATTCAAACTACAAACTATCTTGGTTGCAACTAGGGACTTCAGGCTTTTGTTTTATTTTGCACTATATTGTTTTTTTAAATTTATTAAACTTTTTTAAAATATTATGTTTACAAATCTGTTGTGCTGCCACGTAAGAATTTCATTATTCTCACTCCGTACATATAAAAATTAAACACGCTTGAATCTCGATTTTACCTTTAACTGTTCCTTAAAGGCAAAATATTTTCCTGAGGTGTTCAGCTCAAATATAAGTTTATGTTTACGCTCCTCCTGATCCTGGTAATCATGTGAGAGTTTGCCTTCAATTAGTTTCCGTCCAAACATATCCTGGTATTCATCCATGATGATTCTTGCCACGCTAATTATCTGATTATGGTAGTCTGTGACAGCCTGTGAAAGACATAATTTAAAATATTATAAATAAATGTATTCTAAAATCTTAAATTCTGAATAGAATGCCACTGTTAAAAAATTTATTTGTATTTTCATTTTTGTGACAATTGGAAAATTGGACTGTTCCTGTTGTGCCACCTTGCAACCCCCTTGTGTACCTGACAATGTTTGCTAATGATGCAGTTTTATACAGGGTCCTTTAATTGAGCACTATATATGGATTGGCAACATACACGCATACTCCGCATAAACATGTCATATAGGTTAAGATTGGTAAAGACCTGGAATCACGGCCCAGTTGTTTCAGCCACAATATCCACGTTGTTTATAGAGACCAATAAAGATACCTTAATCCAATAAACTAGGATTTAAAATAGATACATTGATATAATATTCCATTCATCTAGTGAATGCAACGTCTGAGCAAGCCCGTTTCTGTTCCTTCACACACCTTATCTGCTCCACTTGTCCTACGAGGAAATAATGGCCGAGGAGGGATCATCTCTGCAATCCTGATTTAGAAAGACAAATATTCATTGATAAGATTAAAAATTGAATGTACAGGTGCACAACCTTTTATCCGAAGATCCAAATAACGAAAAGCTCCGAATAGCGGACATTTTTTCGGTCCTTGAAGAAAGGTCCTTGAAGACGTTCACCGAGGGCGGCCCGCAGAGGTGACAGCGGAACCTCCGGTCGGTCCTCGAAGAAAGGGGAACTAAATCCCCATTCATAAAAGAGAAAGTGAGGGTATATTGCGCGGGAGGGTTAATAATTGACAATCTGCTGCTGCCTGCCCGCTGAGTTAAAAAGTTCCCACGGTAGACTCACGATACACAGTGTATCGTGAGCCTTGCGTGGGAACTTTTTAACTCAGCGGACAGGCAGCAGCAGATTGTCGCTCCCTTCAGTTTCACCCCACCTACACCCCTCTGCTTCCCGGCCATGTGTGTGACCCCTTCCCTCCCCTCTCCACCTCCCCGCGTAGGGGCTTTGCACTGTCTTCACGTCGGCGATGCCAGCAGGTCAGTGCCAGTCACCGGAGACGTCAGGACCAACGGGACACCAACCCCCAGGCCCACTGCATGCACAGAGATCCCAGAGACCCACAGCCAGCAGCAGCCCAGCCCCGTTCCAACTCCAGAGGAAAACTGCAAACTGGCCGGAGACGTCAGGACCACCAGAAGCCGCTCCCCGATGGGCCGCTACAGCGACAAGTGGCAGTTCGCCCACAGCCCGAGCTGCGCCCCCTCATCGGGACACCGACCCCCAGGCCCACTGCAAGCACGGAGATCCCAGATCAGCAACTCCAGCCCAGCCCCGCTCCAACTCCAGAGGAACACACTCCCCGTATGGGCAGAAGCTGATGGTGTGCAAGGTACGTCTTGTTCTTGGGGTGGTGCAGCTCGGGCTGTGGGCGAACTGCCACTTGTCGCCGTAGCGGCCCATCGGGGAGCGGATTCCTCTGGAGTTGGAGGGGGGTATTGTGCTGTTTGATCGCCCCCTGCTATCCCAGGGACAGGGAAACACAGCGGCTTTTGAGAGTGGTGGGCAATCACTTCCAAAGTTCTGCCCACACAGTCAGTACACCTCTCCTACACTGCATTTCATACAAACATTTATTCTGCAAGAAAAAACTACATTGAAGACTCAAACTCGCGACCGAGTAACTGCCGGGATCGAGGCGCAAACTCGCGACCTAGCTCAGGGATTCAAGAATCCCCGAGCTAGGCCGCCTAAGGGCATGTAGCCCCGCTAGGGTGACATGAGTGCGAGAGGTGATTCAATGCTGCGGTCACATTTACAAATTCAGGAATTCATTCAACACACTGCATTTCATACAGACATTTATTCTGCAAGAAAAAACTACATTGAAGACTCAAACTCGCGACCGAGTAACTGCCGGGATCGAGGCGCAAACTCGCGACCTTGCGGATATGAGCCGAGCACTCTACCACTGAGCCAGCCGTTAAAATCTACGCTAAAAATCTTCCATTACGAAGGCTGAAAAATTCCGAATTACGAAAAGTGTCTGGTCCCAAGGCTTTCGGATAAAAGGTTGTGCACCTGTACTAAACATTCCTACAGGAAACAGTGAAAAAAACTCAGCCACAAACTATTATACTTTTGCCACTTTCCTCTACAAGTTCCCTGATGCTGTATCGTTCCACATATATCAGTTGGCTTCAGTGCTTTGTGGTGCACTATTCTGCACATGTGAGAAGGCATTTGCAGATTATTCTGTAACTGTATTACAGGAAAACCCAATCCTACCCTCTCCAAAAGCGCGTTTCCAGCAGTGCCAATGGACTGTATTCAGAACCAGAACTCTTATCAAGTTTTCCCTTTGAACCCTATGGACAGAAAACCCATTTGAACTAAACGTGCTGGCACCCAGTTTAGATCATGGAACCACGGAGAAAACAGTGCCCTTCTGCACATCAGTAAAAAAAATTATAACCTTGAAGTAAAACCTTGAGAAATAATGAGTAAGTTATAAAATAGCAGGAATAAAATGCTAGAATCAGTAATAGTGATTACGAAACATTAAATTATTGCAAACAACTGACCTTATTCCCACATGTCCTTCAGGCAAAGAAATGTGACACCTATATCATGCCTGGTCTACAGGTGACTTCAACCCTATGAATGTGATTTGACTCTTAATTACCAATATTCTTATTCAGAATGCATCAACCACTGCAGCTATCCTACCTATTGTGTGCAAACTGTTTTCTGTCAAATTCTAACAGAGTTTTCAAACCTGCATGTGATGCAACCATGAAACATTGTTTACACATTCCTGCCTTTATTCTCACCATTACGGAGCCAATAATCCATGTTTGCTTCATCCTGAAGATCAATTCTCCAATCCTCACCTTTGTACAGTTTCTTCATTTTCAATTTTCCCCAAACTTCAGCAAACCCAAAGTTCCATTTGCCAAAGTCATTTTCTGCACAAAGCTTTCATACTAATCACAAAGTTCCAAAGATCCCACCATGGTCTATAGAGAGAGGGTGATCTTTACATGGTCAGTCTCGGTCAAGAAATGCTAATAGAAGCCTGAATAAAATCAGTTTCTGCAAGTTTTCATTTTCGATGGGACTTTACACAACATCCTTCATAACTTTACTTCTATCTTTGTACAACATTTCAAAACGTCGTGCAGATATCAATGCAGTCATGCAACCCCCATAATCGATACATTTAGTTCATTTTGATGGAAGCCACAATCAGAACAAGTTTGTGTCAAACATAGAAACATAGAAAATAGGTGCAGGAGTAGGCCATTCGGCCCTTCGAGCCTGCACCGCCATTTAATATGATCATGGCTGATCATCCAACTCAGTATCCCATACCTGCCTTCTCTCCATACCCCCTGATTCTCTTAGCCACAAGGGCCACATCTAACTCCCTCTTAAATATAGCCAATGAACTGGCCTCAACTACCTTCTGTGGCAGAGAATTCCACAGATTCACCACTCTCTGTGTGAAAAATGTTTTTCTCATCTCGGTCCTAAAAGACTTCCCCCTTATCCTTAAACTGTGACCCCCTTGTTCTGGACATTCTACATTCTAACATTCTACATTATGGCACCAAATCTGGACCATTCTCAGTATTGACTGAAAAGGTTCAATTTCCTCTTTTCTTTGCGTCCATGCTGAAGACATTCTCTGAAGATCACCTACAGGGATGATGGTTCTATCACATAATGAAAGAGCATAGATTTTTCTTTGTATGTTAGTCCTGAATATGACAGCTATTATATATATTTTCTGGAGACAGTTTCCAAAATCAAGCTGTGTCAGCATTGCGCTTTCTGATAATCCTATGAAGCTGTGATATATTCCTACAGCGGATAATGTGCAAAAAATAGAAAATATTTTATTAATTATAAGAAATTCATCATCAATAAGATTTTAAAAATGCATTGCTGGAAGAATTGTGTATATTATCTATTCCAAGCTGAAACTTACTTTTTAGACAGATCCTCTCGAAGTCGTCTCTGCACCAGAGGTTTATCCAGACTAAACTCCAGAACAATATAGGACTTTGCTTCTGTATATTGCTGAAAGGGAAAAATAAAAGTGAAGAATTTTTAAGTTTGCAAAACCCATTCTTGGTAAAATAAATTAATTATTGAACAATAGGAAGTACAATAATTTCACAATCAATCCAATATCCACAAATAACAAATACATTTAAAAATCAGTATCATTATTCAATCACTGTTGACAGTGATTACTGTAGGGCTCTGGACTCTCCTATTTTCAAGCACTGTATTTTGAATGTTTGGTAGTATGGTAGGTCAGAATGTACCTAATCAGAAATCTATGCTTAAAATGCTTGGGAGGTTTATTAAGGCCTCAACTAAAATTTGGTGATACAGCTTGCACAGTTGAGTAGCACCCCCATCAACAGGCATTTCTGGTGCAGCCTATTTCAAAAACATAATATTTTACTAAACTACTGCCCTCTCCTATATTCAGGCTACTTTTACTTTCCTGGGATCAAGGAAAGAGCATTCACGTCGTGGCCCTGTTTTTACCAATCCTTCCACCACCACGCTCAAGAAGAGCTTGACACACACCATTTTATGCAGATGCCGAGAAGTGTGTTCAGCTCTGGCTGAACAACTTCTAATCTTGTGTGTGGGCTCGATAAGAAGAAGGCTGCACTTTCCTGTCACTTAAATTCCACATTCCATTCTTATTTTGAGTTCTCCGTCTTTGGTCTCCAATAATCTTCCCAAGCTCATGAAACAACACTGGATCTTTTTTCTAGAAACATTGGATTAGGTCTCAATTCGGTATTTTAAAATTTCAGATGTCAGCTATTCTTGTTTGTGTCAAAACTAGGCAGATCTAATGTAAAAAGCCACAGGGGTGAAATGAGTAGAGCTGCTATCTCACAGCACCAGGCTCCTGATCTCCTTGTGAAGTTTTCATATGTCAGCATGTGTGTGTGGATGTCTGCGTATGTGATCCTGAAATTACGCCAAAACGGTACACAATAGCTTTACAATTTTTGGGCCACCTTACTCACAATTGTCCTGTGGTGTGGTGCATCGTTTTTTTTCAGATTGATGTAATATTTTACAAGTTATTCACATTTTAAGCTTTACAAAATCCAATTTGAGAAATATTTGAGAGAAGTTGCAGTTAGCAGCTATGATGTGACAATGGGATTGCATTTACATAAACTGCCCATCAGCAGTGCTCCGACCCACAATGACATCACAATGGGATCTCATTTACATTAAAAATATCAGCAGCTTCCACCACACAATGGGGTCAATGAAAGAGTGTTCACGTTACGGGCCTGTTTCCATCAATCTTTCCACCACTACGCCCAGGAAGCACAAGAAGCGACAGGACAGACACCATTGTATGCGGAGGCCGAGAACAACTTCTAATTTTGTGTGTGAACTCGATAAGAAGAGGACCTCATAATGACGTTAAGGGGGGTAGGGAGAGGAACGGGGTTATGGAGTGACTCTCATGAGTGACTGAAGGTATGGAGTGACTGAGGGTAGGGGAAAGGGAGGGAATTAGAGGTGAGGGAGTAAGTGGAGGAGGGGAGGAGGAGAGGGAAGAGAAGAGGGAGGGTGAAGAGGAAGGGGTGGCAGTGTTGGGGGATGAGGGGAAATGAGCCGCGCCTGCGCAGATAGGGGCTATGGGTGAGTGGTGGAATATTGCGTTGGGAGAACGGGTTGCACTGGGGGGGAAACAGGTGAGTGGTGGAAACGCAGTTGCGGGAACGGGTGAGTGGTGGAATATTGCATTGGGGAATGGGGCCCAACTTGGTCTAGAAGAAATTACTAAAACTCTCATGTTGTTTGTTTCTCTCTATATCTGTCTGTGCGTGTTCCTGAAATTATGCCAAAATGGTACATGATAGCACTACAATTTTTGACCAACCGTCCTCACTATTGTCCTGTTGTGCACTTTTGCAAGTTTCGTTCAGATTGATGGTATATTTTACGTTCTTCACATTTTTTACATTACAAAAATGAATTTTTTCTTCCATCTGCATTGGCAGTTGGCAGCGTACGACGTCCAAATGGGATCTAATTTACATAAACTGCCCATCAGCAGTGTTCCACCCCACAATGACATTACAATGGGATCTCATTTACATTTTAAAAAATCAGTTTAAAAAAACACAGTAGCTTCCACCTCACAATGATGTCAAGGGGGGTAGGGAGGGGAGAAGGATTATGGAGGAAGCTAGGGAATGAGTGACTGATGGTAGGGAAAAGATGAGGGAGGGAGAGGTGAGGGAGGAAGTGGGGAGGGGAGTTGGAGAGGGGAAAGAAGAGGGAGGGTCAAGAGGAGGGGGAGGGAGTGCTGGGGGATGAGGGGTAATGAAGGATAGGGGTAGGAAGAGGGATGCCTCTCTCCCTCTCTATCCCTCTCCCTCTACCCTCCCTCTCTACTCCCCTCCCTCTCTACCCCCTCCCTCCCTTGCCCGCCCCCTCTCTACCCTCCCTCCAACTTTAACTCCTCTCTCTCCAACCCCTCCCTCTCCCTCTCTACCCTCCCTCCACCCCACTCTACCCCTCCCTCCATCTCTCTACCCCCCCTCTCTGCCCCTCTCTCCCCTCCCCCTCCCTCTCTACACCCTCCCCTTCCCTCTCTACCCCCTCCCTCTCCCTCGCTACCCCCCCCCCACCCTTTCCACCCCCTCTCTCTCTACCACCCTCCCTCTTTACCATCCCTCCCTCTCTTCCACCCACTCTAGGGATTGAAGAGGGAGGGTGAAGAGGAGGAGGAGGGAGTGCTGGGGGGTGAGGAGAAATTAGCCGTGCCTGCGCAGTTGGGGGCTATGCAAGAGTGGTGGAATATTGTGTTGGGAAAACAGGTTGCATTGGGGGAACGGGCGAGTGGTGGAATATTGCGTTGGGGGAGCAGACCCAATGGGTCTGCACTTGGTCTGGTTATATTTAAAATTTTAAATCTACACTCACATATCTTTATAAGGCCCTCTTGAACTTTAACCAGTGCATTTACAAGAAAATTTGCCCTATACAGTTGGCATGACAAAAGAGATAGAAACAAATCTCTCAATACAGCTTAGTTTCTTTCATATACTTACATCTCCTTCTACGTTAACTATGCCAGTTACTTCAGTTTCTAATCCATGTTCAGTAATAAATGACTTCACATTTACTAAGCTCTACAGAAACAAAAAAATAGTATGAAAAAAGGACATGAAAGGGAGTGGTAAATCAAAGCCAAAAATCACTTCATTTTCTAAAAACCAGTATGATCTTTCTTTCCAGTACAATGTTCTGTGCCAGTAGAATTAGTCAATGTTTTCTCTCTAAAATGGTATATCTAATTGAACTTTATAAAAGCAGAATGAATCCAAATCTTGTCCGTTGAGGTGCGGAATTTGCTTTTGTCTTCCAATATAAGTGTAATAATCTGAATCCATCTGTTTAAAATTTAGCCAATTTATTTGGCTCCTTGCAAGTCGAATCATCAGAAACATTTGTCTAAAAGTTTCAAATTTTAAATTTATTGACATTAAATAGAAAGCAAGTATCTGTTTTGCTGTTGTGAAATGCCAAATGCTATGGTCTATTAGGCCAAGCCAAATTTTGACGTGTTTTAATTACTTACAGGAACAGTAATACTCACATTAGCGCTCTAGATATGTTCCTAGAAAATGGAGCTAAACAAAACAGCACTTTATGGGATCATTGTACATGGAATAAATGGGGATGACATCCTGATAAGTAATTTTTAACTCATCTATCGCTAACCTATTTGTAAGTCTGTACACTTTTCCACAATGTCTACTCCGGATGTTTACCTGTTTATTTAAAGATCATGGCGGAAAAAAAAGTGCAAACAGTGCTTCTTCTGGAAGGAAGACAAAAATGCTGGAGAAACTCAGCGAGTGAGGCAGCATCTATGGAGCGAAGGAAATAGGCAACTTTTCGGGCCAAAACCCTTCTTCAGACGTTGCCTATTTTGTTCGCTCCATAGATGCTGCACCCGCTGAGTTTCTCCAGCATTTTTGTCTATCTTCGATTTTCCTGCATCTGCAGTTCCTTCTTAAACATTCTTCTGGATGGATATGGGTTTATAGAAGACAGCAATGATTCTGCGAAATAATCCCCTCGATAGCAATGAACACCGTTAATTTATCTCTCAGAACTGTTACTATACCCATAAATGATTGTTACAAAACACAAGCAATAAAAGAGAATTCAGGCAGGTCGGTGAAGCTTTAAACGAACATTGAATTAAAATAAACATCTTTGATAGCCTAGAATACATTTACAATTCAAAATAATCGTGGCTTATGATAGCAAAACAAATTTTGATCCTCAAAGCATCCTACCTTCCTCATTGTATCTCGTCCCTTATCCTCCTTAGACTTGTTAACAATAATTCTGGAATGTTGAGATTGTCCTTTCCCTCCAGATGTATCCCGAGTTAAGCTCTTCTTATGTTTTGTCTGAATCATACACAATCACGCATTAAAAACAAAGTTTGTGTCATAACCAAGTATAAAACCATGATCTGCTATGAACTATAATGGTGCCCACCATTGATGCAATGTTCTATTTGCTAAATTAATGGAAACATTCATCCTGGTTTACATAAGTATACACCATAAAGCTGCAATTTCTACCACCTTGAAGAACAATAACATTCCCTTTGGTGCTCCACCACCTGCAAGATAGCTTCCAAATCACACTATCCTGACTCAGATTTATTTTCTTATCCACATGAGCTAGCTTCATCTCAGTTTTTGTGATGCCTACCTAGTGAGTTTCTTCACCACAGCCATAAATGTTGTTCAGGAAGGCAGCTTCTTACTATTTTTGATGGATAATTAGAGATGGTCATTAAATGGTCATTAATCACCAGAGAAGTGATTACTAGTGAAAAAACAGAATCACTACAAGGTTAATTCCCAGGATGGCGGGACTGTCATATGCTGAGAGAATGGAGCGGCTGGGCTTGTACACTCTGGAGTTTAGAAGGATGAGAGGAGATCTTATTGAAACATATAAGATTGTTAAGGGTTTGGACATGCTAGAGGCAGGAAACATGTTCCCGATGTTGGGGGAGTCCAGAACCAGGTGCCACAGTTTAAGAATAAGGGGAAAGCCATTTAGAACGGAGACGAGGAAACATTTTTTCTCTCAGAGAGAGAGAGGGCGTTTTATGTATTATAATTGGGCAGTAAATATTAAAAATATGATTCACCTGCTGGACAATTCTGCCCAGCAGGCGGACTGGATTGAAATGGAAAAAGGGGACTGTTCCCCGAGTAATATAGGAGCGATTATCCTCTCACCAATAAATTTGAATAATAAAAATTATAATAAAAACCCAATTATACATAGCACAATTAGAACATGGAAACAAATAAAACAGAATCTAAAATTAAGAAACCTATCTCTCTCTCAATACCAATAGTCAATAACCCATCGTTTAAACCATCAATCATACACAAATCATTTATACAATGGGAAAGAATGGGAATCAAAACGCTCGAAGATCTGTATGAATTGGGAAAATTACTATAATTTCAACAACTACAACTGAAATATAATTTGAAAAATAACCAATATTTTAAATATCTTCAAATTCGTGATTATCTGAAAAAATACACAAAAGACTATCATAATATGCCTTCCGACTTACTGGATGAAGCAATGAAGACAAAGGCGGAATCAGCTAATCTAATATCGTACTTATATAATATCATTTTAAACATAGAAATACCTACAACAGATGGAATTAGAAGAGACTGGGAACAAGAATTAGCTATAAAAATTTCAAAAGAGAGCTGGGATAATCATTTACTACAGGTGCATAAATGTTCGATCAACGTACGACATACGCTCATCCAATTCAAAACATTACATAGACTATATTATTCAAAAACTAAATTAAATAAAATCTTTCCTAATGTTTCACCAATCTGTGATAAATGTCTGTGTCAAGAAGCTACCATAGCGCATTCTTTTGTTTTTTGTACAAAAATCCAAAAATCCTGGTATGGAATATTTGATATTTTTTCAAAATTAATTAAAATAAAACAGGTACCAAAACCAGAATGGATCATTTTTGGAATATCGGAAGGTATCCCTGAATTAAACGTGTATCAGAAGAATTTATTCAATTACGGGCTAATAATGGGAAAAAAGCTCATACTTAAATTCTGGAAAAATGCGCCCACACCAACAATAAAAATGTGGACATCAAATATGTTTGAAACATTACATCTGGAAGAGATGAGATTCCTCTTAGCAGGTAAAGCAGACCAATTCCAAAAGACGTGGTCTACGTTTATGGACCTATTACAAGCATGAGGTGCAATAGTAATTTTAAAAATAAATAAATAAATGGTATCAGGACCTGGCAATGGGAGGTAAAACAACAAAAACAGACTTGGTTGATAGTTCCCTTTCTGCGGAGTTTAATGTTATAATAGAGCGATTGTCCCTACTTTCTTTTTCTTTCTTTTCTAGGGTCTACTTTCTTACTTTACTTCCTTCTCTAACTTCTTTTCTAAGGGGCTTTCTTTTCCCAACACTCTCTTGCACTTCACGACTCTTGCGCACTTTCTTTACTTTCCTTACTTCTATCTTTTTCTTAAAGCTCAAAAAAATGAAGCGGTACAAAAAATGTATTAAGATATATGTGTTGTGTATTATTGTAATTTACCGTACTTCTAATAAAAATAATTTAAAATTTTTTTTTAAAAAAGAGAGAGAGGGCGGTGGAGGCAAGTTCTCTGAATGCTTTCAAGAGAGAGCTAGATAGGGCTCTTAAAGATATGGGGATATGGGGAGAAGGCAGGAATGGGGTACTGATTGGGGATGATCAGCCATGATCACATTGAATGGCGGTGTTGGCTTGAAGGGCCGAATGGCCTACTCCTGTACCTATTGTCTATTGTCACTCATAGTTGGCATTCTATTTCTCAAGGTGCTGATCATTTTGGCATCCACAACCAACAATTAATTGACCATTTGAATAAATCCACATTTCCAATCATTTATACCTTAAAAAAGATCAAAAGCATACAACTTTCACACAAGCAAGGGCTATTTGAAGTTAGATAAGTCACTATTCATACTGCTGTGGTGTAAGCTACCCAAGCGAAATATGAGGTGCTGTTCCTCCAATTTGCATTGGGCCTCACTCTGACAATGGAGAAGGCCCAGGACAGAAAGGTCAGATTGGGAATGGGAGGGGGAGTTAAAGTGCTGAGCAACCAGGAGATAAGGTAGGTTAAGGCAGACTGAGCGGAGGTGTTCAGCGAAACGATCGCCGAGCCTACGTTTGGGCTCGCCGATGTACAGAAGTTGACACCTGGAACAGCAGATACAGCAGATGAGGTTGGAGGAGGTGCAAGTGAACCTCTGCCTCACCTGAAAAGACTGGTTGGAGTCGAGGTGGGAGGTAAATGGACAGGAGTTGCATCTACTGCGGTTGCGGAGGGAACGGTTTCTGCGGAAAGCAGAAAGGGGTGGAGATGGGAAGATGTGGCCAGTAGTGGGATTCCGTTGGAGGTGGCGAAAGTGTTGGAGGATTATATGCTGTGTATGACGGCTGATGGGTTGGAAGGTGAGGACAAGGGGGGCTCTGTCCATGTTGCAAATGGGGGGGAAGGGGAGCAAGAGAGGAGCTGCGGGATATCGAGGAGACCCCAATGAGAGCCTCATCTGTAATGGAAGAGGGGAACCCCTGTTTCCTAAAGAATGAGGACATCTCTGATGATCTAGTATGGAAAACCTCATCCTAGAGACGGAGGAATTGGGAGTAGGGGAATGACAAGAAGCAGGGTGGGAAGAAGTGTGGTCTAGATAGCTATGGGAGTCAGTAGGTTTGTAGTAGAATTCGATCAATAGTCTGTCTCCTGTGATGGAGACGGCGAAATCCAGAAACGGTAGAGAGATGTTGGAGATGGTACAAGTGAATTTGAGTGCAGGATAGAAATTAATCGTAAAGTTGATGAAGTCAGTGATTTCTGCAAGGGTGCAGGAGGCAGCATTGATGCAGTCATCAATGTAGCGGAGGTTGAATTGAACCTACAAAGGACCAATAACACATTGCATGGTAGAAGTATCAACTTTCACTGGCGTGGTCATAGCGTTTTCCTGCACTACACCATGATTTGATACACATGGAGATAGCCAAAACTTCACCCTGGAAACAATTTGTACAAAATGTGCGCAAGGTTGGAATTAAGATCCTTTGAATTTCTTGTAGGTATGACATTTTGATGTATGTCTATGTTCTGAAGAGCATCTTTGACCTGAAATAGTGAACTCTGTTGCTCTTTCCACAGGTGCAGCCTGGCTTGCTGAGTGTTTCCAGCATATTCTGTTTTTATTATACACTGGAGATTCCTAAGGGCCGGAATAGGGAACCTTTCTCATCCTTTCTTTATCTATGGAGCTGGAATTCACTCTTCAATGTTTCCAAGAAGGAAGGCAGAAATTGGAAGCTTATAGTATAAGAAACTTTACAGGTCTACCAACATAGTCATATCCAAAATAATGCAAAAATATATTCCTATATCAATATTACCTTTTCAAATATTTCAACCTCATTATAAGGACCTATTGGATATGCTCCTCGAATCCGCTTCACACCTGGATACAGTAAAGGTGCCATATTTACATACAATACTCCACGGAAATAAATAGGTCCTTCCTCCTCTGACTGCAGATAATATAAATTAAAAGATTACCACAAAGACTTGAAAGATAAATTGTGACAGAATTCATATTAATATCATTAATTTCCCCAAGACTGAAAGTTTTCCATTTCAGGTATGCATTTGGTCCTGTCAATTACATTAGGCTAGGAAGCTGTGTAGAAACAAAATCCTTGAAACAACAACGCTTTTGGCTATGGAAAAAAATCTAAAGGAGACAGTCAACACTTTTTTAAAGTGACAACACAAGTAAATGGTGGATTTAAGAAGGCATATGGTATGCTCGCCTTCATTAAGTACAAAGGGCACTGAGTATGTTAGGAAATTGTGATGCAGCTTTATGGGACTATGTTCAGCTGCATTTGGAGTATTAAGAGTAGTTCTAGTTGTCCCATTACAGGAAGGAAGTGTAGGTTTTGGTGAGGGTGCAGAAGAGGTTTGCCACAATGCTGCCAGGATTAGAGAGTATTAGCAACAAAGAGAGGTTGAACAAACTTGGATTGTTTTATCTCGCATAAAGGGGAAACTTGATTATGAGATGCATAGAAAGGGTAGACAGTCAGAACCTTTTTCCCAGAGTGGAAAAGTCAAATACCAAAGGGCATAGCTTTAAAGTGAAAGGAGCAAAGTTTAAAGGAGATGTGCCGGGCAACTTTTTTTATACACAGAGCGTGATGTGCTGCCAGGTTAGTGGTGGAGGCAGATACAATTGTGGCATTTAAGAGGCTTTTAGATGGGCACATGGATATTCAGAGAATGGAGGGATATGGATCATGTGCATTCAAATTATGAGATTAGTTCTTGTGCACCAGGAACTTCCGGCTTTCTTGTTTTTTGTTAGCACTAAATTATTTTATTAATTTATTGAACTTTTTCTTATTACCGATGCCAACTACTGAATACTGTGTTTACAAATCTGATGTGCTGCTGCAAATAACAATTTAATTGATCGATTTCTGGACACATGACAATGAAACACTCTTCACTCTTGAGCATGTTCGGCACAGGCATGTAAGGCTTTTCATAATGTTCAATGTGGTAGGCTGCCCTAGAAGATGATATTGCATAGCATCCAGAGAGAGCTAGTGGCATGGATACAGATTTGGCTTCATGGAAGAAAGCAGAGGATGATGCTGGAGGTTGTTTTTCAGATTGGAGGCCTGTGACTGGGATCGGTGCTTGGCTCATTGCTGCTTGTGGTTTATATTATCGATTTAGATGAGAATGTGCAAGGCATGATTAGTATGTTTGCAGATGACATTAAAGTAGAAACAATCATAAACAACGAAGAGGGTTATCAAAAATTATATCAGGATCTTAATCAGCTAGCCAAGTCGGCTGAAGAAGTATGAGGTGTTACCTTTTGGGAAGTCAAAACAAGGCTGGACCTTCAAAGTGCAGAGCCTGCAGAGTGTTGGAGAGCAGAGGGATCTAGGAGTACATGTGCACAGTTCCTTGACAGTGGCATCACAGGTAGATGGGGTGGTAAAGGCAGCTTTTGGTACACTGGCTTTCGTCCATTGAGTATATTAGTTGGGACATTCTGTTACAGCTGTACAAGACATTTGTGAGACCATATTTGGAATATTGTGTTCAGTTTTTGTAACCCTGCTATAGAAAGGACATTGTTGAATTGGAAAGACTGCAGAGAAGATTTACAGGGATGTTGCCAGGACTCGGCCAGAGCTATAAGGAGAGATTGTGCAGGCTAGGACTTTATTCCACAGAACGCCTAGGGGTGATCTGATAGAGGTGTTTAAAATCATGAGGAGAATTCATTGAGTGTTTGCATAAGGTCTTGTATACAGGATAGGGGAATCAAGAACCAGAGGACAAAGGTTTAAGGTGAGAGGAGAAAGATTCAACTGAGGGGCAATTTCACTCAGAGGGTTGTGGATATACGGAATGATCTGCCAGATTAGGTAGTTACAATAACAAGTTGGAAAGGTACATGGAAAGGAAAGATGTGCAGGGATATGGCCCAAATGCGATCAAATGTGACTAGCTTAGCTGGGGCAATTTGATCAGCGTGGACAAGTTGGGCTGAAGAGTCTGTTTCCGTGCTGTATGACTCTATTTCATTATGGGACAAAGGGGCTGTTCTTATACTGTACTTTTCTTTGTTCCGTGTCCAAAACAAAGAAGTGTTGTCAAAATAGCCGTGTAAGCTAGTAATTGGTGTGATCATAAGGAAGAGTGATCATACATTTGCTAAAAATGGTATTTCTTTAAAGGAAGTATGTAGGAATATTATCTTATTCTCTACAGGTAGTGCATAAAAAAACTCATCCAATCTTTCTTGCCCCATTTATAATGATGACAAGGAATAATTAACTGACCTTATCTACTTTACTGCTTTTCCCTCCTTTAGCCGGAGGAGCTAATGGCACACGCTTGATCTCCACGGGTAAGTAAGTATTTTCTGCTATATGCTTCTGCAAGCTGGAAATATATATTTAATTCAAACACACTTAGGAAATTGAATTAATTGCTCTTTAGTGCTCCATTTTACTTGGCATAACGAAGAATATTCTGATACAGCAAAGAAAAATTGAACAGGACCTCCATTCCTGCAGATATTATTTTATCCAATTTCCAGCCAAATGATTTGGATTGAGATGTTCTAGGTTGTCAAAATATTTTTTTTCGATTATCAATGTTTTTAATCGTCCAACCTCTGCAATAATAATTTGTAAACATCTCTATACTATTAAAATTCTCGTCTTGTATGTATGTATACGTGTGTGTGTCGTCATAAAGCCACGCGCTAGTGCAAGAATTTTCACACGTTATTAATCGCATTAACCCCGTCAACAACAAAAACTGCTTCATTACATGCTATATTTCACAAGTTACAGCGTTTTTAAAATAACGAAAACCAACTTTTTTTAACGGCAAACCTCCTTCAATCTGCTTCGAGTGACATCACAAAAGGGGAGTGGGCGGCCACCAGCTTCCAGTGACGTCAGGGGGAGGGCCGCATTAAATTAAAATTCCGCTTTTTCCGACCCGGGTTCTACATGCTATGACCCGGCTGGGATTTTTCGCGCCCATCAAGGAGCCATCGAGATTGCGGCGGTGAAGGAGACATCAATACCGCAGCGGTGAGGCCTCGTGATGGTGGGTTGTCGCGGCGGCGGTGAGACCTCGCGACGATGGGGCCGTGGCGGCAGTAGGGGAAAGGTGAGGGAAAGAGAGGTGAAGGAGGGATTGGGGGAGGGGGAAGATCCTGGGGAGGTGAGGGAGAATGGGGGAATTGAGGGAGAGGACGGGGTCGATAGGGTGTTTACCATGTCTCCATTCCTTCTCTCAACCCCTCCCTCTCTACCCTCCCTCCCCCTCTCTAACCCACCCATCTACCACCCTCTCTACCCCCCTCCCTCTCTATCCTCCTCCGTCTCCCTCCCTCGCGCTCTCCCTCTCTACCCTCCCTCCCCCCCACTCTACCCACTCCCTCTCTCTCTCTCTCTACCCCCTCCCTCTCTGCCCCTCTCCCTCTCTACCCCCCTCCCCCTCCATCTACCCTCCCTCTACTCCCCTCCCTCTCCCTCTCTACCCCTCCCCCTCTCTCTCTACCCCCCCCTCCATCTCTACCATCCTCCCTCTCCCTCCCTACCCCTTCCCTCTCTACCCCCCTCCCTCTCTACTCCCCCTCCCTCTCTACTACCCACCCTCCCTCTCTAGGGATTGAAGACGTGGAGTGAAGAGGAGGAGGAGGAAGTGCTGGGGGATGAGGAGAAATGAGCCGGGCCTGCGCAGTTGAGGGTGTATGGGAATGGTGCAATATTGCATTGGGGAAACAGGCTGCATTGGGGGAACGGGTGAGTGGTGGAATATTGCGTTGGGGGAGCAGACCTTTCCCTTGGTCTAGTTCTTTCCTAAAATGAAAGGTCTGTTCGACAACAGGCATAATTTCCCCTCAAAGAACAAACTCTTTCAATAAAATTTTAGAGACAAGAAAACAAACTTTGCAAAACAGATCACATTTTAATATGAGGACAAAAGATTATGTGGAAACTGAAAATCAGAAATAGTATAGCAATAAAAAAGCTGCAAGGGAAGGCAGTTTGGGGAAGGGACCATTGATGGGTTTCTAAGCTTCATATTGCAGATGGGCAGAAATAAAGGATATGGAATTTGCATATTTGTAAAAAAAATAGATGATCAATATTGTACATATTACTCTAATTGATATCACAGCAAAGTCCCAAGTAGTCCCAGCAAGATTTTCTTACTTTTCTACACTAATCCACTTGCAATAGAGGCAATCAAATGATTTGCCTCACTATTTGCCAGTCTGTGTGACAACTTATAGACAGAATTTCTCTATAAACTTAGATAAGGATCCATAAGCTAACTTCAGGTTGACAGCAGAGATATTCATCCTTATCAGTTTTGGCTGGATTCAAATCCAGAATTAAATATTACTTTAATTTGTAGTTAAATTAACATAAAGAGATAGAAAAGTTACCTCAGCAAAGCGTCAGACTCCAAAAAGCAGCGTCGTTCGATGTTCCATGTGACACGCTTCTTCTCACTTTCTGCCTCTGTTCTAAATGCCCAATCCTGAATAATTATTAAAAGAAAGTAAAAGTCCCAGATTTATCTTTTGTTCTGTTTGAAACAAATCTATATCAGGTAAACCCATATTCGAAAATACCAATCAATATTACCATAGGTGTCCTCTGTTAGGTTGTCACTGGGACAAACAGCAGAGGACTGATGGAAAACACATTGAAATACTCACTGCATTGAGAAACTGCCAAAGGATTGTATTAAAAATCAAAGAGCAAAAATTCTTGCCATAGAGGGAGTACAATTCTTGCCATAGAGGGAGTACAGAGAAGGTTCTCCAGACTGATTCCTGGGATGGCAGGACTTTCATATGAAGAAAGACTGGATAGACTCGGCTTGTACTCGCTAGAACTTAGAAGATTGAGGGGGGATCTTATAGAAACTTACAACATTCTTAAGGGGTTGGACAGGCTAGATGCAGGAAGATTGTTCCCAATGTTGGGGAAGTCCAGAACAATGGGTCATAGTTTAAGGATAAAGGGGAAATCTTTTAGGACTGAGATGAGAAAAATATTTTTTACACAGATAGTGGTGAATCTCTGGAATTCTCTGCCACAGAATGTAGTTGAGGCCAGTTCATTGGCTATATTTAAGAGGGAGTTAGATGTGGCCCTTGTGGCTGAAGGGATCAGGGGGTATGGAGAGAAAGCAGGTACAGGATGCTGAGTTGGATGATCAGCCATGATCATATTGAATGGCAATGCAGGCTCGAAGGGCCGAATGGCCTACTCCTGCACCTATTTTCTATGTTTCTATCCCATGAACGCATGGGTTTTCCCCAGATACCCCGATTTCCACCCACATTGCAAATACATGCAGGTTTGTAGGTTAATTGGCCTATGTAAATTGCTCGTAGTGTGTAGGTGCGTAGCGAACGTGGGATAACAAGAAACTAGTGTGCGGGTGATAAATGGTCACGTGGACTTAATGGGCCGAACTGCCTGTTTCCATGCTGTATCTCTAAACTAAACTAAATTAAAC